>NC_057386.1:95000373-95346334 GCF_019320065.1 Cervus canadensis
GCAATGGGTTAGATCCTTCCAGGTGTATAAATGACTCCCTGAGTGTAAATTACATTGTACTAACTGCATTAAGCCACCAGTGCCTGAAATTCAGTGAATTACCGCTCTACTGCACTAAATGCTCCCCTAATGACTTGAAAGAGTCAATGTTCTTGCAGAAATATTCAGCTCTAATGTTATGGATTTTGTAGTGCTCCTTGGAAAACTTTAAGAGAGGCTCATTACCTATATGTGGCATGTTTTCTCACTACGGGTCAAAAAACAAACCTGACAGGAAGTTTGAAAGCTAATTAGTTTTTTTAATACACCCACTGCTTTTAATTTATGAGATGTGCTTTAAAGGGAATTAAAAAAGATGCAAGTTAAGAATACTATTTAAATGTATCATGCTAAGCAGAATTCTTAAAGCATAAAGCAAAGGGTGTCCCAAAACACTTGCTAGTATAATACCTGTCAAAATATTCACTAATTAGTAAACTTTAAGAACAGTTCATAGTGAGTGAATATAGTTTTCCATATTTTCAAATTTAGTACATTTCCAAGGCTTGAAACATCGCTCTGTGTTCTCACTGAATAGCATTTTCCTGAGACTTTTATTTGTACTGAAATGTGTTACAATTTTTGATAAATATGCCTATATAACTAGCTATTCAATAGTATTTTTTTATTTTTTTATAACAGTGTGTTGGTGTTATAATGTCCATGTTAATCAATTTTCGGATCTGTTGATGTAACTAAAGATATTGTAACTTCAATGCAATTTATTGTATTCTTTATCAGAGTTACAACTGCAATAACACAGCAGCAATTTTTTTTAAATGTCCACACATTTTAAATTTTTTGAATATACTATTTTGCCTTCAGTTTCTCCTACTTGATATATAAGGGCACCAGAGATTGTTTTCTTAACTCATTTTCCTCTTTATGGTTTTCCTATTCTTGTGACATCATTTTCACCTCTGATCAATTACTTTGCAAGGCAAAATATCCCATAGCCCTATAAATATCAAAAAATACATTTGTATAGATATCCTTTTCATAATCAAATGATAAAAATAAAAAATAAAAATAAATCTTGACTGCCAAGTCAGTTTGAGCTCCAAGTATATCTCTTGGATGTCTATCTTCCAGTTATAATTTACTTTTCCAAATGTAATCTGTTCTATAATCTAAGTAAAATATTTTCACGAGAAAATATGTTATTTGAGATTTCTTGTTTCAGAGAAACTCAGTAGATGTTTCTGACTCCCTTTGAAAAGAAACAACTGTAAAAGATGTATGGAAGGAATGACCATGACACACAAGAAATGGTGGAGAAAACTGAAAAGAAAATCCACAATACACTTAAATGTATGAAGACCTGCTTTTATGTTGTTTGTTATGTTTTTATGTTATGCTTATGTATGAATGCTATGATGGAAACACATTTATGTTGTTTCCAATATAACTATTGTAATAAAAAGTACATTTTGCATCATTGTTTATAATGTATTTCATAGACTTTTAGATATGGGTGGATTTACAATTTCTGTCTGCAAATCCAGATTCACCTCTTATACTGAGATCCAAAAACTGGAAATTAGCTTTATTTAAAATGGATCATTAACAAAGTTCTACTATACATCACAGGGAACTTTGCTCAATGCTATGTACCAGTCTAGATAGAAGGGTAGTTTGGGAAAGTGGATAAATGTGTGTATATGGCTGAATCCCTTTGCTGTCCTATCATAATATTGTTAATTGTCTATACTCCAATATAAAATTTTTAAAAAGTAAAAAGAAATAGAAAAACAAACAAAAAAACTATATCTCAGGAAACTACATTACCCATACATTTTTGCCAGTTTAATTGTTATAGCAGTTAGGAGTCACTGTGGGAAAATGGAAGTTAGGTGTCAAGGAGAATGACATCTTTCCTTTTCTATCAGTATGATCCAAACAGCTCCATGTAGTCTCTTAAAATAGTGCTTCCTCTGATGTCTGAGCATTCATAGAACTCCTTATAGTTCCGAGTTATGGAGCTTTTAGATGACCCTAAATATTTTATTTCTGAAATGTGTGAATTACTGATGCAAATGCACCCTTATTCAATCTCCTGATTTTCTGGGAACCCAACCTGGTCCCTTTGTTTTCCTGCCCTTAGGATGATAGTGCTCCCTGCACTTATATTCTCTGTTCTATTTGCTTTTGCTTTGTAGCCTTCTTATCTCTGTAAACAATTCTTTAATAAATCTATCTTTGTAAATAGCTAGTACTATTTCTATTCTGCTAACTTGTTCATGACTCATACAAGATATTTAAGATCTAGGCTATGAATTGCAAAATTAATTTCCAAAAGTTTTTGCACTTATATTAATGGAATTGATGCATGAAGATTCATTTTTCTATCTTTTCACCTTTTTACCTAGTTTTAACATGTTCATTAACATTCTATGTTCCAAAGACAGTTTATTTGAATTCATGTATATTTCATCAAAAATGATTTTTATTAATATTGATCACAAAATTTACCCATTTTTATAAGAGTTTGAAGTTCTTTGAATAGATATTTTGCTGTGGATATTCAGTCATTTTTATAAACCAGAATGCTTACATATATAAAATACTTCCTCTTCTTGGATCGCTTGTGGAAACTGGAGGGAAAGGATGCACTCTAATTTACTGTTTTACATTCCAGAGATTAAAGTTTTAAGTGATTGTCATACATTATTAAATTATTCTGCTTATAATAGAAATGTATTGGAATAAAAACTAGTTTTGAGAACCCTCAGTGTACCTACTGGTACCATTCACAATTCATTTGAAGGCATGATAATTAGAACCAAAGATAGAAAGAATAGTGCATTTCTACCCTCTGTACCAACTCCTGCCAACAGAGATATCAGAGATTCATCTATGTACAATTATTCTCTTTTAAGTAGAATAATTGTGTATTACCATTTTTAGCCTTCAGTGTTTATTCCTTCTATTCCATCATTAATGCTTTAGTCATTGTTTTTTGAAATATTCTAAAGAGAAAAATAGTTTATTCATGCTCTTCACATCATTGTATTTTTTCAATATATCTAAGAGTAGTTTCTATTTTGGGTGAATATTCTACTTCAGAATAGTTTTAGAATTATAGAGAAGTTTTGAAAATAGTACTGAGAATGCTCAAATACTATGAAACCAGTTTCTTTTCTATTAATAGAAGGAAAATTATAATGATATGTTTTCACAATTAATTAATTTTTATTTATACATTGTCTTTGGCTAAAATTCATAGTTTATTCTTACTTCTTTGCTTTTTGCTTAATGTTCACTTTCCTGTCCTAAGATCCCAACCAAGATTCATGCCTTAGTTGTCAGGCTTCTTGGGTCTCCTCTTGGCTGTGACAATTTCTTAGACTTTCCTTGTTTTTGATGATTTTGACTGACTAGTCCCTGACTAATACAAGATATTTAAGATCTTTTAGCCATGTATTTTGTTGGATTCTACTTTATTGGAATTAGTCGGATTCTTCTAAGTGACTAGAATGGAACTATGGATTTTGAAGAGAAAGATCAGCAAGGAGAAGTATCTTTTTCATTAAAACATATTAAAAGAATGTCTTATTGATCTTAACTGTGATCACTTGGCTAGATTTCTCCACTATATATTTACCACCCACTCCTCTAAACATTTTACTACTTGGAAGAAAGTCATGCATAAGCCACAATATGGCTTGGTAGGAATTTCTGTGCAAAGAATCTATGTGAATTAAAGCTTTTCAGCTTTTCACCGAGCCTAATGCTACCTGTAGTTTTCTTCTAAACAGGCCTTTATTCCATTCAGCTATGTTTCCTCTATACCCACTTTGTTGACAATATTTACAGAATTGAATAAATTGAAAACATAATTATGCTAAATTTTGACAAAAAATTTTTCTGCATCTTTTGAGATAATCATGAGTTTTATTCTTCAGTTTGTTAATATAGAGTGGCACATCAATTGATTTAAAGATATTGAACCACCTTTGTATCCCTTGAATAAATTCCTCCTGATTAGGCTGTATACTCATTTTTATGTATTGTTTAATTTAGTTTGCTAATATCCCTTGAGAATTTTTGTCTATGCTCATCAGGGATATTGGTCTGTAATTTTCTTTTGTATGTGTGTTCATTTTGTCTGGTTTTAGTGTCAGGGTAATGCTGGTCTTTTTTGTAAATGTTTCCACCTCTTCAATTTGGGGAATAGTTTAAGAAGGATAGGTATTAACTCTTCTCTAAATGTTTGGCAAAATTCCTATCTGAAGCCATCTCTGGTCCTAAACTTCTGCTTGTTGGGAGTTTTTTGATTAGTGATTTGATTTAATTACTAGTAATTGATCTGTTTGGTCTTTCTATTTCACCTGATCAGTCTTCGAATGGTGTATGTTTCTAGGAATTAATCCATTTTGTTCAATTTGTTGGCAAATAACCATTTGTAATATTTTTTATGGTTGTATTTCTGTGTTATCAGTTGTAATTTGTTTTCTTTCATTTCAATTTTATTTATTTGAACCCTTTCTCTTTTTGCTCTTGATTAGCCTTATAAAAAGTTTATCAAGTTTGCATATCTTTTCAAAACATCAGCAACAGAGGGAGGCTTTCTCCATTCTTCTGTTTTCTCAGATTGATTGATCTTTTATATATATATATATATTTGGGGAGGTGACTATTTCATTAATTTACATTAAAGATCACTCTTTATGCAACAGATTTTTATCAGTTTTACAAAGACATAGTGCCATGAATCCACCATAATATATCCTACAGAATATTCTCACCAGCTGTTTCAATTATTTCAGCATTAAATTTAGCATTGGTTCCACAGCTGAATGATCTTGGATGTCCTCTGTTTTCATTTTCCCCACTGTTCTTATCTTTACATTACAGTTTGGGCATGGTCTATCTTCTGCTTCACTTATATTTTCTTAGCTGTGTCAAGTCTACTGATGGAGCCATCAAAGACATTCCTCATTTCTTTTAATATTTTTATTATTATTTCTAGCTCTCCATGTTGATTCCTTCATACATATTCCATCTCCTGCTTTGATTTCTCCTCTCTCCTTATATGACCTCCACTTTTTCAGTAGAGCTCTTCACATATTAACCATAGCTATTTTAAATTCCTTATCTGATAATTCCAATATTAATGCTATAGGTAAATTTGGCCTGATGGCGTTTTGTCTCCTCAGACTATGTTTTATTTATTTGACCATGGCCACCCTTTATAATTTTTCTGTTGAAATTCAGACATTATTTCAGGTTATAAGAGCTGAGACAAAAGAGCCTTTTGTGTAGAAATTTTGTTAATCTGCCTAGGAGTTGTGCTTTGTTTAATACTGTTGCAGTTATGGTTGCATAAGCTTTCCAATTCCTCTAATATCCTTTATTTCTTATCTTCTGTCTTGACACTAGGTTTCCCTATGTATTTCTCCTTAAAAATCTGTCTTTGTGTTGCAGCACTTTCATCCATAGTCCACGTTTGTTATAGAAAAGTCCTTTTCATGCAACGGTAAGGTTTGAATGTGCTTTATAATCTTCCAAAGAAATCTAAGTCCCTTATTGAGTGTAAGTACTGGGACTATAATCTTCACCAGATTTTAGTAAAAAAAACACTTCACTAGTGTTTTTCTATTAATATATTTTTTCTCTTTCTCCTCCACCCTTCCCTAGTTTCAGTGTTAACAATCTGTTTTCTTTCAGCCTCCTGTTTTCCTTGTATTTCTCCTTCATGTCACCATTTGTAAGGGACAACAGCAAGGCTAGAGGAAGTTACAGTGGAAGAAATGTTGTTTCCCTACTAAGGCTAAAGGCTGTGGCAAGCATTTTTCTTGGGAAAGCAAGACTTTGTTATGAGCAATATATGAGCATACTTCGTAATGCTTACGATTACCTTCCTCCACTAAAGAGGAATAATTTTAGAGCTTCATGTGAAAGCACATCTACTGATGATTTTTTTTCAGATATTCTATTTATTTACTTAAAATGTGAAATTAGACCACACTTTTTTTGGTCAAAGCAGAAATAAATAAGAGAGGAGTATGGAATAGCATATTCTTTGGAGTAATTTATGGACTCAATAAACACAATAAGGGGAGACAGTGATTAATCATCAACTTAAAGTTAAACAAGAAAACCAGAGATTTTCTTTAGCAACATATTAAGTGATTCTCATCATTAGCAGAGAGTAGGAAATTCTACAGGGTCCAGGATCAAAGACTGGGATTAATTAAGTGTAGATGAGCTTCTAGTAAATTTTAATTCCAAATTTAACAAGTCTGCAACATCAAATCCAAGGTATGACTGAAAAAGAGCATAATCCTGATATATGGGATGAGAATCATCATATGGTTGGAGTTGGAAACTTTAATTTTCAGATTTTCTTCAAATACTTCTTGGTCTACAGAAATGTCCCTTTCTTTCTGTTGAAGGCTAGTCCTTTTGTTTTGAAACTGTATGAGGAATTTCTACTTTGATCATTAATAGGTACTCCTCTGCTCTCTTGCTTCATCCTAAATTTGTTCCTGCCACTTTCATTAGTGGAGGCAGCATATTCTACACTCCCCTACCATTTACCAAGTGACACAGAAAGGTATAGATTTTGAATGAGTCAATAATTTTAAAACAGTCTACTGCAGGTAGATTTGCAGTATAATCAGCCTTGTTAATTAGGCTATGTTTCCCACAGTTCTAAAGATTAATGATATCTTAATGGTACAGAATACCATGAGACATTTATGCCAAGCCCCCTACTAGAGAACTAGAAATAGGCCTTGATTTCTGTAATAGAGAATTGCTTGAAAAGTGGAAGTGTTAGTCACTCAGTTGTGTCCAACTGTGACCCTATGGACTATAGCACTCTGTCCACGGTATTGTTCAGGCAAGAATACTGGAATGGGTAGTCATTTCCTTCTCTGGGGGATCTTCCTGACCCAGGGATCAAACCCAGGGCTCCTGCATTGCAGGTAGATTCTTCACCATCTGAGCCACCGTTAGCTTTGTTGGTACTATTAAGTCTTAGTAGAAAGGAAGCATTTGACTTTAAGATACAGTTCAAACTGTTCATCAAGGGTTGATTTTACTCTGATTCACCAAGTCGTGATGTCAGGGACATCCAGCAGCAACCCACTAAAATTTGGAAGTGGTACTTCCTGGGTAAAAACCCACAAGCAGACATAGGGATGCCTATGTCCCTAGAATAGCCAGCTTCATCATTACATCTCCCTTAGCTTTATCTTTGACCATACAGGGTGTCTCAAAAGAGACATGTTAGAGGCTAAACAAAGATACAGAGACTAATATGTGATGTGTCAACCTAATGTCTGGGTACAAGTTACAATGTAACACCGGTTTATATCAGGAAGTATCCCTAAAGGAAACTGTCTGTACTAAGCAGAACTTTGAGCACTGCATCTAATGACCCAATTTGTTTGGAAATAAAAGTACTTGAGTGAAAAATATGTGTTCAGATTTGGAAGCAGTGAGGAATAGTATTGTTGGTTGGTTAGGGGCCTGGAACAGTAAAGACTGGGAGGTCAGTGAATATATATAATGTTTGTCATTGTATGAAATGCAGTATATGACTTATGCTGCAATTTTTTTTTTTAATTATATAACCAAGAGTACTATAATGCCAATTGACAAATAGGTTGAACCCACTTCAATGTTTTAGATGTGGAAATAGGAAATGATAGAATCAATCTGAGCTCAACAGACTAATGGGAATAAAACTTTCAAAACCAACATGGGGGAGCCATTTTATATATTCTAAATAATGAAAATGAACTCATCCAAGCCAATTACTGTCTCTTTGACTATATATTATCCCCAATACAGTAAATCTTTGGTATTCAGTTCTACCTAGAAAGCAAAAATAAGTATCATTTCTGATACTTATTTTCATTTTAGAACACGTTATAATGCAAATGCAGCACAGCAAAAATAAGAGGACAAAGTAATTTAAAAACTGTTAGATTGAAAAAGCAGATAACCTTCAAAAGAAAGAAAATCCAATTATCATTAAATTGTTCATTAGTCATTGTAAGAGATAGAAGTGAGCTATTGAGAAAAAATGACATTCTATCTTATGTACATGAACTATCCATTCAAGAATAATAAAAATTATTTTTTCAGGCATGCCTAAAGCCAAATATTTTGCATTTAAAAAACCTACTGAAAGATTGATTGAAGGATATACTTCTTTAAAACACACATGGGCATAGACACTTCAACTATGTAAGGAAAGGTATGGTATATAAGGAGCAATTTAATTACAAAAATTGAAAAAAATGTATGTTGAAAATTTTATTAACATTTTTAAAACATTAAGACAATATATGTTATTGAACTAAATCAGGGTATGTAGCATATGTATGTTTGGTGAGTAAATAAGATACTTTAGACAATATGGTATGATTGCACTCTAGGGACCTAACCCTAGATAGGAATGTATACACACTGCCAGTTACTAAAACCCCTTCTCCTGTTCTGGCTTGTAACACCATGGATTGGTTTTATCTTTTTTGAAATTTCTATGAAAGGAATTAAAGAGTAGTAGTATTTTCTGTTGAATCCTATTGCTCTATATTTGTCCCGTTCCTTCATGTTGTTATACATAATAGAATTAGGCTTAATTTCATCATTGTATACAATTCTATTGTATGAACCCTCAGTTTTGTTCTTCTGAGCAACATATCATTTTTCCTTCATTTCTTAAGGATATTATTGTAGAGTGTTGAATTCTGGCTTAACCCCCATCTCCCTCTAAGACTTTTAAGATTTTATTCAGTGTTTTCTTGTTCACACAGTTTCTGGTGATTTTATTTATTCATCTATCTTTACTTTCATTTCTTTTCTGATAGATTCCTTTTTTGTATTTAGTTTTGGTTTCAGCAATCAGTAGGAAATGACTGTTTTCTTAGTTTATTCTAATAATTCATCCTTTTTGCTATTCTCTGAGCATTTTAGACCTGTGATTTTATGTTTCTTTTATTTCTGGAAATTTTGTTATGTATCTCAGTATTTATTCTATTATGTATTTTTATAAATAGAATCTACTTATGGATTCCAAGTATGTGTATCTTACAGCATTTTATGTGGACCCACAGATCTTAGATGCTATGTCCTATGTTTTTTCTTTATTTTTTTCAAGTTTGTGTGTGGGTGTGTGTGTGTGTGTGTGTAAGCGCTTTAGTTCCAGGGATTTTTACTGATCTGTTTTTACATTCATTGAATCATTATTGCTGAACTTGGCCCTCTCTGGAATAAAGAAGTCAGTAGCAGTGTGGATGGGATGCAGGAAGTATTTCTTTTTTATTTAACCACTGTTCTGAATTTTAATATCAGAACTGATGACACGTGGGATATGTCTTTTGCTTGTTTCCAAAACATTCCAAAACAAAACAAGCAAGTAGAGACAATATTCCATTAGTGATATAGCAAAACTGATGAAAGATTTAATAACTGAGCAGTTACAACTTCAAAGAGAGTGGTCTTAAGATATTTTTATGTGTTATTAGACCTAGGTTACAAAAACATTGACTTGAATTACAATTTTAAAACTGAATAATAGTATTAATAATAAAAAAATAACATGCTCAGTGGGCTTCAATTTCTCATGTCTTTTGTTTTACAGATTATCATGGTCTTTTAGATCTATTTTAAAATAGAAATAAAACTATGCTGCTGTATGGATTTTTCCTAACATTTTTCTTTAAAAGGTTCTTAATAGTTAATCTCATATTTTTTCATATGACTGACCACTTTATTGATAATGAGAAACAATTTTTATGACCTTAATAGAGTTCTTATTTATATTAAAAAGCATGACTTCCAAGTGTCCTAAGGTAATGGAAGCCCATTAATCCTCATCTTTTCATGCATCATACAAACATTAAAAAACATATATATGTATACAAATACACAGATATTTTAAATTAAAGTACTCTTTTTAGCAGGTTTAGATTACAGAAAAAAGTGAGCAGACAAAAAAAAAAAAGTGAGCAGACAAATACAGAGCTCCCATATGCCCTTTCCCACCCACCCCATCCCCCTGTTTTTAACACCCTTCACCAATAGTTCACAGTATGATTCACACTTTGTATTGAACAGTCTACAATTTTTGACATATGTACAATGACATGTAGTTACCATTACAGTGTCATACAGAGTAGTTTTATTGCCCTAAAAATCTGTATTTCATCTGTTCATCACTCCCTTCCCTTGAAGCCCTAGCAACTCTGATTGTTTTACTTTTTCCAAGTTTTCCCTTTTCCATAATGTCATATGATTGGAATTATCCAGTATATAGCTTTTTCAGGTTGGCTTCTTTGATTTAACAATAGGCCTTTAAGGTCCCCTCATGCATTTTCAAAAGATAGCTTGTTTTTTATCACTGAATAATAATTTATTATATGAATGTACTACAATATTTTTATTCATTCACCTATTGAAGAACATCTGGGTTGCCTCTATGTTTTGACAACTATGATCAAAGCTATTCTAAAAATTCACATGGATATTTGGTGTGAACACAAATTTTCAATTCATGTGGAGAAATTCCAAAAATTATGACTGCTAGAATATCTGATAAAAGTATATTTTCTAATTCTCTCCACTGAAAAAGTGCAGGAAAATGAATAACCCAGCAAAACTGGATAACTCTAGTGCTCCATTAAAGTTTCTAAATAATTATCACAAAAAGGAACCGGAAGAATTGATCCATTCTTGGTTTGGTGTAAAATTAACTTGAAATATTTTATCCAAGAAAATGAAATAAATGTATCAATGACTACTGGTGTCATACCTAAAGGGCTCAAGAGTCATGATATTTGATTATCAGCGAGAATAACTAATAGGATTCCCTGGTGGCTCAGATGGTATAGAATCCACCTGCAATGCATGATTCCTGGGTTAGGAAAACTCCTTGGAGGAGGACATGGAAACCCACTCCAGGGTTCTTACCTGGAGAATCCCCATAGACAGAGAAGCCTGGTGGGCTACAATCCACTGGGTAACAAAGAGTTGGACACGAATGACCAACTAAGCTCAAGAGTTTATTAAAAGACAAACTGTTAATAATAATAATAGAAGCAATACTAGTAAAAATAGTGTAAAATAAATAATAAATGCAAAATACTTTGAATCACCTTTGAAAGATGTTAAGGAATTTATTTTTGTTGAATATTTGTTAAGAAAAAAAAGAAGGAAAACATTTAAGAATTTTCTTGCTTTCTCTTTTCAAAATGCAACATAATTTAACCAAATAATAATCAAAGAGTTTCTATCTGGATGTATCCAAACTAATGAATAACAAAAATGATAGAATATCATCAAATGATCAGTATATCCAAATAAATAAAGAAAAAGGAATCCATGGGATAATCATAAATAGTGGCTTTTATCACACAGACAAAATTAGACATTACTCAATAATATCAATAATTGTATAGATAAAAGAAATCTAATCTTATAGATCAAGTATCCAGACAAAAATAGCAACCTTTTTAAATTACAGGAGACCAAGATAAAGGCTGTTGTTCAGTCACTCAATTGTGTCCAGCTCTTTATGACCCCATGGACTGCAGCACCCCAGGCTTCCCTGTCCTTCACCCTCTTCCGGAACTTGTTGAAACTCATATCTATTTAGCCGGTGATGCCATTCAACCATCCCAAACTCTGTCATCTCCTACTCGTACTTCCTTTAATCTTTCCCAGCATCAGGGTCTTTTCCAATGAGTCAGGTGGCCAAATAGTAGAGCTTCAGTTTCAGCATCAGTCCTTCCAATGAATATTCAGGACTGATATCCTTTAGGATGGACTGGTTTGATCTCTTCATTGAACAAGGGATCTCAAGAGTCTTCTCTAACACCTTAGTACAAATGCATCAATTCTTTGACTCTTAGCCTTCTTTAAGATCCAGCTCTCACATCCATATATGACTATTGGAAAAACCATAGCTTTGACTAGACAGACCTCTGTTGGCAAAGTTATGTCTCTGCTTTTTAATATTGCTGCCTAGCCTGGCCACAGCTTTTCTTCCAAGGAGCAAGTATCATTTAATTTCAAGGATGAAGTCACTATCTGCAGTGATTTTGGAACCCAAGATAATAAAGTCTCTCACTGTTTCCATTGTTTTCCCATCTATTTAACATGAAGTAATGAGATGTGTTGGAGAAGACTCTTGAGATCCCTTGGACTGCAAGGAGATCCAACCAGTCCATCCTAAAGGAGATCAGTCCTGAGTGTTCATTGGAAGGACTGATGCTGAAGCTGAAACTCCAGTACTTTGGCCACCTCATTCGAAGAATTGACTCATTGGAAAAGATCCTGATGCTAGCAGGGATTGGGGGCAGGAGGAGAAGGGGACGACAGAGGATGAGATGGCAGGATGGCATCACCTACTCGATGGGCATGAGTTTGAGTAAACTCTGGGAGTTGGTGGTGGACAGGGAGGCCTGGTGTGCTGTGATTCATGGGGTTGCAAAGAGTCGGACACGACTGAGCAACTGAACTGAACTGAATGAGACTGAATGTCATGATCTTTGTTTTTTGAAGGTTGAGTTTAAGCCACCTTTTTCACTCTCCTCTTTCACTTTCATCAAGAGGCTCTTCAGTTCTTCTTCCCTTTCTACTATAAGGGCAGTATCATCTGCATATCTGAGGTTATTGATACTTCCCCTGGCAATCTTGATTCCAGCTTGTACTTCATCCAGCCTGGTGTTTTGCATGATGTACTCTGCATATAAGTTAAATAAGCTGGGTGACAATATACAGTCTTGATGTATTCCTTTCCCAATTAGGAACCATTGTGTTGTTCCATGTCCAGTTCTGACTGTTGCTTCTTGACCTGCATACCAATTTCTCAGGAGCCAGGTAAGGTAGTCTGATATTCCCATCTCTTTAAAAATTTTCCAGTTTCTTGTGATCCACATAGTCAAAGGCTTTGGCATAGTCAATAAAGCAGAAGTAGATGTTCTTCTGGAATTCTCTTGCTTTTTCAATGATCCAATAGGTGTTGGCAATTTGATCTCTGGTTCATCTGCCTTTTCTAAACCCAGCTTGAACATCTGGAAATTCTTGCTTCTTGCACTGGTGAAGCCTTGCTTGGAGAATTTTGATCATTACTTTGCTAGCAAGTGAGATGAGAGAATCTGTGAGGTAGTTTGAACATTCTTTGGCATTGCCTTTCTTTGGGATTGGAATGAAAACTGACCTTTTTCAGTCCTGTGGCCACTGATAAGTTTTCCAAATTTTCTGGCATATTGAGTGCAGCCTTTTTACAGCATCACCTTTTAGGATTTGAAATAGCTCAACTGGGATCCCATCACCTCCACTAGCTTTGTTCATAGTAATGCTTCCTAAAGCCTACTTGACTTCACACTCCAGGATGTCTGGCTTTTGTGAGTGATCATACCATCATGGTTACCTGAGTCATTAATAACTTTTTTGTATAGTTCTTCTGTGTATTCTTGCCACTTCTTCTTAATGTTGGAGAAGGCAATGGCAACCCACTCCTGGCAACCCTTGCCTGGAAACCCTTGCCTGGAAAATCCCATGGATGGAGGAGCCTGGTAGGCTGCAATCCACTGGGGTCGCTAGGAGTTGGACACGACTGAGCCACTTCACTTTCACTTTTCACTTTCATGCATTGGAGAAAGAAATGACAACCCATCCATTATTCTTGCCTGGAGAATTCCAGGGATTGGGGAGCCAGGTGGGCTGCCGTCTATGGGGTTGCACAGAGTCGGACACAACTGAAGCGACTTAGCATCAGCAGCAGCTTCTTAATATCTTCTGTGTCTGTTAAGTCCATCCACTCTGTCCTTTATTGTACCCATCTTTGCATAAAATGTTCCTTTGGTATATCTAATTTTCTTGAAGAGATCTCTACTCTTTCCCATTCTACTATTTTCCTCTATTTCTTTGTATTGGTCTCTTATGGAAGCTTTCTTATATCTTCTTGCTGTTCTCTGGAACTCCACGTTCAGATGGGTATATCTTTCCTCTTCTCCTTTACCTTTCATTTTTATTCTTATCTCAGCTATTTGTAAGGCTTCCTCAGACAACCATTCTGCCTTTTTTCATTTCTTTCTTTTTCTTTTTTCTTTGTTTTTTTGTTATGGTGGTGGTTTATTTGCTAAGTCATGTCCGACTCTTGAAACCCCATGGACTGTAGCCTGTAGCCAGTCTCCTCTGTCCATGGGATTCTCCCAGCAAGAACACTGGAGTGGGTTGCCATTTCCTTCTCTATTGTTATAGGGATACATAATTTCTTTTCTATTTATTTTTATCTGTACTGTGTCTTTGTTTCTGCATGGAGCTTTCTCCAGTTATGACAGGCAGGGGTTACTCTTCATTGCTGAACTGGGCTTCTCATTGTGGTGACTTTTCTTGTTACAGAGCATGGGCTCTAGGGCCTGTGAGCTCAGTAGTTGCAGCACGTGGGCTCCATAGTTGTGGCTCCTGGGCTCTAGAACTCAGGCTCAGTAATTGTGTCACACGGGTTGCGTTGCTCTGTGACATGTAGAATCTTTCTGGCTCAGGGATCAAACCTGTGTCTCCTGAATTGACAGGTGGATTCTTTAGAGCCAACAGGGAAGCCCTAGGGATATATAGCTTCTTGTAAGAGTTACCACTTTAGCAATTTATCTTATCTTTTTGTGGTATTATTTTAAAAGTTGAGTGAAAATTAAGTTAGTTTTGAAATTTTTGACTTTTCAAGTGAAACAATTGAGGATTATGTCACTTGCACAAATTGTACATGTGACATCTAATTTGTGGACACTGTCATTTTACTGACAATATGGAAGCCAAAAGAATCAAACTTTCTGAAGAAACATCATCACGGCTTTTGTAATAGATCAAATGACTGCAGAAGTAAGTCCTAAATTTAAAACATAATGAGGGAACAGCTACCCACTCCAGTAATCTGGCCTAGAGAATTCAATGTACTGTATAGTCCATGGTGTCACATAGAATCAGACACTGCTAAGTGACTTTCACTTATTTTTTATTTTAATGATAATATGAACACAAATTTTAGAGGAGCACAGCATCATGGTATACATAATATTCTAACCAGATTAAAAATATATTGGTTTTTAGAATTGTTTGTGATACACAGATATTTGAAATACATTAAAACTATATCTGACAATCAAATACAAGAACTTATGGTCAGAGATTATCAAAAATTTTACATATATACACTATAAGATACCAGGATCAAAACATTTTTGCAATGAAACCAACATTGAATAAAGATATATTTATATATGTATTTTGGGGCTTCCCAGAGGTCTCGACAGTCTGGACTCTGCTGAGATACCTGGGTTTGATCCCTAGGTCACGAAGATCTCCTTGAGTAGGAAAAGGCAACAAGTTCCAGTATTCTTGCCTTGAAAATTCCATGGAGAAAGGATCCTACTGGGTTACAGTCCATGGGGTCATAAAGAGTCCAATACAACTGAGCATGCATGCTTGTGATATATGTATCTTAAGCAGAATTTTATACATACTGTATCTTGCCTGGTATCAATCAAATTAAGAAATGTTAGAATTGTTGTTTCTTAAAATCCTCAATCTTTAAAACAAACCTATGCATCCTACAAAGCTACTATTTCTTAAAGCTACTATTTGTTGCATTACAAAAATCAATTGAAAAATATTAGAGTATTCAACAAATGGGGTGTCGAAAATTAAGATTTTAGTATGTTTATTTAGCAGAAAATTATTTGAAAAAAAGTTATAAAACTATGAAAATTGAATTACATTTCTTTAAATGCAAGTCCTTTAAGAGAAAGAAAATACATAAAATAAAATAAAAATGGGGGACTTCACAGTGGTTAAAACCCTGTGCTTCCCTTGATGGATTTGATCCTATTTGGGGAATTAACATCCTGTATGCTGCACGGTGTGCCCCCTACCAATATATATATATACTAAGATTATCTTCAAGATACATTTTTCAATTCCATAATTGTTCCTTAAAATATCTTAAGTTGCAGAAAGAATCTACTGGTGGAACTTGTACTTTTAATTGCATTTAAATTTGGATACTACAATGGAATGGAATGAAATTCAGAAACTTAAGATGCCTCATCATTCCAATTCAAAGATCAATTTATTTTACGTTCAGTTCAGTCACTCAGTCCTGTCTGACTCTTTGTGATCCCATGAACCGCAGCACACCAGGCCTCCCTGTCCATCACCTACTCCCAGAGTTTACCCAAATTCATGTCCACTGAGTCGGTGATGCCATCCAACCATCTCATCCTCTGTCGTCCTCTTCTCCTCCTGCCTTCAATCTTTCCCAGCATCAGGGTCTTTTCTAACAAGTCAGTTCTTCCCATCAGGTGGCCAAAGTATTGGAGTTTCAGCACCAGCATCAGTCCTTCCAATGAATATTCAGGATCAATATCCTTTAGGATTGACAGGTTTGGTCTCCTAGCTGTCCAAGGGACTCTCAAGCATCTTCTCCAGTACCACAATTCAAAAGCATCAATTCTTCAGCCCTTAACTTTCTTTATGGTCTATCTCTTGCATCCATACATGACTACTGGAAAGACTGCAGCTTTTAGTATATGGACCTTTGTTGGAAAAGTAATGTCTCTGCTTTTTAATATGCTAAGTTTGTCTTAGCTTTTCTCTCAAGGAGCAAGCATCTATTAATGCCATGAACTGGATGCCATGATTAATATCATGGACCGGATGCCATGATCTTGAATGCTGAGTTTTAAGCCAGCATTTTCACTGTCCTCTTTCACCTTCATCAAGAAGCTCTTTAGTTCTATAGGCTTTTTTACGCCATAAGGGTGGTGTTATCTGTGCAGTACTTTCAGTGATACAGGTGTATGCTATTTTACTTTAAGAAAAATTGTCTTTAAAATATATTTCTAAATTAAGTCAATGAGTTTAATAAAACCATTTTTTCCAATAAGTATTTTTATTTTTTTTTAAAAAGTCAGATCACCTTGATTATTACAAAACTCTGAATTTAAAAGCTTCTCAGTTAAGTAATGCTGACTAATTTGTTTCTTCATTTTTCTTTCTGACATTAACTCTATTGTTGCCAAATTCCCTAAGACTTATGAATTATATTTGCATTTCACTTTCAGGCTAGCAAATGAAGATTCTACACTAAGTTAGTGCTGTAAGATTATAGTTGACTCTTTGCTTGCTTTGTCATCTGGTTTAAATAGTTTATGTTATAAATGTGAAATATCAAGTTAGAAGTTGAAATCTGCAGCTATGTTATTATCCATTGACTTACTCTCTCAAATATTAAAATGTGCTATATTGAATATTTCACATGTACAAATATATCCAAATTTAAAATGCAACACATTGAAATTTAAACAAGCAGAAGCAATAACAAAAATTCCTCAGATTTTACGAGATACCAAATGAAACTTTTTACTCATGATTTTATTCTTAGGTCTAAAAAAAAATCTCAATCTTCTAAAGGGTAGTTTACTGGCACTTATATTATTCTAGCTCCACTGGAAACCCTTTGTCTTTAACTGTAATGGTTCTTCATTTTATTTTATGGAGATCTATTCCTGGTTCCTAAAAGTTTCTATGGTTATGTTTGTTCATTAATGCTTTTAATGTTCCTTGTGATACTGCTGCTTCAATTTTTAGTATCTTGCTCTCATCAGGTTCTCACAGCTTGGAGTTTACCTTGAGTCATAAAAATCTGAGATTGTGACCTAAACTTTAATGATGTAGAACACTGTGTGATTCTATAGGGCTCAGTGGGACTAATGGGGGTCCGTGTACTTTTAATCAAGTGCTATAATGAACATATACTGAATTTTGTAGAATGGCTACAAGATAAATAGGCCTATTAGGAGGGAAAAAGATGATGTGCCAAATCACATAAATAACATGATCAGGGGAGAGAAAGTGCTGCAGAACTCTACTTAAGTATGAGAATCCCACTGAGTATTTGCAATATGCTCTTAGCTAATGGCCATAAATAAGCATATATTCTATGCAAAATAATTAACTTTTATATCCTTACAGCAGAATGTGATAGCAGAGACCTGAAAAAATTTATGAATAACAAAGCATGAGAAAGAGGAGTATCTCTTCCAAGGTTAGATATAACAGTGTTTCATTAAAATTTAATTTAAAATAATAAATTTTATTTTATTTATGTAATAAAGATATGTAATAAATTTACATAAATAATTTATGCAATAATAAATTAAAATGTATTTATTTATATTGGCCACAATTTCAACATATCGAATCTCAGTTCTCTGACAAGGGATCAAACCCACACCCCCTGCATTGGAAGCATGGAATCTTAACCACTGGACTGCCAGGGAAGCCCCCCCAAAATGCTACATTTTGGGTGTGAAATTAAGTTCTTCCTCAATTTATATTTTGATACTCATCATGTCAGCTTGCTTCAGAGAACTGAGGCAGTTGAGGCAGAATTGCTTTAGTTCAAATAGCTGAGAGGAATTAAATCTATCAATTATTATTAATTATCTGAAGCACTACATAAAGAAAGATTCTGGGCTACTTTTGCATTCAGCAAGCAAGAGCATTACAGTAAAAGAGAAATACAATAGGCTGTGGAGGGGTGATTCTGGTGACATCATGACCATAGTTTCCATCTAAAACCTTGATTTCTGTAAAAGTTAAGCAGATTTCACTATGTATGTGTATATATTCATTAAAGCCAAGCTCCTTTTTTTTTTTTAATCTCTTGCCAATAGTTAGATTGCAATTTTCTTTTGCATAAAGATACATACATACTTGATTTAATATAAATGAATAAATGCAATTGTATTTTTACTTTTAAACTGTTATTTTTATCTTTTAATGCCTTCTTTATTTTCTCACTCATACTTTCCTTATTTTCCACTCAATAACTCAACATCTGTCCTCATTATTAACAACTTGATGTTTTAGAATTGTATTTTTATGATCAGATAACCCTGGAGAGACCTGTAAATAGGGATATAGTTTAAAGCATATAGAAGATAAATTCTTGGTATGGCTTTCAAACATATTATTGCATACTTTTGGCCATCTTAGATTTTTTTCATGTTTATATGATAGAATAAGATGGAAATAAATGCATACTTCTCAATCCACTTAGTCATACTTTTTAATATCTACTAAATTCTACCTTGGCAGAAGCTGATGAACTAAGGACTGAGGTTTGTGACACTGTACAGGAGACAGGGATCATCTTCCCCATGGAAAAGAAATGCAAAAAGGCAAAATGATTGTCTGAGGAGGCCTTACAAATAGCTGTGAAAAGAAGGGAAGTGAAAAACAAAGGAGAAAAGGAAAGATATTCCCATTTGAATGCAGAGTTCCAAAGAATAGCCAGGAGAGATAAGAAAGCCTTCCTCAGTGATCAATGCAAAGAAATAGAGGAAAACAACAGAATGGGAAAGACTAGAGATCTCTTCAAGAAAATTAGAGATACCAAGGGAACACTTTTGCAAAGATGGGTTCAATAAAGGACAGAAATGGTATGGACCTAACAGAAGAAGATATTAAGAAGAGGTGGCAAGAATACACAGAAGAACTGTACAAAAAAGATCTTCATGACCCAGATAATCACGATGCTGTGATCACTCACCTAGAGCCAGACATCCTGGAATGTGAAGTCAAGTGGGCCTTAGGAAGCATCATTATGAACAAAGCTAGTGGATGTGATGGAATTCCAGTTGAGCTATTTCAAATCTTAAAAGATGATTTTGTGAAAGTGCTGGACTCAATATGCCAGCAAATTTGGAAAACTCAGAAGTGGCCACAGGACTGGAAAAGGTCAGTTTTCATTCCAATCCCAAAGAAAGGCAATGCCAAAGAATGCTCAAACTACCACACAATTGCACTCATCTCACATGCTATAAAGTAATGCTCAAAATTCTCCAAGCCAGGCTTCAGCAATACGTGAACCAGGAACTTCCAGATGTTCAAGCTGGTTTTAGAAAAGGCAGAGGAACAAGAGATCAAATTGCCAACATCTGCTGGATCATCAAAAAAAGCAAGAGAATTCCAGAAAAACTATTTCTGCTTTATTGACTGTGCCAAAGCCTTTGACTGTGTGGATCACAATAAACTGTGGAAAATTCTGAGAGATGGGCATACCAGACCACCTGACCCACCTCTTGAGAAACCTATATGCAGGTCAGGAAGCAACAGTTAGAACTGGACATGGAACAACAGACTGATTCCAATTAGGAAAAGGAGTATGTCAAGGCTGTATATTGTCACCCTGCTTATTTAACTTATATGCAGAGTACATCATGAGAAATGCTGTGCTGGAAGAAGCACAAGCTGGAATCAAGATTGCTGGAAGGAATATCAATAACCTAAGGTATGCAGATGACACAACCCTTATGGCAAAAAGTGAAGAAGAACTAAAGAGCCTTTGATGAAAGTGAAAGAGGAGAGTGAAAATTTTGGCTTAAAGCTCAATATTCAGAAAACTAAGATCATGGCATCTGGTCCCATCACTTCATGGGAAATAGATGGGGAAACAGTGGAAGCAGTGTCAGACTTTAATTTTCTGGACTCCAAAATCACTGCAGATGTTGATTGCAGCCATGAAATTAAAAGACGCTTACTCCTTGGAAGGAAAGTTATGACCAACCTAGATAGCATATTTAAAAGCAGAGACATTACTTTGCCAACAAAGGTCCATCTGGTCAAGGCTGTGGTTTTTCCAGTGGTCATGTATGGATGCGAGAGTTGGACTGTGAAGAAAGCTGAGCGCTGAAAAATTGATGCTTTTGAACTGTGATGTTGGAGAAAACTCCTGAGAGTCCCGTGGAGCACAAGGAGATCCAACCAGTCCATCCTAAAGGAGATCAGTCCTGAGTGTTCATTGGAAGGACTGATGCTGAAGCTGAAACTCCAATACTTTGGCCACCTCATGTGAAGAGTTGACTCATTGGAAAAGACCCTGATGCTGGGAGGGATTGGGGGCAGGAGGAGAAGGGGACGACAGAGGATGAGATGGCTGGATGGCATCACCGACTCGATGGACATGAGTGAGTAAACTCCGGGAGTTGGTGATGGACAGGGAGGCCTGGCGTGCTGCGGATCACGGGGTCGCAAAGAGTCAGGCACGACTGAGCGACTGAACTGAACTGAAATTATACCTTCTTTGTAAATACCGTAATTTTTAGTCATTATTCTGTTGGGGAGTATATGTTTTCTTTGTATAAGGAAAGATCTTTATTAGAAATCTTTACTCATTAGAAATCTGTTTTAATAAAATCTGCCAAATAATATTATATTAATGTTTTATATTAATTTTTATATATTATACTTATATATAGAAATTCAGATACCTGTCCATACATAAATGTGCTTTGTTTTAGTGTTTTAAGCTTTTAAAATCAAGCTTTAAAATCTTTATTAGGTATGTAGCTTTTCTGGAATATATATATATGTATATATATACATATATATATTTTATTCATATTTTAAAAGTATGTATATTGATGTTTTTAAGTCTACTTGTATTTTAATTTCATTTTTAAAGTACTGTAAGATGAGTACCTATCTTTAGAAAGACTCAGATGGATATCAAGATATTCCATTAATTAATAAATAATATATTACACACCAATTTTTCACATATTAATTATACTCCTCTATAATGGGATATATGATTCATGGGGTCGCAAAGAGTTGGACACAACTGAGTGACTGAACTGAACTGAACTGAATGGGATCTGTTGGTTTCTTTTCGAGTATATATTGATTTAATTGTAGTGAATCTATGTTATTTTCCTAAAGAGATATTCTCCCATCATTTTTATACTTTAGTATCTTCTTTTTGCTACTTTCAAATGTTTGTTCTTTCAGATGAAATGTAAGATTTTAGTTAACACAGTTCAGAAAAATAACAGTAACAATTCTTAGGGAATTCTCATTTTATGGATAGGTATTTTTTGAGAGTTATGTTTTTATAATGTTGTCTTTCCAACTAAGAGCAAAGCATTTAAGAGAGTAATCAAATAGACATGTCCAGAACATCACTGTATTTGAAATCATGTCCAATATACATTTAATACATACGGAGGCAAACTTTTTCACATAAAAATAAAGGTAGTCATAAAAATAAGTCACATCCCTGAATAAGAATGCAAATAATCTAAAGTTTTAGCCAGCAGAACCCAATTAAGATATCTGAATCCAATATACAGTTAATATCAAAATCAGAAAACTCCTTCTGTGTGAAAATATTCCTCATTTTGATATTAAATTTATACTGTATTTTAATATTGTGAAGTTCTCAGTGTGTCTATTTGATCACTTACTTAAATGCACTATACAAGTATTTTTCATTTTAATTTACTGGTGACACTTGTAAAGAACCTACCTGCAATGCAGGAGATGTGAAAGATGCAGGTTTGATCCCTGGGTTGGGTAGATCACCTGGAGGACAGCACAAAAACCACTCCAATATTGTTACCTGGAGAATGTCATGGACAACAGAGCTTGGCAGGCTACAGTCCGTAGGGTCACGAAGAGTCGGACATGACTGAAGTGAGTTAGCACATTATTTATTGATTTCAAGTCATTCTTCATAGACATAGTACAATTTCTTATTCTACATAAAAATATATTTTATCAAGGTATCCTTAAATATCAAATTATATTTGATTTAGGTGGTTTTTTTTTTTACAGTTTTTGTGGTTTGAAATTTATTTTCATTATATTTTCAGCTTTCCATCTTGTCATCATCATATTTATTCTTCCATTTTCATTATTGCTTTTGACTTAAACTTCCAATTACCTGATATTATTAATAATATCTCCAATCTTACTATTTTAGCCCTATCTCCCCAATAAAATTAATACAAAAAAATTAGTATTTTAGTCTTGAACATTACTTAGTTACTCAGTCGTGTCCAACTCTTTGCAACCCCATGGATTGCAGCATGTCAGGCTTCCCTGTCCTTCACTATCTCCTGGAGTTTGCTCAAACTCATGTCCATTGAGTCAGTGATACCATCCAACCATCTCATCCTTTGTCTCCCCTTCTCCCCCTGCCCTCAACTTTTCCCAGCATCAGGGTCTTTAACAATGAGTTGACTCTTCCCATCAGGTGACCAACATACTGAAGCTTTAGCTTCAACATCAGTCCTTCCAATGAATATTCAGGATTGATTTCCTTTAGGATTGACTTGTTTAATCTCCTTCTGTTCAAGGGACTCTCAAGAGTTTTCTAGCACAACAGATGGAATACATCAATTAATTGGCACTCCTTCTTTATGGTCCAACTCTCACATCCGTATATGACTAAATATTAGAACTTAGAACATTTTTGCCTTATAATATTTATAGTAAGAAGACACTAGTGATACAAAATCCAGCAGATACTTGAATAATTTAAGCATTATTGATAAAGCTTTTGTAAGTAAAGTATGTTTGTTATCATAATTTAGCATGAAGCCCTATAAGATGTAGCTGCCTATAAAAATTAACTATTTTATCTGTATATTGGACATATCTACATAGAAATAAGCTCAGGTTAAGATAAATGTCAAAGTCCATGCAGATACTGCATAAATGATTATTTTATTTTGTATTATCATTAATAAATAGTATTTGTGAGAACTGTGAATAAGGTTACTATATATAATGAAAACACAGTGGCTCTTATATACATGCATCTATATATCCTACTCATTAAGGAACATGAGATGGTGTTTAACTAGTGAACTAAGAGTGTACCCCTTACAGTGAAACCTCAAGATTCTACTTGGGTACCTCTTTTGCACTTTTTACTAATCACTTGAAATTATTGATATTCTTTTATAATCCCAAGCAGAATTTTCATGTTCAAGGTGTTCACACACTGACTTCCACAGGAAACTTTTTTCTTTCCAGGTTGCACTCTGAAATTCTGACTGCCCATGTTACTGGCTGAGATCTATGGCCCTGTGATGCTACAGCCTCTGGATCTCCTGAACTATACTATGCTGTATCTATGTTCTGTATGCTGAACAATGAGAAAAACTTTAAAATCTCAGTCGGTGGAATGTCACCTCCTGCGTGTAGTCATATTTGAAAAAATGGTCTCCTATTGTGTAGTATCATTGCATTTCCTCTAAGCAAACACACTCCTGATGCATTGCCATTAAAGATGTACATTCCATATGCAACCACCATTTATTGGAAACAGTGTTCTTGTAACATATTTGTGTATGTGTGCTAACTTTCTCAGTCATGTCTGACTCTTTTCGACCCTACGGACTGTATCCCGCCAGGATCTTCTGTCCATGGGATGCTCCAGGTAAGAATACTGGAATGGGTTGCCATGCCCTCCTCCAGGGGATCTTCCTGATCCAGGGACTGAACCCACATATCTTATGTCTCCTGCATTGGCAGATGGGTATACCACTAGCGCCACCTGGGAAATCCCCCATGTAAGATATAGTACAGAAATATTTCTTCTATTTCAA
Organism: Cervus canadensis; assembly: GCF_019320065.1. Classification (NCBI taxonomy): domain Eukaryota; kingdom Metazoa; phylum Chordata; class Mammalia; order Artiodactyla; family Cervidae; genus Cervus; species Cervus canadensis. The sequence goes on from NC_057386.1 coordinate 95,024,835, forward strand.
TACACATTAAAGTGAATTTATAGTTTATTGCTTTTTATTTATATTGATCAATTTAAACTGATATTTTGGTACTTCCATGCTAAGAAATATAAATAAATGACTACATACTCAATATTCAATATTGTTTTATCAATAATTCAAAAAATGACATGTAATTAAAGAAGACTCAAATATGTTTTCATGTAGGTGTTGCTACATTTTCTTGGTAGCAATTGTCTGAAGCAATAGTGTAGTCTTAAAACCATTCTGTATAGATCCTGTCACACTGTATCATTTAAAGCAGAATTTTATAGATTATGAAACACCTTTTCATTAATGTTTTTAAAATAATTTTTCTAATTTGCCATCAATATATAGTTTTCAAAGAAAATTACTTTGCAATAGCTTTCAGAATTACATCATTTCTCAAAAATAATATAATTTCAAGCCAGAAACAGAATTATATCTTTTTAAAAAGTAATAGTATTAAGTATCTTAAATTTCCATAACAATGGCAAACAAAAACCTATAGTTAGAATTCTGGCTTTGTGAAACTATAGTGAAACCACCATGTTTTCCAAAAGTTTTTTTTTTTTTTTTTTTTAAGTTTGAACAAATAATTCTTATGTTCAGGAGTCAGGCACTCCATTTCCACTCTTCTGTTTTCTACATATTCCTTGGAAACTAGGACCCTCACAATATACTATGCATAGTCTCTTGCCATTTGGCTTCTAGATAGCGAGGTAATCTCAGAGTACTGGAAATTAGAAGAGGGAAGGTGTACACTTTCATGTTACTTTTTGGAAGTATCTGTCTAGCAGCAGCAGATAACAACTGAATCCAAGAGATTCTGGTCAGCTCTACCATCCCCAGCTAGGAGCATTCCCCCAGAACCAGGCGTTAGGGTGTCCCTGCTAAGCCCAATCTCATTCTGGGGAGGTTTCTTGTTGTAGCGGTCAATCCTAGAAAGCCCATTCTTAGAAGTTCCATCCTTTTTCATCTGACCCTACAAAATGTTTATAGCATCCCACATGATATTAGAAAGGCAAATTCTCACCTGGAGAATCTCATGGACAGAGGAGCCTGGAAGGCTTCAGTCCATGGGATCACAAGTGTTGGACACAACTTAGCAACTAAAACACCACCATTGTGAGGACACAGACATTTTAAAATGAAGACACTAAAATTTCCTGAAATGATTTATGAAAAATAAAATGTTTCTATTACCTCATAGTTTGCTTAATGAAATTCTAAAATATACCACTTTTTTACTTCTACAGATTCTAGAAAATAATTGCATCATCAGCAATATCATATTCATGCACACATTTAAATTTTAAAGATTGAAATTACATATTCATCTGACTCAATAGGTTAAAGATCACTAAGGCCTTATTTATATAAGTATAATTTAGGAAAAAAATCCAATCTGATTAAATCAGTATTTAAATTTTAATGTTAATAATTTGCTATTAGAGGTATAACTTTTTAAAGAATTTATTCTTATAAAGTCTTTTTTTACTCATTTTTTTCTTTCATTATGATTCCTTTTTGAGAGCACATAAATAATTTTAATTCTTAGAATGCTTCAATGTTATGATGATTGATTGGGTCTATAGATGAGCACTGTGAACATTACTTATACATTTTTGTTTATTTATTTTTGATTAAGGGATAATTGCTTTACAATATTATGTTGGTTTCTGCCACACATCAACATAAATCAGTCATAGGTATACATACGTCGCCTCCCTTTTAAACTTCCCTCCCACTTCCCTCCCAGTTCCACCTTCTAGGTTGTCACAGAGCACCAGTTTGAGTTCCCTTACATACAGCGAATTCCCACTGGCTGTCTGTTTTACATATGACCGTGTATATGTTTCCATGCTACTCTCTCCGTTCATCCACCCACTACTTCTCCCTCATGTCCACAAGTCTGTCCTGTATATCTGCGTCTCCACTGCTGCCCTGAAAATAGATTCATCAATACCATCTTTCTAGATTCCATATATATGCATTAAAATAAGATATTTGGTTTTCTCATTCTGATTTACTTCACTCTGTATTGTTGTTGTTCGGTAGCTAAGTCTTTTCAAACTCTTTGTGACCCCATGAACTGCAGCACACAAGGCTTCCCCGTCCTTCACTACTTCTCTGAGTTGGCTCAAACTATTGCCCATTGTGTCAGTGATGCCATCCAAACATCTTATCCTCTGTTGCCTCCTTCTCCAGTTGCCCTCAAATTTTCCCATTCGGCTCTCGGAATGCAAAGTATTGTAACTTCAGTTTCAGCACTCTGTATAATATAGTCTTTAAGTTCATCCACCTTATTAGAACTGACTCAAATGTGTTCCATTTTATGGCTGAGTAATATTCCACTGTATATATGTACCACATCTTCTTTATCCATTCATCTGTTGATGGACATCTAGGTTGCGTCCATGTCCTAGCTATTGTAAATAGTGCTGCAACGAACATCAGGGTAATATGTCTTTGTCCGTTACGGTTTTCGAAGGGTATATGCCCAGCTGTGGGATTGTTGTGCCATATGGTAGTTTTATTCCTAGTTTTGTTTGTTTGTTTGTTTGTTTATTTTAAGGAATCTCTGTACTATCCTCCATAGTGGCTGTATTAATTTACATCTCCACCAACAGTGCAAGTGAGTTCCCTTTCCTCCATACCCTCACCAGAATTTATTTTCTCTAGATTTTTTAATGGTGGTCGTTCTGACCCGTGTGAGGTGATATCTCATTGTAGTTTTGACTTGCATTTCTCTAATAACAAGAGATGCTGAGCATCTTTTCATGTGTTTATTAGTCATCAGTAAATTCTTTGGAAAAATGTCTGTTTAGGTTCTTCTGCCCAATTTCTGATTGGGTTGTTTGTGTTTCTGTTATTGAGCTACATGAACTACTTGTATATTTTGGAAATCAATCTTTTGTCAGATGTTTCATTGACTACATTTTGTCCCCTTTCTGAGGGTTGTCTTTTCACCTTATTTATAGTTTCCTTTTCTTTGCAACAGCTTTTTAGTTTAGTTAGGTCCCACTTGCTTATTTTTGTTTGTACTTCTATTACTCTAGGAGGATCTTGCTATAATTTATGTCATAGTGTGTTCTGCCCATGCTTTCCTCTAAGAGTTTTAGAGCTTCCAGTCTTACATTTAGGTCTTTAATCCATTTTGAGTTTGATCTTTGTGTGTGGTGTTAGGAGGTGTTATGCTTTCATTCTTTTACATGTAGCTGTCCAGTTTTCGCAGTATCACTTATTGAAAAGACTATCATTTCTCAATTGTATAGTCTTGCCTTCTTTGTCAAAGATAAGATGCCCATAGGTCAGTGGGTTTATCTCTGGGCTTTCTGTCTTGTTACCTTGGTCTATATTTCTGTCTTTGTGCCAGTGCCATACTATCTATAGCTTTGTAGTATAGTATGAAGTCAGGAAGGTCAATTCCTCCAACTCCATTCTTCTTTCTCAAGATTACTTTGGCTAGTCAGGGTCTTCTGTGTTATTATACAAATTGTGAAAATTTTTTCTAGTTATATGAAAAACACTATCATAGGTAATTGGATAGGAATTGCATTGAATCTATAGATTGCTTTTGATAATATAATCATTTTCATAAAATTGATTCTTCCAACTCAGGAATGTGGAATATCTCTCCATCTGTTTATGTCATCTTTGATTTCTTTCATCAGTGTCTTATAGCTTTCTGTATACATCTCTTTTGTCTCCTTAGCTAGGTTTATTCCTAGATATTTTATTCTTTTTGTTGCAATAGTAAATGAGATTCATTCCTTAATTTATCTTTCTGATTTTTCACTGTTAGTTTATAAGATTGCCAAGTGATTTTTGTGTATTCATTTTGTATCCTGCAACTTTACTAAACTCACTGATTTTCTCTAGTGATTTTCTGATAACATCTTTAGGATTTTCTATGTATAGTGTCATATCATCTGCAAACAGTGAAAGTTTTACTTCTTCTTTTCCAACCTCCTCCACCAATCTATTACTATAAGAGATCACTTTTCATGTGACCTTATGTAACCATGTCTGCTATGGGCTCCACATAGATTTTTTAAGTGAATGATTATTTATTAATTATCATGGCAAGGTAAAAAAAATAACATATTGAGTAGTATGTTAATGAATATTGATTAACATAAGCCAGAAGATAATATTCCCCCATTTAGGTGTAGATTTATAATTGCCTTCCATTCCAGTAGTCACTTTTTAGTAGACCTATGCAAAGTGTTATGACAGGCACAGTTAAAATACTAAATAATAAATTAGATCTAATAAAGGAATGTACATTCTTAATGAATCAGTGTAGTGTTCAGGATTTGAGAGATGGTAAAACAGATCAGACTATATGGGCAGAAAATGGATCCGTGGCTGGAACTGAGGGGGAAGGTGACCATGATTACAAAGAGGTAGAAGCAGATATTTTGGAGTCATGAGCATTTTCTATATCTTGATTTTGGTGGTTACAATTATATGCATTTCTTAAGACCCATGGAACTGTACACTGTTCTACTGGGTTAAATATCTTAACAAAACTGATTTAGAAAAAAAAATAAGGAAACAAATATTTATTGTGTTCCCTCTAATTGAAATAAGGTTTGAAATGTGCTATTTATATTTATCAAAATAAATATTTTCACACACTTTATTAATAAGATATTTCTTCAATATCCAAAAGTGTTTTAAAAGTTGTTGTTGTCATTGTTATTTATATCTTACTTAAATTTATCATGGACAGCAAATGTGGTCTTTGGTCTATGCAAATTGCATGATCAATTATTGTTAATGTTCCATTTATTTTCTTAAATATATTGTTTACTATTGTTCATTTTCAAAAGCCTTATCTCTATAAAATCAAATTGCTAATTATGTTATTAAAGTTTATATACATTTTCTGATTTTTTTAAAGCTAGGTTAATCAGTTTCTGAGAAAATATATTAAAATAAATGTCTAAGATGGGAACTATTTCAGCTTCTCTTTGTAATTCTATCAAATACACTTATACATTTTGAAGCTACTTAATCAGTTGTAGTGCTTCCCAGGTGGTGCTAGAGGTAAAGAACCAGCCTGCCAATGCAGGAGATGCAGGAGACACAGGTTCAATCCCTGGATTGGGAAAATGCCCTGGAGGAGGGTGTGGCATCCCACTCCAGTATTCTTGCCTGGAGAATCCTATAGACAAAAGAGCCTGGCTGACTAGAGTCCATAGGGTCACAAAGAGTTGGACATGATTAAAGGAATTTAGCATGAATGCACACAATCTCTTGTAAACAATTCTGTATTGTTTATATTTTAAATGCATTAGTTTTTCACAAAAAAATGATACTGTGTTAATTTGAAGAATGCTTCCCAGTTCCCTAAAAAAAAAACCTAAATGTCTAAATCCTAGGAAATTATGAGCATTGCCTTTTATGGAAAATAAACTATAATAAAACAAAATTTTGTAGAGAAATTAAAGATATCAAGATGGGGAAATTATCCTAGATTATCTGTTGGTGGCACAAGTGCAATGATATGGATACTTACGGAAGAGAGGGAATTGGGATATAAAGAGTGTAGAGAGAGATTTGAGATGTTGTCCTTAAGGATCGGAGTGATGAGGCCACAGGCTAATGGATGCTGGCAGCCACCAGCTAGTACAGGAGGCAAGTGAATGATGCTTCTCTAGAGTCTCAGTAGAGTAGGGCTCTGTGGTCACCTTGATTTCTGCTCAAAATTGATTAGATTTCTGGCTTCCATAGCTGTGAGAAAATGCATTCCTGTTTTAAGTCACTAATTTACGACAATTTAAAGAAAAAAAATCTTTGGTTTTTTTTGGTGGGCAATAGTTCTGGAAGGTCTTGTAGGCCATCACAGAACTGTTCAATTTCACCTTCTTCAGCATTAGTGGTTGGGGCATAGACTCGGATTACTGTGATATTGAATGGTTTGCCTTAGAAACAGACAAAGATCATTTTGTTATTGTTGAGATTGCACCCAAGTAGTGCATTTTGGAGGCTTTTGTTGACTATAAGGGCTACTCCATTTCTTCTAAGGGATTCTTCCCCACAGTAGTAAATAAAATGGTCATCTGATTAAATTCACCCATTCTGGTCCATTTTAGTTAACTGATTCCTAAAATGTCAATGTTCACTTTTGCCATCTCCTGTTTGAGCACTTCTCATTTACCTTGATTCATGGACCTAACATTGCAGGTTCCTATGCAATACTGTTCTTTACAGCTTCAGACTTTACTTTCATCACCAGTCACATCCACAACTGGGTATTGTTTTTGTTTTGGCTCTGACTCTTTATTATTACTGAAGTTATTTTTCCACTGTTCTCCAGCAGCATATTGGGCACCTACTGACCTGGGAAGTTCTTCTTTCGGTGTCCTATCTTTTTGCCTTTTCATACTGTTCATGGGGTTCTCAAGGCAAGAATATTGGTTTGCCATTCCCTTCTCCAGTGCACCACATTTTGTCAGAACTCTCCACCATGACCCATCAGTTGGGTTGCCCTACATGGCATGGCTTAGTTTCATTGAGTTAGCCAAGGCTGTGGTCCATGTGATTAGATTGGTTAGTTTCTGTGATTGTGGTTTCCATCTGCCTGCCCTCTGATGCCCTCTCTCAGCATCAGAGAGAGGTTTCTCTTACCTTAGGCGTGGGGTATCCCTTCACGGCTGCTCCAGCAAAGTGCAGCCACTGCCCATTACCTTGGACGTGGGGTATCGGCAGCCGCTACTGACCTTGGACTTAAGGTATCTCCTCTTGGCCGCTCACTGCTCCAGCACCGCGCAGCCGCTGCTACTGACCTTGGATGTAGAGTATCTCCTCTCCGCCGCTCACGGCTCCAACGCTGCGCTGCCACCGCTCGCCACTTACGTGAGGTTTTTTAACTTCTGTTTGTCTAATTACTAACGAAAATATCTCTTCTTCTCTGTCATATCAGCTTCTTAGGGCTGCTTGCGGAGTTGCTGGGGTCGGTAATCTGGGGGCGGTTTGGCTGGGTAATCTGGCTCAGGGTCCCTCGTGAGGTTGCATTCAGATACGCGCTGGAGCTGGGCCGGGGTGGCGGGTGGGAAAGAGCAGGAGGCGGCGCAAGCTGCCTTTGGTCCCCGCAGCCCTGGGGATCCGGGGCTGGCCTTGGGGTTCATAACCGGGGCCAGCAGGGTTCCGGGGTCTAACCTCTGCACATAGAGGTCGCAGAGGAAGCGTTTTCACTTTCCCGGGGTTTCAGTGTAGATTGAAGAAGGAAGTCAGTTCCCATCAAACTGCACTCCTTTTCAGACCTTTTGTAAGACTTTATTCCACCGAGCAAGGGCAGAACTCGGCACTAGAGCGATTTTTTTTTTTTTTCTCCTCATGGTGTTGCTAGATCTTCCTAGACACTCAGTGATCTCCTGGCAAGGAGCCGGTCGCTGTAGCGGCCGGGAGCTCCTGGACCCTTGGCCGGGCTTCGCAGCCCCGGGTCCCGCGGGTTGGAGGACATCTGACCGCCGGGGAAATAGGGTTGAGTTAGGGAAGGGAAGAGTCATGGATGTGTATTAAGCCTGTCATCTTGACAGACTGTCTATCCATGTCCAGCAATTCAAGGGAAAATATTCATTATTTCTTTATTTTTATGTTTTAGGTTCTGTAGAATTTTATATTATTCAAAAGATATGTTTTGATCTTTGGATAGTATTTAATTCTACTTGGTTAATATCTTCTTTTAATTCAGTGGCTCTCCTTTGTTTTTTAAAGTGAGCATCACTCGGGACAACCATGTAGAATATCCTGAAAAGTATTCTTCAACATGACTGATGCAAGGCAGATTCAAATCCTAATACTTAGTGCATCATTGTGGATGCTCATCCTCTTCATGTGTTAACAGGAACATTTACAGATGTTTTTATCTTGTCCATAAGAAAATATAAGTGGCAACAAAAGTGACAAAATAGCAATAATCAGAAACAAAACATTTTCAATTGTATAGTATCTTTTATTAGATATTAAATCAGGTGCAGAGATTACTTGTGGTGTTGGTTTTTCCCTAGTTGACTATGAAATCAAGTCAGCTGGTCAGCATGCAGAAAAATAGAACGTCATTTTGCCACTCAGGTAAATTTCGAAAATAAATTTGGCTCAGCTTAGAAATGAGCTGAAATGGCATTGCTATAACTTTAGAAAATATTTTTTAGGTGATAATTTTGTCCACATTATTTTCTTATTGTGGAATGAAGGGATACACCCTCATATATAAAATAATTCATGTGGCTTTAGGGAAGATTTTTCAATTTTTTAATAACAAAATTATGAGTACATAAATATACAAAAAAAAATTAGTGGCTGATGGCCTTTAAAATAGACCCTGAACCCTTCTGCATTCTGGCATTCACATTCTTGTACAATCTCCTCCCTTTGCCTATGAGCTGGAACTTGTGTTTTTTCTTCTAAGGAATTGATTCTGTCAAAAGTGATTCAATGTCTCCTTTGAAATTTGATTACAAAAAGACTGTGACTTTCATCTTTCTTGCTCTTTCCCTCAATCTCAGTTCTGAGTGAATCCGAGTGAATAAGAGATACGCTAAATTAGAGGCAGCAAACTAAATTGTGCTGTTTTCTGGCCCACAGAATCTGTGAGATAATAATTGTATGTTTCAGAGTAATTTGTTATGAGTCAATAAATAATTTATAATTATCTGATGACATATGGATTAAAATTAAACTCTATTTTGTTATTAATATTAATATTTAGTCATTTATATGCTTGTTAAATTTATATTTGATGCCCCAACTTTTGAAATACAGTGGACCTCTAAACAACCTGGGTTTGAATTGCACTGGTCCACCTAAAAATAGATTTTTTTCACTAAATACATACTACAATACTACATGAACTATGATTGGTTGAATCTATGGATGTAGAAACACAAAAAATGGAGGTGAGCCAATGGTAAAGTTGTATGTAGATTTTTAACAGTGTGAGCATTGTTACTCATCACCTCAGTATTGTTCAAGGGGCAACTGCAATATTATTTGACAGGTTTACAACTATTAATATTTGTAATAGCATATTATAATGGCATATATCCCAGCTTAAATTTTTGTTCAGTTCAGTTCAGTTGCTCAGTTGTGTCTGACTCTGCAACCACATGGACTGCAGCATGCCAGGCTTTCCTGTACATCAACTCCCAGAGCTCACTCACACTCATGTCCATTGAGTCAGTGATGCCATCCAACCCTCTTGTCCCCTTCTCCTCTTGTCCCCTTCTCCTCCTGCCTTCAATCTTTCCCAGCATCAGGGTTTTTCCCAATGAGTCAGTTCTTCTCATCAGGTGGCCAAAGTATCAAAGCTTCAGATTCAGCATCAGTCCTTCCATTGAATATTCAGAACTGATTTCCTTTAGGATTGACTGGTTTGATCTTCTTGCTGTCCAAGTGACTCTCAATAGTCTTCTCTGAAACCACAGTTCAAAAGAATCAATTCTTTGGTGCTCAGCTTTCTTTATGGTCCAACTCTCACATCCATACATTACTACTGGAAAATACATATTTTTGTAAGCAATGTCAAAACAATTTGCTTACATGGGAGAATGAAATATCCCCCCCAGTTCCTCTTATGTTAATTAGTTTCTTCTTTAATTAATTTAAGAATTAAAGTAAATGTATTTTGTCTACAAATCTGTTTATTTTTATTGTGAAAATGCTATGAGAATTTCTGGGATTATACAGTTCATTCATATATCCAAATTGCTTCCTACATAATTAGTTAGTTTCTTCTCTTATAGGACACTGAACTTAATTTTGCATTTCAGCAAGTCTGTTTTAATACCACTAGGAGGTATTATAAATTTAATTATCATAAATATAAGCATCTAAAATCAGAGGATAATAATGTTTTATGACCTACACTTTGATATTCTGTTATTTGAAGACAAGTTCCCAACAAAAACAATTTAGCTTGATAATTCATAAGTAAGTGAAAGTTGCTCAGCCGTGTCCAACTTTTTGTGACCCGATGGACTATACAGCCCACGAATTCTCTAGGCCAGAATACTGGAGTGGGTAGCCTATCCCTTCTCCAGCAGATCTTCCCCACCCAGGAATCAAACCGAGGTCTCCTGCATTGATAACTGATATTTGCACAAAAATAGTATTAATGCATCTGAAACTGTATTGCAATACAGTCTTTTTGTGTCTAGCTAATTCAAATGAGAAACAAAGTGAAAACTCAATCTTGATACTATAAGCAAACATATAAGCAATCAAGTTGTGTCATGTTTTAATTTACTCTAGAAGCTAGCTACATGATGTTCAAAAAATTGAAGATTCAAAGAATGTAAGCTTTGATGGACAGAGCAAGCTTACATTCACATCAAAATGAGTTGGAATATATTAAGGAAATGAGCAGGTGAAAGCCTGAAGATTTATTCTGGGTGACAATTATATTGTGCCAATCAGGATGTTATGTTCTGGTGTAATGATCAGCTTTTGTGGTTTAGGCTTAAAATTGGGGGATGTAGCGCTGCCTACATCTTTGTCCATCTTTAGTCCAAAAGTTACTTTTATTAAAAATCTAGAATGACTGAGTCAGATATTAATAGTTTATCAACTGGAAAGGGAGAGGTTTTGACTTTGGGAGAGGTGAGTAGTCTCACATTTGGTAAGACTTTGCCAGCTCCGGCTGGGAAGAATGATAGGATTTTTGTGATTTCTGCAACTGGTGTGACCATAGAATCCCAGTGCACAGCTGTGGAGAGAGAAGCTCAGAGGATGTAAGCCACATAGAGGACCTAGGCCAGACACTATGTCCATCAATTCTTTACATATGTGTTATATTTTGATATAAAAGTTGGGCACAAAATATTTAACACTATTCAAATGAAGAACAGGTATATGATAATATTAGGCCAATTTCAGGAAAAAAAGTCTAAAATTAGCTGTTAAAGCTATTAATTATTTATCTTGTATATATATAATGTAATGAAATTACATTAAAATGAGAAGTATAAAAAGAATATACTCACATTTGGAGAAAAGAAAGTGCCCATTTATTTGCAAAATTGAGAGAGAGTACATTTATTTCAAATTATACATTATAGAGTTTACCCATAACTACTTGCTTTTAAGCTAGTCAGAACGAATCACATTTCAGTTGGGTTAATGCAACATGAAGGCTTCCCTGGTAGCTCAGTTGGTAAAGAATCCGCCTGCAATGCAGGAGACCCAGTTCAATTCCTGGGTTGGGATGATCCCAATATCACAGTAATACAAGTCTATGACCCAACCAGTAATGCTGAAGAAGCTGAAGTTGAATAGATCTATAAAGATCTACAAGACCTTCTAGAAGTAACACACAAAAAAGATAATCTCTTCATTATAGGGGACTGGAATGCAGAAGTAGGAAGTCAAGAGGTATCTAGAATAACAGGCCAATTTGGCCATGGGGTACAAAATGAAGCAGGGCAAAAGCTCACAGAGTTTTGCCAAGAGAACACACTGGTCATAGCAAACACCCACTTCCAATAACACAAGAGAAGACTCTACACATGGACATTGCCAGATGGTAAACACCAAAATCAAATTGATTATATTCTTTGCAACCAAAGATGGAGAAGGTGTATGTAGTCAGCAAAAACAAGACTGGAAGCTAACTGTGGCTCAGATCATAAACTCCTTATTGCCAAATTCAGACTTAAGTTGAAGAAAGTAGGGAAAACCACTAGACCATGAGGGTATGGCCTAAATCAAATCATTTACGATTATACAGTGGAAGTGACAAATAGAGTCTAGGAATTTGATCTGACAGAGTGCATGAAGAACTATGGATCGCAGTTCGTAACATTGTACAGGAGGCAGTGATCAAGGCCATTCTCAAGAAAAAGAAATGCAAAAACGCAAAATGGTTTTCTGATGAGGTCTTACAAATAGCTGAAAAGAGAAAACAAGTAAAGGCAAATGAGAAAAGGAAAGATATACACATTTGAATGCAGAGTTGCAAAGAATAGCAAGGAGAGATAAGAAAGCCTTCCTCAGTGAACAATGCAAAGAGAGGAAAACAATAGAATGGGAAAGACTAGAGATCTCTTCAAGACAATTAGAGGTACCAACTGAGTATTTCATGCAAAGATGGGCACAATAAAGGAGAGAAAATGTATGGATCTAGCAGAAGCAAGAGCTATTAAGAAGAGGTGGCAACAATACACAGAAGAACTATACAAAAAAAAGATCTTCATGATCTAGATAACCATGATGCATGATCACTCACCTTGAGCCAGACAGCCTGGAATGTGAAGTCAAGTGGGCCTTAGGAAGCATCACTATGAACAAAACTAGTAGAGGTAATGAAACTCCAGTAGAGCTATTTCAAACCCTAAAAGATGCTGCTGCTAAGGTTCTGAACTCAATATGCTGGCAAATTTGGAAAACTCAGCAGTGGCCACATGACTAGAAAAGGTCAATTTTCATTCAATCCCAAAGAAAAGCAATCTCGGAAAGGGGTACTGGGGAAATGGACACATTTTCAATAGGTTTCCCATATTTTTCTACATTTGCTTCTTTTTGTCCCCTTTCTCTACAAGGATGGTGTTTTTAAAAATTAATGAACATTTAATTCAAACTATCACCCAACTCACTCATCTGACACACTAGCAAAGTAATGCTCAAAATTCTCCAAGCCAGGCTTCAGCAATACATGAACCGTGAACTTCCAGAGGTTCAAGCTGGATTTAGAAAAGGCAAAGGAAGCAGATATCAAATTGGCAACATCCACTGGATCATAGAAAAGGCAAGACAGTTACAGAAAAACATCTACTTTTGCATTATTGACTATGCCAAAGCCTTTGTGTGGATCACAAGAAACTGTGGAAAATTCTTCAAGCGATGGGAATACCAGACCACCTGACTTGCCTCTTGAGAAATCTGTGTGCAGGTCAGGAAGCAACAGGTAGAACCAGACATGGAACAATGGACTGGTTCCATTTCGGAATGGAGTACATCAAGGCTGAATATTGTCACCCTGCTTATTTAACTTATATGCAGAGTACATAAATGTGAAATGCTGGGCTGGATGAAGCATAAGCTGGAATCAAGATTGCCAGGAGAAATATCAATAACCTCAGATATGCAAATGACACCGCCTTTATGGCAAAAAGCAAAGAAAAACTAAAGAGCTTCCTTTTTTTTTTTCCCAATTATTTTTATTAGTTGGAGGCTAATTACTTTACAATATTGTAGTGGTTTTTGCCATACTTTGACATGAATCAGCCATGGATTTACATGTGTTCCCCATCCTGAACACCCTCCCACCTTCCTCCCCATCCCATTCCTCTGGGTCATCCCAGGGCACCAGCCCCGAGCACTTGTCTCCTGCATCCAACCTGGACTGGCGATCTGTTTCACACTTGATAATATACATGTTTCAATGCTGTTCCTAAAGAGCCTCTTGATGAAAGTGAAAGAGGAGAGTGAAAAAGCTGGTTTAAAACTCAATATTCAGAAAACTAAGATTATGGCATTCAGTCCCATCACTTCATGGCAAATATATGGGAAAACAATGGAAACAGTGACAGACTTTATTTTCTTGGGCTTCAAAATCACTGCAGATGGTGACTGCAGCCATGAAATTAAAAGACGCTTGCTCCTTGGAAGAAAAGCTTTGACAAACCTAGACAGCATGTTAAAAAGCAGAGTCATTACTTTGCCAACAAAGGACTCTCTATTCAAAGCTATGGTTTTTCCAGTAGTCATGTATGGATGTGAAAGTTGGACTGTAAAGAAAAGCTGAGTGCCTAAGAACTGATTATTTCAAATGTGGTGTTGAAGGAGACTCTTGCAAGTTCCTTGAACTGCATGGAGATCAAACCAGTCAATCCTAAAGGAAATCAGTCCTGATTATCCTGTCTCATTGGATAAGACCCCGATGGTGGGAAAGACTGAAGGTAGGAGGAAAAGGGGCAACAGAGGATGAGATGTTTGGAGATGGCATCACCGACTCGACGGACATGAGTCTGAACAAGCTCTGGGAGATGGTGAAGGACAGGGAAGCCTGGCATGCTGCAGTCCATCGGGTCTCAAAGGTTCAGACGTGACTGAGGGACTGAAGTGAACTGAATGCAACACGCATTACAAATAAGACATTTCATTGAGTTTAGTTGACAAAAGTTTGATTTAATTTTAGAGGTGTTTATTTATCTTATTTCCACATTCTTTTAATTGAAATTTGCACTTGGATAAGTCGGAGGAATTTATTTTCTTGTTAGATTTCTTTACTAATTTCCATGATGTCTCTGGAAAAGAATTAAGACATGAAACTGAATGAAATGGAGAATATATCCTGCATACTAAAACTGAGTGAATGATTGAAAACTTGAACAAAAGATCAAACAATTCATACAAATTTAGGGAAAAAATGACAACAAACACAACTGAAAATATTACCAGGTCCACTACTCCTAACTCCATCAAAATAAATGCATTCTTATTTTAGGCTGACATTTTATTAAAAATAAATCCTTTTAATTTTAAACATAATTATCAGGAGAAATATGACTATAGAAATTTATTTTTTATAATAAAGGAATATCATAGAGTGTATTGAATATTAGAACATCTTAGTCTCTCAGTTTTCTATATTACATCCTGTACTTTTTCCATAACTTTTGTACATCACTGAATATTAGTTGACTTTACTCTTTTGAGCAGGATAGCACACTGGTTGCCTGGGTGGTACATATTGGATTATCATATTTATAACAAGAAATAAATTCAATCATATAAGTCTCTTTCTCAAAATTTCACTGGTTTCCATAAGAAAGGGTGAATTTTTACCAAGGAAATCATTTTTTTCCCCCATTTAAGTGTCCATCTGCCATCAAATTTATCCATATTTGTTCAATTTTGTTTAAATTTGAAATGAGCACATTTCACAGTGTTTCAGTTCAGTTCAGTTCACTCACTCAGTCATGTCCAACTCTTTGTGATCTCATGGACTGCAGCATGCCAGGCCTCCCTGTCCATCACCAACTCCTGGAGTTTACTCTGATTCTTGTCCACTGAGTTGATGATGCCATTCAACCATCTCATCCTCTGTCTTCCCCTTCTCCTGCCTTCAATCTTTCCCAGCATCAGGGTCTTTTCAGATGAGTCAGATCTTCACATCAGGTGGCCAAAGTATTGGAGTTTCAGCTTCAGCATCAGTCCTTCCAATGAATATTCAGGACTGATCTCCTTTAGGATGGACTGGTTGGATCCTCTTGCAGTCTAAAGGACTCTCAGGAGTCTTCTCCAACACCACAGTTCAAAAGCATCAATTCTTCAGTGCTCAGCTTTCTTTAGAGTCCAACTCTCACATACATCCATGACTACTGGAAAAACCAAAGCTTTGACTAGACGGACCTTTGTTGGCAAAGTAATGTCTCTGCTTTTTAATATGCTGTCTAGATTGGTCATAACTTTTTTTTCCAAGGGGCAAGCATCTTTTAATTTCATGGCTTCAGTTACCATCTGTAGTGATTTTGGAGCCCAAGAAAATAAAATCTGTCACTGTTTCCCCATCTATTTGTCTCACAGTTTTCTTTATCTATTTCTGTAATTGCATTGCAATATGCTTCTATCTGTAGTGATTTTGCCCTCTGTCAAAATTTGAAGTTTCAGAGAAAAACATTAAATATTTGAAAACTCATCTTATGAAGTCTTATATGACTTGTTTTTCAACATTTATTATGAGCAAGCGATACACTAAAATGAAGATCCATGAAGATCTATTGTTGTTTTTTTTTTTTTTTTGCTGCTCAAGCCATAAACCAATTCCATTGGGACATAAAAAATCCTGTGTCACTTTGAGCTTATTAAAGTAAATTCATAACTTTTGATTCTAAGAAATGATGGCATAGACTCACTTTTCCCTGTTTCTCTATGTGCGTGCATGTTAAGTCACTTCAGTTGTGTTCGACTCCTTGTGACTCTATATGTATAGCCTTCCAGGCTCCTCTGCCCATGGAATTCTCCAGGCAAGAATACTGGGTAGCCATTTTCTCCTCCAGGGGATCTTCCTGACCCAAGGATCAAACCTGTATCTGCTACGTCTCTTGCATTGGCAGGCAGATTCTTTACCACTAACACCACCTAGGAGGCCATTTCTCTCTGTGTATACAATGAAATATGCTAGGAATAATACAACACAAACATAAAAGGGCTCTGAAAGTTAAAAAGAGGAAGGTAAACTAGAAGATACATCACGATTTAGAGAAAACATATAGATGACTACTAGGTTGGGTGGCACAAAACTGTGCAACCGAGAAACTCCTCAGGCATAGACACACATTTATCTCTCTCTCACACACACACAAACACATACACAGAATAAAAGGACCAGAAAATGTGCACCCCAGTGGAGGTTTAGGAAGGTGATTCATACTCAGTGACAACAGTAGATCCAGCCTCCCTGCAGCAACGTATCAGCAGAATTCAGGAAACAAAAACGTTTAGTTGCTATGACCCAATCTTCACATGAAAGCGATGAAAGGATTCAGCCAGCCCCATCTACTCCAGGACCCCTAAAAGGAAGCAAGAGGCAAGTCTCTCTGTCTGCACAACAAGCACCAGTGAATCTTGGGTCTCCTGGTCCTCCACTCAGTTGTAAAGGCAACACAAAGAGCTTTGCAGACATAGTGAGTGCTTTTCCTTCACCCAGCTGTAGAACACAGTCAAGCCTGGTCATCTCCACTTGAGTGTGGATCTTTATTCAACAGTGGAAACTGACCTAGAAGAAGTGTCTCTGGGCTCCCCAGACAGTGGTAGAAGATGACTCAGGCTTCAGGTCTTCTGACTCTCTACCAAGTGGCAGTCAGCTACATAAATTCTGAGATATTAATACCAAATTGGTATAGGAATTTAAAACAATTCCAATGGAAATGCAAGCAAGGGTTTTATAGATATAGAAAAACATATTCAAAAGTTTATGTAAAAGATATAAGAATTATAATAGTTAATATGACCTTTTAAAAGAAAAATATTGTGGGAGAGATCCCTCCACTCAATAATTAGTCATATTTTATAGCTACAGTAATTAAGGTAGAGTGGTGTGTGTATGAGAAATAGACACATAAAAAAATGAGAAACAGAACCCAGAAATAGACTCAAAAAGAATGCACAACTGTTTTGAACAAAGATGCAAAAGTAATTCCATAGAAAACCTATAGTCTTTTCAAGAAATACTGTTGGAGCAATCAGACATGAGTAGTCAAAAAGCAATAGAAACAAATAAAAGACTTTGACCAAAGTCTCACACCTCATTAAAAACATTAATTCAACATTGACTTGCAATTGATATTGAAGTGTTACACTTTAAAACATTTAAGAAAAAACATCTATGATCTATATGAGGAAAATTACATAACCTCATTGAAAAGAATCAAAGAAAATCTAAATAAATGGAAAATGATCCCATATTCATGGATAGAAATATTCAATATCATCAAGATGTCAATTCTTCCTAATTTGATCTATAGATTAATGTAATTCTAGTAAAAGTTTCAGAAAATTAATCTGTGGAAACTTATAAACTGAATTTAAAGTTTACATAAAGAGGTAAAAGACCTAGAATAGTCAATAAAACATTGTAGATGAAGAAAAAAGCTAGAGGTCTGACATTACCCAACTTTGACTTAAGTTAAAACTATAATAATCACAACAGTGTGATACAGATGAAAAAAAGACAAATAGATCAATGTACTAGAATAGAGAACATAAAAAGTGACCCATGCAAATGTAGTTAACTGATTTTGACAAAAGAGCAGAGGCAAATGAATGGATAAAGGATAGTCTTTTCACCAAGTGATATTAGAACAAAATCCCAAATTTGCATTAATATGTTGCAAACTAGACAAAACTTTAAACCTTGCACAAAAATTAACTCAAAGTGAATTATAGACCTAAATGTAAAATATAAAAACACTAAATTTCTAAAAGATGTCATAGGAGAAAGTCTAGATGACCTTAGGTTTGACAATGATGTTTTTCATAAATACAACACCAAGAGCAAAAGCACCATTTATGGAAGAAAAAAAAGGTACTCAAAATTAAGAATTTTTGTTCTGCAAAAGTTACTTCTAATCAAATAAAAAGACAAGATACAAAATAGGAGAAAAATCTTTGTATGGTATCTAGATTGTAAGGATAGCCTTGTGAGAGACTGGAAGAAAAATCTTTGCAAAACATGTACTAGATTAAAAAAAAAAAGTATCCAAAATACACAAAGAAAACTTAAAACTCAACAATAAGAGAACAAAATATCTAATTTAAAATTTGGCAAATTATCTGAGCAGACTCTTCATCAAAGGAGACACATGTATGGTATAAATATGTATATGAAAGTATACTCAATATCATATGCCATTATGGAATTGCAAATTAAAATAATAGTGAGATATCAATACATACCTATTGGAATGACTAAAATTCAAAACACTGACACCACAAAATGCTGATGAGATTGGGGAGCAGCAGGATTGCTCATTTGTTTTTTGTGGGAATGTAAAATAGTATAGCCACTTTGGAAGACATTTAGCAGTTTCCTCTGAAACTAAACATGCTTTTACTATATAATGTAGTTTTGCACTCCTTGGTATTTAACCAAGTAAGTTGAAAATGTTAAGTCTGCACAGAAATATATATGTGCTGTGGATATTGCCATGTGAAAGAAGTCAATCTGAAAATGCTGTATACTATATGAATCCAACTATATGTCATTCTGGAAAGGTAAAACTATAGAGACAGTAAAAAGATAAATGGTGGCTAGGGGGTCAGGAGAAGGGATGGAGGGGTGGATATGTGGAGCACAGGAGAGTTATAGGACAATAAAATTATTTCACATGAAAGTGTAATTGGTGACACTAGTTATTATCTATTTATCAAAATCCAGAATGTACAACACAGAGTGAACAGTAATGCAATCTAAGAACTTTAGTAAATAATGGTGGTGGTTTAGTTGCTAAGTCGTGTCTGACTCTTGTGACCCTACGGACTGTAGCCTGCCAGACTCCTCTGTCCATGGGGTTCTCCAGGCAAGAATACTGGAGTGGGCTGCCATTTCTTTCTCCAGGGTATCTTCCCAACCCAAGACTCAAACCAGGGTCTCTTGTATCACAGGCAGATTCTTTACCAACTAAGCTAGGAGGGAAGCTCATATCAACATCGGTTGTGCATAATCGCTCAGTTGTGTCTGGAATCTTCCCAGCCCAGGGATTGAATTGGGGTCTCCTGCATTGCAGGTGTATTCTCTACCATCTGAACCACTAGGGAAGCCCATGAATACTGGAGTCGGTAGCCTATTCCTTCTCCAGGGGATTTTTCTGGCCAGGGAATCAACCCAGGGCCTCCTGCACTGCAGGTGGATTCTTTACCAGCTGAGCTACCAGGGAGGCCCTCAATATTGGCTAAGCAATTGCAATAAGTGTACTACATTAATTCCAGATGTTAATAATAGGGAAAATGGTGAAATGAGGGTGGGGGAGTATATGGGAATTTTCTGTAATTTCAGCTCAGCTTTTCTATAAATTTAAAAAGGTGCAAATATGTAAAGTCTATTAATTTTAATCAAGTAAAATAGCATGAAATAATTGAGGTCCACAATGAGACTAAGATTTCAACAGTAAGAACATGGTCCATAAAAGCAAAACCTAATAAGTTGGACCTCACAAAATTAAACAAATGCTCTGCAAGGGAGCTTCACTTGGAAAAAGGTTGAAAAGACAAAGTGCATACTGGGAGAAATTATTTACACATTCATAGAAGATAAAAATTAGTATTTCAAATATATAAAGAACTCAGAACTTGAGTAAACTTTAAGAAATGGAATTAGAAAATTGATTAAATATATAAAAAGGTATTTCACCAAAGATATAAGCTAATTTTAAGACTATGAAAAATTTTCAAGTTTATTAACTGTTAGAAAAATTCAAATTCAAAATTTGTTTGTGAAACCACAAACAAATATCACTACAAATCTATCAGAATGGCTAAAATAAAAAAAAACAATGATGGCACAATATGCAGAAGAGGATGCTGAGAAAGCCTCTCAGTCATACAATGTTGCTGGGAATGTGAAAAGGTACACTCACTATGAAAAACAATTTGGAATGTAAAATAATTAAATTAAACATACAATTTTTGTGCATCTCAGAAATTTTATTATTGGGTAATTATCCTCAAGAAATAAAAAAAATTATATTCACATAAAATCTGGTAAACACATTTTAATACTAGTTTTCTTTTTTATAAACAAAAATGGCAGCAGCCCAGAGGTCCTTTAGTAGGTGAATGGCTAAAAAGCCATTCCAAATAAATGCCTTGGAATACTATTCAGCACTGAAAATCAATGGATTACTGATACACACAATTTGGATGCATCTCCAAAGAATTAGGCTGAGTGAAAAAAAAACAACAACAAAAAAAACAGAAGTCCATTATGAAAAGTTGACATTCTATATTTTTCCACTTAAATACATTTTTTAAAATTGTGGTTAATTATACATACTATAACTTTTGCCATGTAACATTTGTTTATCAGTGTACATGTCTGTGGCTTTAAGTACATTTACATTATTATGAAACCAGGATAATCATCTATCTCCAGAATGCTTTTATCCTCCCTAGTTGAAATGGTGCATACATACCATTTAACCATAACTGCCCCACTTCAAACTACCACACAATTGCACTCATCTCACATGCTAGTAAAATAATGCTCAAAATTCTCCAAGCCAGGCTTCAACAATACATGAACTGGGAACTTCCAGATGTTCAAGCTGGTTTTAGAATACGTGTAACTCTATGGCTGATTCATATCAATGTATGACAAAACCCACTGAAATGTTGTGAAGTAATTAGCCTCCAACTAATAAAAAAAAAAAAAGAAAAGAAAAGGCAGAGGAACCAGAGGTCAAATTGCCAACATCCGCTGGATCATCAAAAAAAGCAACAGAGTTCCAAAAAAATATCTATTTCTGCTTGATTGACTATGCCACAGCCTTTGACTGTGTGAATCACAATAAGCTGTGGAAAATTATTTAAGAGATGGGAACACCAGACCACCTGACCTGCCTCTTGAGAAACCTGTATGCAGGTCAGAAAGCAACAGTTAGAACTGGACATGGAACAACAGACTGGTTCCAAATAGGAAAAGGAGTGCATCAAGGTTGTATATTATCACCCTACTTATTTAACTTATATGCAGAGTACATCATGAGAAAAGCTGGGCTGGAGGAAGCACAAGCTGGAATCAAGATTGCTGGGAGAAATATCAATAACCTCAGATATGCAGATGACACCACCCTTGTGGCAGAAAGTGAAGAAGAACTAAAGAGCCTCTTGATGAAAATGAAAGAGGAGAGTAAAAAGTTGGCTTAAAACTCAACATTCAGAAAAGTAAGATCATGGCATCTGGCCCCATCACTTCAAGGCAAATAGATGTGGAAACAGCGGCAGACTTTATTTTTTGGGGCTCCAAAATCACTGCAGATGGTGACTGCAGCGATGAAATTAAAAGACACTTACTCCTTGGAAGAAAATTATGACCAACTGAGACAGCATATTAAAAAACAGAGACATTACTTTGCCAACAAAGGTCAGTCTAGTCAAGGTTATGGTTTTTCCTGTAGTCATGTGTGAATGTGATAGTTGGACCATAAGGAATGCTGAGCACTGAAGAACTGATGCTTTTGAGCTGTGATGTTGGAGAAGACTCTTGAGAGTCCCATGGACTACAAGGAGATCCGACCAGTCCATCCTAAAGAGATCAGTCCTGAGTGTTCATTGGAAGGACTGATGTTGAAGCTGAAAGTCCAATAATTTGGCCACCTGATGTGAAGAACTGACTCATTGGAAAAGACCCTGATCTTGGGAAACATTGAAGGTGAGAGGAGCAGGGGACAATGGAGGATGATATGATTGGATGGCATCACCGACTCAATGGACATGGGTTTGGGTGGACTCTGGCAGTTGGTGATGGACAGGGAGACCTGGCGTGCTGCAGTTCATGGGATCACCAAGAGTCAGACACAATTGAACTGAAATACAGACACACACACTCACACACACCTGTGTATATATGCACACTTTAAAAAGTACTTATTTAACTGAAGAACTCTGGATGGAGTCAAAGTCAACATCTTAGTTGTTATCCTTTTATAGTTTTCTAAGAATTTACCTTAAAGAAAACTGGATATTTCTTCTTCTCCAATTTGTATTAATTAAATTTGTTTTTCTTCTCTGATTGCCATGACTAGGACTTCCATTCAGTTTAGTTAAGTTTAGTTCAGTTGCTCAGTCATATCTGATTCTTTGTGACCCCATGGACTGTAGAACACCAGGCTTCCCTGTCCACCACCAAGTCCCAGAGCTTGCTCAAACTCATGTCCATTGAGTCAGTGATGCCATCCAACCATCTCATCCTCTGTTGTCCCCTTCTCCTACTGCCTTAAATCTTTCCCAGCATCAGGGTCTTTTCAAATGAGTCGGTTCTTCATATCATGTGGCCAAAGTATTGGAGCTTCAGCTTCATCATCAGTCCTTCCAGTGAATATTCAGAATTGATTTCCTTTAGGATTGACTGGTTTGATCTCCTTGCAATCCAAGGGACTCTCAAGAGTCTTCTCCAACACCACATTCCAAAGGCATCAATTCTTTGACACTCAACCTTTTCTATTGTCCAGCTCTCACTTTCATACATAACTACTGGGAAAACCATAGCTTTGACTATACGGACCTTTGTGGGCAAAGTAGTGTCGCTGCTTTTTAATTCACTGTCTAGGTTTGTCGCTGCTTTTCTTCCAAGAAGCAAGTGTCTTTTAATTTCATGGCTGCAGTCACCATCTGCAGTGATTTTGGAGCCCAAGAAAATAAAGTATTTTACTGTTTCCATTGTCTCCCCATCTATTTGCCATGAAGTGATGAGACCAGATGCCATGATCTTTGCTTTTTGAATGTTGAGTTTTAAGCCAGCTTTTTCACTCTCCTCTTTCACCCTCATCAAGTGGCTTTTTCATTCCTCTTTGCTTTTTTCCATAAGGGTGGCGTCATCAGCATATCTGAGGTTGTTGATATTTCTCCTGACCATCTTGATTCTAACTTAGGTTCATCCAGCCCAACATATAAATTAAATTAGCAGTGTGACAATATACAGCCTTGATATACTCCTTTCCCAATTTTGAACCAGTCCATTATTCCATGTCTGGTTGTAGCTGTTGACTCTTGATCTGCATACAGGTTTCACATGAGGCAGGTAAGGTGGTCTGCCTTTTGTAAACAATTCCCATTTGTTTACAATTTTCCACAGTTCCTTGTGATCCACACATTCAGAGGTATTAGTGTAGTCAATGAAGCAGAAGTAGATATTTTTTTCTGGAATTTTCTTCCTTTTTCTATGATTCTACTGATATTGGCAGTTTCATCTCTGGTTCATCTGCCTTTTCTAAATCCAGCTTATACATCTGGAAGTTTTCGGTTTGCATACTGCTGATTATGTTGAGGTAGGTTCACTCTATGTCCATCTTCTAGAGAGTTTTATTATAAATGGACATTTAATTTTGTCAAAAGTTTTTTTCCACATCTGTTGAGATATTATTTTTATTCTTTAAATTGCTAATATGGTGTATCACATTGATTTATCTGCATACACTGAAGAATCCTTGTATCCCTGAAATAAACCCCATTTGATCATGTTGTACAATCCTTTTAATGTGTTGCTGGATTCTTGTTGCTAGTATTTTGTTGATGATATTTGCATCTATATTCTTTGGTGATACTGGTTTGTAATTTTCTTTTTCTGTAATGATCTTTTTGTGATATATTTTTCTGGTTTTGGTATCAGGGTGATGGTATTCTCATGAGATGAGCTTGAAAATATTCTGCCCTCTGTAATTTTTTGGAAAACTTGAGAAAGATAAGCATTAGTTCTTGTCTAAATGTTTGGTCGAATTCACCTATGAATCCTCTGACCCTAGACTTTTGTTTGTTGGAAGATTTTTAATCACAGTATCAGTTTTATTACTTATGATTGCTTTGTTCATATTTTCTGTTTCTTCCTGGTTCAGTCTTGAAAGTTTGTGCCTTTCTAAGAACTTGTCCAGTTCTTCCTGGTTGTCCATTTTATTGTCATACACTTTCTTGCAGTAGTCTCTTATGATTCTTTGTATTTCTTGATGTCAGTTGTAATTTCACCTTTTTCATTTCTAATTTAATTGATTTGAATCCTCTCCCTTTGTCTTAATGAGTCTGGCTAAAGGTTTATCAGTTTTGTCTATCTGCCTGAAGAACCAGATTATAGTTTCATTGACTTGTTCTGTTGGTTTGTTCATTTCTACTTAATTTATTTCTGCTCCTATTAGTCTGTCATACAGAGTGTAGTAATTCAGAAAGAAAAAAAAAAATTATTAACACATGTATGTGAACCTAGAAAAATGGTACAGATGAACCTATTTGAAGGGCAGAAATAGAGATGCAGATGTAGAGAACAGATTTGTGGACACAGAGCTGGGGAAAGGAGAGAGAGGGGTAACTGAGAGAGTAGCACTGACGTATATACATTACTATGTGAGCCATAGAGAGCTAGTGGGGACCTGCTGCAAGGCTCAGAGAGCTCAGCTCGGTGCTCTGGAGGACCTAGAGTGGTGGGATGGGGAGGTGAGAGAAAGGTCCAAAAGGGAGGGGATGTATGTTTACACATAGCTGATTTATTTTTTTGTATAGCACAAACTAACAAAACATTGTAAAGCAATGCCACCTCAATTAGAAGAGGAAGGATTCAAGGGAAGTCATGAAAGCATTGTGACTGAGGTCCTTCCAAGTAAAAGAAATAACATAAGGAAAACCACACAGATATAAAACTTCATTCACTGAAGATACTATTAGTAGCTAGTATTGTCCCTAGTTAATTGAGCAAAACAGGGAGGGATAAAAAAAAAGAGGTTTAAATAGGAATATATCATATTGAATATTTGAAATTAAACAAAAAACTTTGGCCTATATGCTGAAAGCCCTGAAGAGTTACTGAATATTTTCATAAGAAAATTATGTGACTGAATTTGCATTTTTGAAAAAGGTTGTGGAAGATGTTACTAAAGTTGTTTAGAATGGAACCTGGAAGATCAGAAAGGAAGCTACTGAAATAAAACACTGTAACATTTTGCTTAGACTAAAGTGAGGTCAGTGGAGACAGGAAGTCAGGAACGGGAACTAGAGGACATGTTACCTTGGACACTGTGAATGAATGAATGAAGAGGCAGAGGGCACACTGGAGGTTGTAAGATGCGGTCTAAAGGAAGAAGGTGTACTGTGGGGGCATTGTGTGCCCTGAAGCACAGAGTGACAGAGTTTTAAAAGGAAAAGAGCAGAGGAGAAAAATTGCAAATGATGAATAGCAGGAGACAGTGGCTAGTCACACATTCCAGAGGTGACCACTGTGTGTATGTACCATTAATTTAGTCCACTTTATCAGAGTGTAAATATATTTTATCAAATATTTAGTTCTGTTTCATTCTCTAAGAACCATAATCAGGCTTCACCAACAATGGGACTATCTAATTCTGGGTGGAAACCCTTAACTTCGTGGTCTCTGACTTAATACACAGATATAAACACCTTGGAATTATTTGGTCTTCCTGGACTAAATGACACTTCTCTGGGCTTTACTGTGGTTTGGGGGTTTTGCTTTTTACTATGTAACTCTCATAAACCCAAAACATATTATTGAAAATATTTGTTTCCTTAACAGAACTGCCGTTTCCCCTCAACTTTGTGTAATGAGCAGGATCCTATGGGGCTTTCCCAGGATCAAGCATTTCCCCATATCCTCTGCTTGCCTTTTATTTAGAGACAACCTGTAGTCTCTCAGGCCTCTCCTGAGTTGCAAAATCTTGGCTCAAGAATTAATGATTGAAAAGGATGTGAACATGTAGTGAAAAAAACAGCAGTTCAGGCTGGAGAACTGGTAACAAACAGTAAATCAGTTATATTCAGTTCAGTTCAGTTCAGTCGCTCAGTCGTATCCGACTCTTTGCGACCCCATGAACCGCAGCACGCCAGGCCTCCCTGTCAATCACCAACACCTGGAGAACACCCAAACCCATCTCCATTGAGCCAGCAATGCCATCCAACCATCTCATCCTCCGTTGTCCCCTTCTCCTCCTGCCCTCAATCTTTCCCAGCATCAGGGTCTTTTCCAATGAGTCAACTCTTCGCATGAGGTGGCCAAAGTACTGGAGTTTCAGCTTCAGCATCAGTCCTTCCAATGAATACCCAGGACTGATCTCCTTTAGGATGGACTAGTTGCATCTCCTTGCAGTCCATGGGACTCTCCAGTCTTCTCTAACACCACAGTTCAAAAGCATCAATTCCTCTGTGTTCGGCTTTCTTTATAGTCCAACTCTCACATCCATACATGACTACTGGAAAAACCATAGCCTTGATTAGATGGACCTTTGTCAGCAAGGTAATGCCTCTGCTTTTCAATATGCTGTCTAAGTTGGTCAAAACTTTTCTTCCAAGGAAGAAGTGTCTTTTCATTTCATAGCTGCAATCACCATCTGCAGTGATTTTGGAGCCCAGAAAAATAAAGTCAGCCACTGCTTCCACTGTTTCCCCATCTATTTCCTGTAAAGTGATGGGGCCGGATGCCATGATCTTAGTTTTCTGAATGTTGAGCTTTAAGCCAACTTTTTCACTCTCCTCTTTCACTTTCATACAGAGGCTCTTTAGTTCCTCTTCACTTTCTGCCATAAGGGTGGTGTCATCTGCATATCTGAGGTTATTGATATTTTTCTGGCAATCTTGATTCCAGCTTGTGCTTCCTCCAGTCCAGCGTTTCTCATGATGTACTCTGCATATAAGTTAAATAAGTAGGGTGACAATATACAGTCTTGACGTACTCCTTTTCCTATTTGGAACCAGTCTGTTGTTCCATGTCCAGTTCTAACTGTTGCTTCCTGACCTGCATACAGGTTTCTCAAGAGGCAGGTCAGGTGGTCTGGTATTCCCATCTCTTTCAGAATTTTCCACAGTTTATTGTGATCCACACAGTCAAAGGCTTTGGCATAGTCAATAAAGAAGAAATAGATGTTTTTCTGGAACTCTCTTGCTTTTTTGATGATCCAGTGGATGTTGGCAATTTGATCTCTGGTTCCTCTGCCTTTTCTAAAACCAGCTTGAACATCTGGAAGTTCATGGTTCACGTATTGCTGAAGCCTGGCTTGGAGAATTTTAAGCATCTCTTCACTGGTGTGTGAGATGAATGCAATTGTGTGGTAGTTTGTTGTATGTCAAATCAGTTATATTAGTAGTCACTGAATCTTTAATTCATTCCTGAAGTACCTAGATAACACTATCTGATTCACATTTCTCAGTGGTTTTACAAATACTAAGACACCCGCCTAATGAAAGAAGTTAACTATATGATAATCAGGAGCAGGTAGCCCTCAGACTTATTGAAGCCTGAGGATTGATAATGTTAACTCCTTTGACACTGCCCTGTCACCTCACCATCAACCAATTAGAGGACTGTGAAAAAGCTGGTCACATACCTGGCAGGCCCCTGCCTCACACTGCCTTTAAAAATGCTTTGCTGAAACCCACTGCGGGGTTCGGGTCTTTTGAGCATGAGCTGCCTGTTCTCTTTTTTTGGTCCCTGTGATGAATGCTACACTTTCCTTCACCACGACCTGGTGTTAATGGATTGGTTTTACAGCGCACAGATAAGCAGACTCCTTTGTTTCACTAATGCTGTTGTTTAGTTGCTAAGTCATGTCTGATTCTTTTGTGACTCTGTGGACTGTAGCCCACCCAGGCTCCTCTGTCTATATAATTTACCAGGCAAGAATAATGGAGTAGGTTGGCATTTCCTTCTCCAGGGGATCTTCTTGACTCAGGGGTGAAACTCAAGTCTGCTACATGGCAGGTGATTCTCTACTGCTGTACCATAATGGAAGACTTTTCAGTAATGTTAGCAGTGAGTGAGTGATAGTCATTCAGTCACGTTCAACTCTTTGTGACCTCATGGACTTAAAATCTGCCAGATTCTCCAAGCAAGAATACTGGAGTGGGTTGCCTATTCAAATTTGTTGTGACATTCCCAGAGCTTCATTAGCCATATCAGTGATAGTCCTTGGAACTAAGCAAAATTACTTGGTTAGTAAAGGACTAATTTCTATGTCATAATTATAAAATGCTTCTAACAAGAAAACATTTACATTTTCTGTATCTTGTCTACAACTTAGCACACTGAGAAATTGAATGTAGTATTGATACATAAGTTAACACTTTAATTTCTCATATAATGAAATTGATGTACTGGTATTTCTTCTAATTTTTGGTAATGCTTAAAAAACAGTTATGCTTTACTGTAGACCATTAAAGAAAATATATTGCAAAACTAACTGCATACAGTATGTATAACATTATTCATCTCCAATATACAACTTAACTCCAAGTATTTTTCAATCCCTGTGAGTGATGACATATATAAAGAAACATTATGGTTATTTGGTATATCTAAAAAAAAAATCATACTAGGACACCTTTATTTGCTGCCCTGCTCAAATTACAATGTATATTCAAACTAATACAGATATATTTTCTTAAACATTTTTGATTAACTCAATAATTGTTTCCCACCTATCTTTGAATTATGGAAATTTCAGCCTATTATTTCCAGAATTGTTCTTAGAAACTTTTGTTTGTTTCTTTGTTTACAAAGTAAGAGAAAAATATGACTTTTTATGGTAAGACTGCTACAATGTGTATTTTGGTGGAAAATTTTCCTAGAGAATCACCTTGAGATAACGGAATTCTCTCAAAAGTTTAATTTCCCTCCCCAAATCAGCTACTAAATTTAAAATGTGGGATTTACTTTAGGACAAATCACTTTAGAAAGTCATGCTTTATTCTTTCCAAAGCAATTCACATGTAGAGGAAACCACGGTAACAGTATACAGTGGCAGTGAGCCAAGAAATTCAGGAACTGGTACTTGGAACCAGATATAATTTCAGGTGTTTATTTTGCCAGCAACTAGGGCTGTGACCTTGAGTAAGTAAAAGTTTTTCCCTTGACTATATAATGAACATATTCAAAATGACTACTTCTATGTACGCTGTAAAATTTAATAAAATGATGCATGTCAAGATGAAAAAATGATGTCATGATAATAAGATCAACACATCTTAGTTAGTTTATTGTCATTATCAGAATCAGAATATTTACAAAACTTACCTGAAATTGTATATGTGTTCTGCCAAGAAAGATTTGAAGCCTCCTAAACTTTTAGAGGATAACTAACTAGCTAATTATATGTACCATTATGGTCATTTTGTCCAATGTATTTTTAATATAAAGTAGTCCTCACCTTTGTATGGTATCATAGTAATGAATCCCATGTGTATTGAAACCTTGTCCTCATTTTCACATGGTTCCTCAATAATTAGTCCACTGTAGATGACCTGTCATAGCTAATTATTAAATTCTCATTGAACTGAACTGAATTACCAAGTTTAAAGCTAGATGAAACTTTTGAATTTATCTGGTGCATCTCTTCATTTTTCAGCATTTTAATATATAGTAGTAATAAGAATTATTAACTCTGAATTACAAACACCCAAACTTTGAAAACCTAAAGTTACAATGTTTCACCTGTTTCTTCCTGGTTTCCCTACATCCAAATTCCTCAGACTTGAATAATTTAAACTAATTATCTTATATTGAATAGCTATATAAAAACAAGAGTCAGAAATATAATTCCTGTGATCTTCAACTTTCTAACATGTACCATTTAATTAATATATATTTTGTACTTCTTTCTTTTAAAGCATATATTTTAAAAGACAAGAGCATCATAAAAATAGAAATTTATATAAAAGGTGGATTAGGCAGCTTAAAGTTGAACCTTTAAAAAGTAAAGTAAAAGTAGCAAAAAGCTTTTTTGCTACTAAAAGCTGAATTTAAATTCTCTTAAAGTGTGTCTATGCTCCTCTTCCTCATCCTCACCATTGTCACCACTATCATCCCCTTCATATTTTGAGATCTAGTTTTACTAGTAAATGTAAACTATGTCATGTTACAAATTTCTGTCTTCTCTGAAGACATTTCCAGGACAAGACAGGAGAGTGACACAGTGAAAATTGCCATTAAGGCAGCAAGTTATTAGTGCTAAGTGTAGTTCAGTCACTTACCAATTAAACCATGTGAAACTGCCAAAGTTAAAACCAGAATTCAAAAATGGCATTCTTGTTTTATTCAATGCATGCATAGCTTCTTGAACTCAGTTTCTTAATTTTTAATTTGGAGTAAATATTTCCTTTGTAGTAGAGAGTAAAGCTAAAGTAATATTTGCATAATGTTTGAAATACCTAAAGGACAGAATAAATAATAGCTACTGTACTAATTTAGGTATATCTCTATATTTATTTCATTGTGTTTTACAAACTGCCATTTAATCCCTTTAGAATTAATTTAAATGCAAATGTTGCATTTAGATTCTAGCTGTTGTACATTCTGGAAAAAAAAGAGGTTACCACTTTGAAATAATGATAAATACTCTATTAACTTTAATTGTTATTTTCTAGGAAGCATGCAAGAGAGTGTGACAAGAACATCACCATAGGCAAAGGTCTATTAGCCAGCTAGACCAATAAAAATTATACCTCTTTTCAAAATTGGAAGGGCCAGTAATCATTAACAAGCCTAACAAAGAATTACAGTATTAATTTAAAAGTTTATTTTCATTCACTTGTGAACCTTGGGCTAATTTCAAAAGTCACATGAAGGAATAGAAACACTGCCTATCTAATTTCCCTGCCTGCCTAATGCATAATGAGAACAGGGTTGACTCTCTAGTCAAGAAATCAATTATTAAGCAGTACAAACATTATTTTAATTTGGAAGAAACTTGTTTCTAAAAGTTTGTCCTGTTGTTGCTAAATTGATTCTTTCTTTTTCAACAATTTCCACCATCACAAATCCACCCTCTTTTTCTACCTATAGCAAGAATTTTGATTACCTAGAAAGGATTTTAAAGTACATGATGGAATGACTAGCATTTGTATCCATGCCTTTTTAATTACATTCAACTATATGTGTATTAGCATGAATGCATCTTAATTGTAAGTTGTGTTCATCTTAGAAATAATTATTTATTTCAGATAATTAATCTTGGAAAAAATAAAAACTATAAACTGAAAATAGATATAAAACCTTAAAAGTAATTGTCTGGAGTATAAAAATAATTAATTAATTTAATGGATTATGACTATTAATCCATGTATAATACTAAATTAAAAGGTAAAAACTGAGAAATGTTTGCAAATCTCTTATATTTAAAATATTTTATGGAAGGTAAACTTAGAGAGGAACTATAAAAATTAACCTTTGTGTAATCTACCCATACTGACCCAACACCATGTGATTAAGATAAATTTACCACTGTTGGCCTCAGTTTTAAGAAGGACCATCTTTCTTAAGAAAAGTCTATTGACTTGAGCCAGGATGCTGAACATCAACTTTTAAAGACTGAATTTTCTTATGATAACACCCCTTTCTCTGTTTCAAGTTCTCTTGAAAGCAGCTTTTTGCCCTGTCCCTGTTTGCCTATTTCAGTCTCCTCTAACCTTAAAAACGTAATTATAGGAATAAGACCACTAAGCAATTGAAACTAATTATCTCTCCTCCTCAAAAAGCCCTCTAAGGAATCCTACAGGGAGATCACACAGGCAGAATAACAACTGAAGAGAGAGAGCCAGCCAGCCTGCATGTTACGGAGAAGGATACAGAACCCAAGCTCCTGCCTCAATGATTCACTGGGATTCCCCCCTCTTTTTCCTTTAACACTGTCATTGCTGAGCAGAATCTTTGGTCTCAGCACATGAGCCCATCTTCTTCCCAGATTGCTGACTATTGTAAGTAAAACACCTTTGATTTCAACTGACACATGCCTCTCAAATTATTGGCTAATGGGTGTGAAGCAGCTGATCCTGGGTTTTGTTCCCCCCGGGGAAGGCACCACAATTAATGGGCCAAATAATTATGTTTTCCTAGATCTGTCGTTACTGCAATGTTTCTCCTTCCTATTTCAGCTTTGCCTTACCATTATTTTGTCATTAATATATAATTGAAGGGTTGAAAAGACACCAAAAAGGGCAAGGTATCATTTCCATGCCATCTGAATTTCTATTATGCATGTGACTCACTGTCTATTAGTTCAGTTCAGTTCAGTCACTGAGTCGTGTCTGACTCTTTGTGACCACGTGGACTGTAGCATGCCAGGCTTTCCTGTTCATCACCAACTCCTGGAGCTTGCTCAAACTCATCTTCATCGAGTCGGTGATGCCATCCAACCATCTCATCATCTGAAGTTCCCTACTCCTCCCGCCTTCAATCTTTCCCAGCATCAGGGTCTTTTCCAATGAATCAGTTCTTCGTATCAGGTGGCCAAAGTATTGGAGCTTCAGCTTCAGCATCAGTCCTTCCAATGAATATTCAGGACTGATTTCCTTTAGGATTAACTTGTTTGAACTCTTTGCTGTCCAAGGAACTCTCAAGGGTCTTCTCCAACACCACAGCTCAAAAGCATCAATTCTTCAGTGCTCAGCTTTCTTTGTGGTCTAATTCTCACATCCATACATGACTACTGGAAAAACCATACATTTGAGTAGACGGAACTTTATCTGCAAAGTAATGTCTCTGCTTTTTAACATGTTGTTTAGGTTGGTCATAGTTTTTCTTCCAAGGAGCAAATGTCTTTTAATTCCATGCCTGCAGTCACCATCTGCAGTGATTTTGGAACCCAAGAAAATAAAATCTGTCACTGTTTCCATTATTTCCCCATCTATTTGCCATGAAGTGATGGGACCAGAGGCCATGATCTCCATTTTTTGAATGTTGAGTTTCAAGCCAGCTTTTTCACTGTCATCAAGAGACTCTTTAGTTCCTCTTTAGTTTCTGCCATAAGGGTAGTGTCATCTACATATCTGAGGTTATTGATATTTCTCCCAGCAATCTTGATTCCAGCTTGTGCTTCATCCAACCCTCTGTACTCTGTTCTCCGCATAGAAGTTAATTAAGCAGGGTGACAATATACAGCCTTGATGTACTTCTTTCCT
Source organism: Cervus canadensis (assembly GCF_019320065.1). Classification (NCBI taxonomy): domain Eukaryota; kingdom Metazoa; phylum Chordata; class Mammalia; order Artiodactyla; family Cervidae; genus Cervus; species Cervus canadensis. Next base: position 95,057,946 of record NC_057386.1, read on the forward strand.
AATTTGGAACCATTCCATTTTTCCATTTCTGGTTCCCACTGCTGCTTCTTGACCTGCATACAGATTTCACAGGAGGCAAGTAAGGTGGCCTGGTATTCCCATCTCTTTATAAGAATTTTCCACAGTTTGTTGTGATCCACACCATCAAAGGTTTATCATAGTCAATGAAGCAGAAAAAGATGTTTTCCTGGAATTCTCTTGCATTTTCTGTGATCCAACAGATGTTGGCAATTTGATCTCTGGTTCCTCTGCCTTTTCTAAATTCAGCTTGAACATCTGGAAGTCCCACTGTGTATATAAATCTCTATACACCATTGTACATAATCACAGAATATCCTCAGCAATATATCACTGGAATAAGACTATTTGATGTCAAGAAATATATGCCATGCTAATAATCTAAATATCTAAAACTTATTGAGCAGTCACTATGCAATAGAAATTATACATTAATATACACAGCTATAAAGGGGCATTTTGAAGCCCCATTTACTGTTGAAGAAACCAAGAAATGGAAAGAATATAACTTGCCTACTATCATATAATCAAGAAGTGTTAAGATTTAATTCTAAGTTGTCAGTTTCCAAAGCAGTCCTCTGAATCCTAACTCATTATTCTTTGTTTTATCATGCAGTACACATATCATCTATGTGCTTCTCTCTACTATATTGAGAACAGATAAAATATCGACATAGTCCATAAAGTCAGTCTTTTGTTCAAAGAGAAATTATCATTGTAATGGTTTTCTAGATTTGCAATTTATATATCTATGCATGCACACAATAATATGAAACAACTTAAGGATTACATATAATATTATTACATATACCATAAGAAAATATTTGTCTAACTTTTTTCAGTTATAACATACTATGAAAAAAACATTTTACGGTAGAGTCAAATATGGCAGCATCTCTTTGGTTTTGCAGAAAATAACTTGCAAAATATTTTTCTTCAAAAATCTTGCTTTAATAACCTTTTAAGAATTGATAAATTTACATTTTAAGAAAAGTTTCCAACACTCTGAGATTGAGTTAAACTTCATCACACTATTTAATTGTTCTTTTGACTGGAACAGCTAGATGTCAGTTATAAGATAGAGGAGCATTAATGTCCATACTGTTTCTGAAAACACTTCATCTGCCTACACAGAATATAAATACCCTGCAAATCCATTTTATATAAGTACAAAATGTTTGCCTTTTGATACTGTTCACAGGGTTCTCATGAAGAGCTGAGTCACTGGAAAAGACCCTGATCCTGGAAAAGATTGAGGGCAGGCAGGAGGAGAAAGGGGCGGCAGAGAATGGGATGGTTGGATGGCATTTCCAAATCAATGGACATGAGCAAAGTCTGGGAGATAGTGAAGGACAGGGGAAACAGGCATGCTGCAGTTCATGGGGTTGCAAAAAGTTAGACATGACCTAGCGACTGAACAACAACAATGACAATTGTTGCTGTTTTCAACAATGTTTTTGCAAAGCAACAAATTACTGCAACATCACATGTGCTTTCTTTATATCACTGTCTCTTGTGTAACAGCCATGACTACAAGTTTACACATCATTGATTTCTTTCGGGGTTAGCAGGGATTCACAAAGTTTCTTGCAATGAAAAGATTTGGGCTTCCCTGGTAGCTCAGCTGGTAAAGAATCTACCTGCAAGGCAGGAGACCCTCATTTGATTCCTGGGTCAGGAATATCCCCTGAAATGTAGCTTGCACACAAAACATTAAGAACAGTGACACCTATGAGGAAGAATATCAAAAGTGAGTTTGATGATTGCCATCTATTCTCCAGTCCTGTGGGCTTTAATCTTCTGTCAGGGGGGCTGCACTCTTGCTTAGAGCACAAATAGAATATTCAACCAAGTTATTTTGCAAGTAAATCAAGTTGCTTCACAACTTAGTATATTCTTAAATATACTTGGAATATATATGGTTGTGAATGTGACTCATTTCCCATAGAATGCTCCACCCTGACATCCTGATAAATTCCCATATGCATTTCTATAATTTGGTTGTGGGAAGAGTTCTTAGGATTATTTATTTGTTTTACTGTTTTGAGTAAGAAGTACTGCTTAGATTTGTGTGTGTGTATGTGTGCTAACTTCAAAATGACTCCAAGAATTTGTAAATATAGGAAAATAATGTATTGTAAATGATGTAAACAAAAGTAAAATTATTCTGAATTCAAAAAAAATTTGCAGTTTAGAATCTCTTAGTTTACTTTGAGACAAGAATTCTTCCTTAAAAATTAATGTTTTTAAAATAATAATTCAGATAAGAAATAAAATCCATCATCAGCAAAGACCTCTTCTGCTACATGTTTAAATAATATATTTTCGAAATATGTATAATAGCACAAACAATAGAGACAGTCTTTAATTCTGATTTGATTTTCAATTGAGGGTTAGTCATCAACAGGATAATGAACAATGCTGAGTATTATTTCATTTTATATTTACAGAATTAGTTACAAGTTCTTAACTTTTCAATTGTCTTGGCTATGCTTTATATTAAAAGAGAAGACCAAACCATAGCAAAGCTAATTTGTTCCAGGCATTTTAGCTAAATCAAAAGTGAAATAAGCTGTATTAGATGTTGAGTTGAAAACGATTAATTGATCTGCTCTGTTATATCTTATTACTCTCCCATATGCTATTAACTTAAATAGATGATCTTATGCTCACTTTCCCTGGAGCAATTTGAATCTTTACTGAGTTATGGTCAAAATAAAAAGACACTATTTGTCAAAGAGAGAGAACCAGAACCAGAGTATGTGAATCTCAGTAATGTTTCTCTAAAGTTACTGGTAATTTGCCAGATATAATCTCCCCAATTCAGTCATATATTTCACTTTGGTACTTCTAACCTGGTTTTCACTATTCTCCACAGAGATATTTGTATTTTTCTTGAGGGTAATAAGACAAAGCAAATAAAGACTCCTTAGCTCCTGCCATATCATGCCAACAGGAAGGAAGAGGGATGATCTTTACCCATACTGATAAGTGAATCTCTTTTCTGATCAAGATTTGTGTTTATGTGTGGGATGTGTAATAGCATAATTAGCTTTGAGCCTCTGAGCTAGACTAAATTGCAACACTTTGACATAGACATATAGAAAAATCAGACTGTAGCTCCTCTAATGCTCTCTTCAGTGTTCAGAAAGGACAGAAAAGTTTACCTTATCCTTCTCATTATCATTTTTATGTCTGTCTGAATGTAAGGTCTTAGTCATAGAATGCGTTGTGTCACCTGCATCTGTCTCAAAATATCACTTACAGTCATGTGCAACTACTTCAATACAAGAAAGTCTCGATCTGAAAGAACAGATTTCACCAGTTCAAATTTTTCACATCAGTTGGTAATGATGTAATCATTCTTTGTAACTTTGGCACAAGATGAAATTCTGTGAAGTCTCGGGGATGTCATATTCAATTTGAATTGTTCTTAGATTTACTAAGAAAATAATTTTTTGTTTTTTGTTTTTTTCTCAGCTAAGAGGAAATTAAATGTATAAAGACATCATCAGATGCCAATCTAGAGATGCCAATGTTACACATCTATGTAGATCTCCAAAAGTCAAAAGTGACTGGGATTAACCCAAGGCCATTTTAATAACATGAAAGTGTTACTGAAAGTGGGGTTTGGCTCCCTTCTGCTCAAAAGCCAGTAAACAGGCACGGTTGATGAAAAGGAAAGTTTGCTTTTTTTCAGATACCAGTCACTTGAAGGGGGAAGAGCAGCTGTCCAAAGGCCAACTCCTATCACTGACAATCATTGGGCAAGAAATTTTATAGACAGAGGGAGAGGGTGATATGTAGAAATAGTGCAGTCAGCTCTGACAGTCATCTTGAAATTGGTCATTTGGTGCTCTGACTAGTCTCATCTTGTTATAGGTAGAGTTAATTTTCAGTTCCAGTTTCCATTTTTTGAGTCCAATTCTTAAAATGGTGCTAATTTATGTTATGGCTACAGCCTGGTCACCAGATAATTAACTTATTCCACTTGGTGGAGATTTCAGTATTTATAAGAGCTCATAGGACATGGTTCAGCATATTACCTCTAGCCCTAGTGAAGGAAATAAAGGTCTTTGACTATGTTCAGAAAACTAAGATCATGGCATCTTGTCTCATCACTTCATGCAAATAAATGGGGAAACAGTGGAAACAGTGGCTGACTTTATTTTTCTGGGCTCCAAAATCACTGCAGATGGTGATTGCAGCCATGAAATTAAAAGACGCTTACTCCTTGGAAGGAAAGTTATGACCAACCTAGACAGCATATTAAAAAGCAGAGACATTACTTTGTCAACAAAGGTCCATCTAGTCAAGGCTATGGTTTTTCCAGTGGTCATGTATGGATGTCAGAGTTGGACTATAAAGAAAGCTGAGTGCTGAAGAATTGATGCTTTTGAACTGTGATGTTGGAGAAGACTCTTGAGAGTCCCTTGGACTGCAAGGAGATCCAACCTGTCCATCCTAAAGGAGATCAGTCCTGGGTGTTCATTGGAAGGACTGATGTTAAAGCTGAAACTCCAATACTTTGACCACCTGATGCGAGTAGTTGACTCATTTGAAAAGACCCTGATGCTGGGAAAGAATGAAGGCAGGAGGGGAAGGGGACGACAGAGGATGAGATGGTTGGATGGCATCACCGACTCAATGGACATGGGTTTGGGTGGACTCTGGGAGTTTGTGATGGACAGAGAGGCCTGGTGTGCTGCGGTTCATGGGGTCACAGAGAGTTGGACATGACTGAATGACTGATCTGAACTGAATTGACTATGTTCAATGAGTACATTTTGGTGTCCTTTGACTGTTTTCCTTTGTTTCTCCATTTCTTACTTCTCTGATTAAACTTGTTCTTGGACTAAAGTTTATCCACAGACAAAAGTCACAAGAGGACAAGGAGGTAAGGGGAAAGGACCATAGGACACCATTCAATTTCAATAGCAATATATATTAACAATAGTACTACTATATAATAATAATGACAATTTTTTTAAGTAAAATCTTTATACATTTCTTTCAACCTATGAATATAATATTCTTTTCACATAGAAAAAAAAGAAACTGAGATTCAATAAGGTTAAACCATGTACCATGTTAGCTAGTAACTGGCAGAAGCAGGGTTCAAATAGACTTGTGCCTGATAACAGTAAACTACCACTTAAGTAACATAATCAATGTTAACTGAAAATACATATTTCTCACAGTTAGTTAATATACATTGTAAATTGGTGAAAATCCTATGCACATCAGTTTTGAAATGCCCATCACATTATAATATGAGCTAAATACTCCTTGTATGTGTATAATATATATTAAATATATTCAATGAAGCATTTTCAATAAAGAAAACAATACACTACCACAGAGTTATTTAAAAAATGATAATGATATGTCTGTGCTGATGTGAAAAGACTTTCAAGACATGTTATTAACTTTTGAAAACCAAGCTTGGAGTAAAGGGGCATGGGAAACAAAGAAGGTGAGCCCTACATTTGCCTGAGCTAACTGATTCAAGAGTTTCCAAGCCCTGGGTACAAAAATGAGGACCCTGAGTTGAGGAGAGGGAAATGAGTGTTTGAGGAGTCCAAGCTTGTCAGAGTTCACAAGACTGAGTACCAGAGCAGAGAAAGCAGCTTGAGACAACACAGAAATCCCACAGAGGGGCTCAGTCAGCACACGCCAAAACCAGCATAAGCAGAGGCCAGAAGAAGCTGTATGAGGAACCTAGATAAGACTGGTGAGAACTCCATATAAATAGATAGAGACAATGCCCAGAGCTCAAAATACAGTTGAGTGGCACACCTCATCACCATGGGTTGTTGATAGAATATATACAATTTTACTACAGTAGTAAAGGAAAGTAGACCAAAACAATGATCTTACATCAAACAGGAAAACTCCAAAGGATCAAACTCTAAGTAATATAAGAAAATATTAGACTAAAGCTGAGAGATATTTATAGGAACACAAATACTAATCATACATTAGAATTCTAAATGTCTATAATTGTCATACTTAGTGAAGTGAATCAGAGAAAGTAATATCATATGAAATCATCTATATGTGGAATCTAAAAAGAAATACAAATGAAATTATTTACAAAATGGAAACAGACTCAACAGAATAGAGAACAAGCTTATAGTTTACCAAGGGGAGAAGTATGGTGGGTGAGGATAGATTGAGAGTTTGGGGTTAACATGTACACATTGCTATATTTAAAATGGATAAGCAACAAGGGTCTACTGTACAACATGGGGAACTATGTTCAATATTCTGTAATAACTTAAATGGGAAAATAATTTGAAAAAAGTTTTAAATAAAGACATATCAGGCAAATGAAAACAAACTGAAAGCAAGGACTCAATTCTGGTTTTGAACCAGTTTGAATTCATTAAAAAAAAAAAAAAAGAAGGTGGCTAACTTTCAATCTAAATTGTTAGGCATTCAAAGAAACAAGAAAATAAACCTATAACAAAGAGAAAAATCAATCAAAACAAATCTAGAAATGACAGAGATGATATAATGTTTAGATAAAGGACAGTAAAAGTTATTCAGCTATATTCCATATGTTCAAGACTCTGGAAGTAATATAAAAGATATTAAGTATAGATATGGGTGATATTTTTAGAGCTCTCAGTTGAAACACTACATATTAAAATTGTAATGGTTCAGATGAAAATTATAATGGGCAGGATTGATAAGAGATTAGATATAAAAAAAACTAGTAACTTAAAGACATATCAGTAGAATCAGTCAACAAGAATGAACAAGACATTGTGAGTTTGAAAAATTTCAAGTGGCCTAGTTTTTTGTAACGGTAGTCACCAAAGAGAAGAATAAAGTCATAGAATGAAAAAATACTTGGGGAAATAATGGAAATTTCTTAATTTGACAAAAACTATAAACCCAAAGATCTAGAAAGCTAAAATTTAAATACTTAATAAGAGAATTTCAAAATGAAAAAAGGCAGACATGAGAAGGTAGATACTGAGTTATTTCATTCACATAATATTCAAGAAAATGCATAGTGAGAATGGAGGAAAAAGATATAAAGGGAATGTTTTGAGGCAAATTTACCTTGATTGTGGTTATGATATGTGAGTGTATGCATATTAAATCTTACCAAATTGTGTATGTTATGTGTAAAATATATTTTAGGATTAGGCTTCCTTGGTGGCTCAGATGGTAAAGAATCTGCATACAATGCAGGAGACCTCAGTTCAATCCCTGGGTTTGGAAGGTCCCCTGGAGGAGGGCATGGCAACCAACTACAATATTCTTGCCTGGAGAATTCCATGGACAGAGGAGCCTGGCAGGCTAAAGTCCATAGGGTTGTAAAGAGTCTGATATGACTGAAGCAACTTAGCATGCATGTACACATATTCACACATATATATTACATTGCAAAATAATTACTGATACTTTCCTTTGCATCAACATGGCCTGTAGAAAACACATGCAGAGAAAAGAGCAAAGAAGCAGATATCCGTCTGTAGTGCTGGAGCCAAAGAATAGAGTCATTTTCTGAAAAAAAAAAAAAAAAAAACTATTAAGGTAATCCAAATGAGAATATGGTTTGTGAAATATTAGTATGAACAATTTAGACTATGTGGATTATGAGTATAGAAAGCACTTTAAATCTTTCTTATCTCTGACAATTACAGAAATAACTTGTAAGTGTTATTCACATAGACAGGTTATAATAAAAATCATTTAAGGTACCACATTGATCATATAAGAATTTGTCTCCAATTAGAAATGGTGTTACCCATTGATAGAGTTGGTAGACAGGTAGACAAAATAATCAGATGGAACTACTGGTATATAAATGAGTAGGTTTAAGAAATACTAGGAAGAGAACAAGATGGTGGAGGAGTATATGGACGTGGAGTACATCTCTCTCCATGGATACATCAGGAATATGCCTTCAGACCCAGAAGTGCCTGTGGAACACCATGAGAACAGACAGGAGTACCTGACCAGTGGAAGAGAATATATAGAACCGCACAAAAGTGCTTAGGATGAAGGAAATAGGGGCAAAAATAGGAGTGTTAGTAGGATTAGACCTGCCCTTGGGGTGTGGGGGAACTGAAGCAGGGGTCCAAAGCCCACATCGGGGTAACCGTCTGAATCAAAGGAGAAACATTTAAGGATGAGAGTGGAACAGCTGATCTGTGGCAGCCTAAATGGAATGAAAATCAGTCCTTGCTGCAGCCATACCTACTTGGGAGAGGGACGCAGGTCCCCTGGAAGGTGCTGCAGCTGGGAGCTGGAGTTTAGGGATTGTGGAGCAGCCACAAGGCAAGGGCTGCTGTTGACTGTGGAGAGACGGATCGAGGGGGTGTGAGGGAGGAGACTGTGGTGGGAAATGTCTGTGGAGGAAAGCCAGGCAGCCATGGAAGCAAGGTGATACTGCTGAGTCATGCATAGAGGGCGGAGCCATCACCATACCCTCCCTCTCCCCACATGCCAGCATCAAGCAGCTGAACAATAGAGGGGCTGGCGCATCAAATGCCTGATGCACTGAACTACAGAGTAGGACTCCACCCAGGGTGCTCCTTTAAGTGACTAATGCACCAAACTACAAAGTAGGACCCCACCCACGGTGCCCCTTTGAGTGAAGGACACACTGATCTACAGAGTAGGACACCAACCTGGGGGCCCGGGTAAGTGCCTGATGCGCTGAACAGCAGAGAAGGACCCCAGGCAAGGGAGCCCTCCAAGGGCCTGAACAGGAGGAGCTAGGGAGAAAGACTGGCCAGAGAGGCCTTCTGATTGCCAGCTACAAGAGGCTCCCTCCCAAAAAAAAAAAAAAAAAAAAACCTCCGATAGGGTCATAACTCCTGCGGCAGAGGCAGTCTGTGTCCCTGCACGCTTGGCACCGCCGGAGCCCCCAGAAGCCAAGCAGCTGTGCCAAATTCACGCTCAGCTCTCACTGGGGCAGAGCTGCCACAGGAAAAAGAAAAATGTCTTGCGTCTATGTACACAGGGTCACTTTGGTCTTCTCCAGCTATTCGTGACCCTGCCAGGCTTCTCTGTCAGGGGGTTCTCCAGGCAAGAATACTGGTGTGCATTGGCCAGTACTGGTTGGCATCCCCTTCTAGAGCACTATATTTCCTGCTGCCCTAGCCGCCAACTCCCCTGAGTACCTGCTGCTGCCAGAACCCCTGCGACCCCAGCAGCTGCACCGCCTCCACGCCTGGCCCTCACAGGGGCAAACCCAAGTCCTCCAGGGCAGCCTCAGGAGCTAAACTCCAGTGGACGACCCACACGCAGAGGTGGAAATAAAACCACAATTAAAACCCAGGGGCTGTGTGGCTAAGGAAGAAGATCCAAAACCTTCCCACCAGCTGTACAGCTGCAGATTAAATCCACACGATCAACTAGGCAGACTGCGTCTATGGAATATATAAAAGGTCATTGAGCGCTCCCACAGAAGAAAGCACACTAGTTCTGATAGGTGTGGACATTGGAGGCAAGAATGCACAGGACTAGAATCAGATTAGAATCTCAGCTGCCCCCACAGCAGGTCCAGAGATCAGTACAGTGTTGGAGGGCATCCTGGGGAGGTGAGGCGGACTGTGAGTCCCAGTGAGGGAAAGGACTCTGACAGCAGTGATGCAACAAAGACATTTATTGCAGAACATGAATTGTTCTGTAGATTCTTTTGTTTTGTTTTGTTTTCTTTCTTTCATCCTTTCTACCCCACCCCCCCCCCACCCCTGTTGTAGTTGTCGATTTTATTGGCACAATCTAATTAAGCTTTTGAGCCTTTTTTTCCCTCAGTCACGTATTTTATTGTCGTTATAAACCTCTGCCTCTACATTGAGTTTTGCAGTTCTGTGGAGTTTTCCTTTATTATTTTTTTATTTTTCTTTTCTCTTTTTTTAATTTTTAATTTTTTAAACCTATATTATTTTTTCTACATTAATTCCTTGGTTTGCTTTTCCTACTTTTCTTTTCCCTCTGCAGTTAATCTTTAATGTATATAAATCTTTATCTACCTCTATTTAACTTTGCATATCTATTCCTTCTTTATTTTCTTTCCTCTCAACATATATCTTAGTTGTATTTTCTTTGCTTTATTTCCCAATTGGCAATTTGCTTTAGTTTTGTTTTCCATTTTGTGCTTTAGTTACTTGTGTTCTTAACAGGGAGATATAATTTTTTGGTTTTCTTCGTTTGCCAGGTCAATCTAATCCAATGCTTTAGTTAGTTTTGTTCTTAACTGGTAAATATAATTTTTTTATTTTCTTTGTTGAAAGTGAAGTAAGTCACAGTGGGAAAGATAAGTATCATATAATAATGCTTATATATGGAATCTAGAAAAATGGTACTGAATAATTTATTTACAGAGCAGCAATGGAGACGCAGAAAATAGACTTATGGGCATGGGGAGAGGGGAAGAGAGGGTGAGATGTATGGAAAGAGTAACATGGAAACTTACATTACCATGTATAATATAATTTAAATAGATAGTTATTTTAAAAAATAGGGAATTTGCTGTATGGCTCAGGAAACTCAAACAGGGACTCTGTATCAACCTGGAGGGTTTGGATGGGGAGGAAGATGGGAGGAAAATTCAAAAGAGAGGGGATATATATATAACTATGGTTGATTCATGTTGAGGTTTGACAGAAAACAATACAATTCTGTAAAGAAAATATCCTTCAATAAAACAATTAATTTTTAAAAAGAAAAAATAATCCATTTTAAAAATACAAAAAAGAATTGCTAAATATCTTGCAAAAGAAGGAATAATCATACACAAAAAATAATTTACTTCCAACATGACCTTCAAATAATCTGCTTGATAATAATAGATGTAAAGTTATTCATGAATAGAACCTAAATATTTTTACCTATAACTGTAAAAAAGTATCTTTTATGATACCTGATTTTAGCATGCCCTGTGATTTTCATAAACACAACTCCCATTAAAATTGAAGATAGAGAAAAATTCTAATGGGAGAGTTATTTTATTTTTCAAAAAAAATTGAAAATCATCTCACATTTTTCAAAAATAGCATTATCTATATCATCACTTGCGGTATTTAAATACCCCAAAGGACAGAACTGCATTCCATACCTATTTGTAGCTGTAGCACTAACACAATTCTATTATTTATTTCATGTTTACATTTTGTTGCAAAGCAACAGTTTGAATATCTAGAGTAAAAGTGTTAAAAAATCTTCATTTAAGTCTTAAAATTTAATTTTAATCTCCACCTGAAATTGAAGGTACTAATGTCCTACTCTATCATATAATCTTTACTACTTTTGCAATGAATGCATGATAATTAAGTGAACTCTTTACAAATAAACATGTTAATACATTTTATCTATCTAGATTATTTCCCATTTTTATGAGAAATATTGAAGCCATGTTATGCACTCCACTATGATTAAGAAATCTTCTAATCATGATGGTGCTCCTATTGTATGGTGTTACATTTTTATGAATAAGATGAATGATAAGAAAAGATTGTAAGTCACATAATATTAAAGAAAAAGTAATCTTACTTGCTGCTCCAAACAATATTAGTATGGTGTTGGAAAGAAATAAAAATGAAATAATCCATTCCATTCCATTTGACAATGAAATGATTCCACAAGGAATCAATGGGAAAACAAAAGTGTTGAAAATCAGCTGTGTAATGAACTGTAGTGGAACAAAGTTTCATTATAAGCAGATGAAATCACACTGCATGATAATGAAGATTGGCTACTTGCATCCATAAGCTTTCTAGAAAAGGAAAGTTGTAGAGAAAAAAGGTAATTTTAACATTTATGAAAGTGACAAAATAGGGATTTTTAATTATGAAATCTTTACATGTTATATTTAGAAATATATTTTTCTATTTGCCGATTGTGCATTAAAAGCAATATCAGATATAGTGCTCTATAGCATGGATGCTAGTCCTCATAAAAATATGCTAGGTGTTTTGACAGTTTATTGTGTTACTTATCAACAATATTTAGATATTAAGATAAAAAGGAAGAAAAAAATTAAAAAGCACAAGTATCAATGCCACTAATATGCTGGAAGTAATTTCTCAAATAAAGTTACTCTTAGAATGAGAAACAAAATTCAAAGAAGTATTAGCATTTTAGCCTACAATTAAAGCAATATTGATTTCAAAGAATTATCTAAAAACATCTAACCATTCTGAGAATCATTGTAGAATTCTGTGATCCATTCACTGAAAAGGTCAACAGTGGAAAGAAAATATTGCTAAAGTTTATATCATATTTTAGATATACATGAAAAGTTATGATTAATCTTACTAAGTGAAGATAATAGAATTTATCAATTATTTTAACTTTGTTTTTTTTCCTTTTTTACAAATTTTTTTCCATTTATTTTTATTCATTGGAGGCTAATTACTTAACAATATTGTAGTGGTTTTTGCTATACATTGACATGAATCAGCCATGGATAGATCAACTAAACAGAAAATTAACAAGGAAACACAAACTTTAAATGACACAATGGACCAGCTAGACCTAATTGATATCTATAGGATATTTCACCCCAAACAATCAATTTCACCTTTTTCTGAAGTGCACACAGAACTTTCTCCAGAATAGATCACATTCTGGGCCATAAATCTAGCCTTGGTAAATTAAAAAAAATTGAAGTCATTCGTCATCTTTTCTGACCACAATGCAGTAAGACTAGATCTCAATTGCAGGAAAAAAAAAAAAAAAACAACTATCAACAATTCAAACATATGGAGGCTAAATAACACACTTCTGAATAACCAACAAATCATAGAAGAAATCAAAATATGCATAGAAACAAATGAAAATGAAAACACAATAACCCAAACCTATGGGACACTGTAAAAGCAGTGCTAAGGGGAAGGTTCATAGCATTACAGGCTTACCTCAAGAAACAAGAAAAAAGTCAAATAAATAACCTAGCTCTACACCTAAAGAAACTATTTTAATTTTAAAATTTTCCTTTTCTCCAAATGTTTTTAGTCTCCATATTTTGAGTTTTTAGTGTAAAGTTACCAATTTAAAAATATATTGCTCTTCTTAATACTATTAAATTATAAGGTTAGTAGATTAAAAGTTTTATCTGAATAAATTTTATCTGAATTTACATGATCATGGGTGATGATGCACTAGAAGCAGATACAGCACTTAAAAGAGCTAAAACTCAGGAAGACTTAGTTGAGATACAGCATGCTGTTATCAGTGTACTAATAAAATGTCAAATACATTTAAAACCTCTATACACATTTCTTTTAGGATAAATGACATTTATTTTCATTTCCAAATATAATATTTTAAGCTGGTTTTTGTGAAGTGTGAAATTATAACAAAAGCATGAAAATAAGCATCAACAAGGGAACAGAGAAGTGAGTCTCATTTTAGAAGATAGACTTAGAACGTCTGTGTGAGGGGGAATTTCCAGGATGGAAGTATCCTTGGTTCTTTTTGAGTGGAGTGTTGACCTCTGACTATCTTTTGAATGTCTACTCTTTTCTGTATCAGCCAGCATCTTGCTGGATGGATGCTACGTTGACTTAAGTACTTGAGTCCTCTCTCCATTTAGAGTAAGACTCCCCCTGACATTTTTCTGTTGAGCAGGAATCTCCCTAGTTCTTCTGTGAAGTGTTTTCTTTTTTTTTTTTTTTAATTTATCTGGTCTAATCCTATGTGTAATTCTCATTCCACAGTAAAGCAAACCCCTACCCCTTCTGTGTTGGCAATATGTTCTACCACTATGGCACTAATCTGGGTCAATATCTCCAAATTGGAATAACTTGACAAAGAGTATTTTTCAACTTTATGGCTCCTTTAGGAAACTTGAAATCTCCCCAAACCAGCTCAACTAAGACATCTCCCATCCCCTGTCCCTTGTTACTCTTTTTGACTACCCTCTGTCTTTCCTTAAGCTCCCTTGAATCCTTCTGTCTTACCAACTTCAAAACTTAAATCTCCTTGACTCTATGTTAACCCGTGTCCTAAGACGTTTCCTTCCTACCCCTGGCTCTCAACTCCTTTCAATAACTTGATATCAACCATAGGGGTGCTTGAAAAGACTCAGGGATTCCAAAAGTCATCACCTGAGGTATTTTGCATTTAAGATGGCCCCCTGGCAAATCTGGGCCAGAATTTCAGCTATAAGAGATAGCCCAAATCATTTACCAATAATTTATTTATTCAGCTTTTGTAAAAGGCAACATCAGTGGAATTTAAGATTTGATTTGATCATGTGATAAAATAAAGTCATGAGTGACTAAGATTTTTTGCCTATTTAGTCAAAACAATAATATATAATTTTTAAGAAAACATAGAAAGAAGCAATGCATAATATTGTCAAAATCTCAATTTTTCACAGCAAGACAATTTTGCTTTTGTTTGGTTACTTTATTTTTTGCTGATTTGGTTTTACAATCATTGACATTATATAAACAACACAAATCACAATACTTATAAAAATCTCACACACCTGGGGAAATCACACCAAAGGTAAAGGTTACCTTTACAATATCTATTTTTAACAGGATTCAGAATGCTTGAAAATCACTTATACTAGAGAGAAAGCAACATCCTAAGTTTGCATTAGTGTAACATATTACAGAACTGGGTTTAGAAATTCCTCTTGTCATTAAGCATGGCAATGGGTGGATTTTACTAAAATGTTCCCATCTGATTGCTTTTTAAAGATTTAGGTATTATAAACAAATAAATGGATTTTACTTCATTTGGAACTTTTAAAGCATGCTATAACACAACAAAGAGCTTTAACAAGCTCTTTCATACACAGGGATAGAATGACATCTGACTTTAAAACAAAACTAAACTCCTTTTTAAATAAGAAATTAAGTTATATCTATTACTTTACATCATGCTTATACTTCTCTGTCACTATTACTCCTTGTATTGTCACAAATACCCATATTAACTCTATCTTGTAGCTAAATTAAGAAAGCTCTATTTTACCGTGAGTTAGATAATTGGTCATTATCTGTCACAGGAAATTTTGCAGTCTATAAAAACTCAACTCTTGTAGGTACCATCCAAAACTTTCCTGATATGAGAACATATTCTCTAATAAAAGTCAAAATTAGAGACATTTTGTAACATAATAATGTAAATTTTTATTTTGTACATATATTTATTATTCATGTTTATGTATTCAACATGTTTAATCTATATAATATTTATGAAATATTTAATAGATACTTAAATATATACATATATGTTTCAATTCAGTTCAGTTCAGTTCAGTGGCTCAGTTGTGTCCAACTCTTTGTGACCCCATGGACTGCAGCACGCCAGCCTTCCCTGTCCATCACCAAGGCCCAGAGTTTACCTTTCAAACACATAGTTTAAATTCTATATTTTAGCTTATACTATATATTTAAATATTATATGATTTAGATGTAGATATATGTATGTGTGTATATGTGGGTATATATATATATACATATATGTGCAGATGGCACTAGTGGTAAAGAACCCATCTGCCAATGCAAGAGGCATGAGACATGAGTTTGATCCCTGGATTGGGAAAATCCTCTGGAGCAGGGAATGACAACCTACTCCAGTCTTCTTGCCTGGAGAATCTCATGGACAGAGGAGCCTGGAGGGCTATAGTCCATAAGGTCACAAAGAGTCAGACATGACTAAAGCAACTTAGCATGCACACACGTACATATATAAAATACCTGCTTACTATAGCTTCAAGTCTTCATTTTTATAAATGTAGTTAATTCAAATTAAATTACTGATTTTAAAGTTTGCAGTCTTTTATGCTATAATAATTCTGAGTATTACCAAAGATGATTAAGATATCAATGTGATACAGTTCCATGTTCAGCAGAATATCTTAATTATATGTTCTCTAGATTATTGGTGCTCTGCTTATAAAATTTGAGTCCTATTGTGCCTTATTTGGGTTTAATACTTTAAGTGTATCCTCAAAGTTAATTAATTTGACTTCATGAGAAGACAATTACTATAGTTCCTAGAATCAGTCCACCTCAGTGTTCAGTGACCTCTGTTAGGAAATTTTTGTTAGTCATACCTTTGCCTGGATCCATAGCAAGAATACTCGGTATTTTTTGTTTGTTTTACCAAGATGATTTATTGTGTTTCATACAGATAGGATAATAAAAGATGTTTATCATAGGAAGAGACAAAATACTAGATTTCAGCCTCCGTGATCTATTGTGTGTTGTTAGGAATGTAGACAGCCAAGCCTTAAGTCAGAAACTAGAGTTAACTGGATATTGGAATGAATGGCTGTTGTCATGCATGTAGTGTGCATTTTGTTTAGGACAGGGCAGGAGACCCGGGTTCAATCCATGGTTTGGGAAGATTCCCTGGAGAAGGAAATGGCAAACCACCCCAGTATCTTTGCCTGGAAAACCCCATGGACCAAGGAACCTGGTGGGCTGCAGTCCATGGAGTCACAAAGAGTTGGGCATGACTGAGAGACTAACACACACACTAGAAAGCATAATAATCACTGACCCAAAACAACTTGCCAGAAAAATAATTCCATTTAGCTGAATAGAGAATTTTACCTGTTTAATACTCCTAAGAATTATATAGAATGTTGGATTATTAGAACTGTAAAACTGTTCAAGTATTTTAATAAGTCTAATCAATCTCATTTTAAGAAAAAAAAAAACAAATTTTATTAAAAATAAAATGCACACTTTAATTATATTCTGTACTAATAAAAACAGGGTTAATGCAAATAGCTGCTTCCTTTTTCTTAAATAAAATTTTTAAACCATTCTAATCTGTTCAGTATTCAAGTTTGTATTTGGTTTCTCATGTAGAAATACTTGTGAGCAAGAGGTTTATGTAATAAAGATAATTAATTTTACATAAAAGTTATCACATCTTAGATACTGGGATAATTTTAGATTTATGTCTGTTAATCTAACAAATCAATTAAAATATAAATTATTTACTTTAAGATATTTTATAAATCATTAAAACTCTCCAAAGGTGAAATTGTTCACACTCACATAATGAAAGGTAAAGATTTTTCTCATTTACGCCCAAAGTGGGCAGCTTTAATATCCTCAGTTATATCTCATGAAAAAACACTATAAATCACTGGTCTAAGTTTAAAAAATTAATTTTTCTTTCAATTAGTGTGAAGTATTTTATTTGATGTCAGTTCACAAATATTCTAACAGAAAAGCAAACAAATGTTGAACAAATGGGATTCTTCTCTGTCAGTTATTTTTTATCTGATAGAGAATGCAACCAAATCATCCACCCAATAGATATCACCAAAGAAGCAAAGAAAAGATGTTCCTAGCTATAAATAGCCCATGAAGAGCATCAGTGGATTAATTCATCCCATTGGGTCTAGAAGATGGGTCTACTTATGCACCTCAATAGAACCTCCAAAACTCTGAATATACATAATTATGAAAGTATAGGCATTGCTTGTATAACATGCAGATATGAAATGAGTGCCTGTTAAAGACTTTATAAACTTATTAATTAATGAGGGAACCAGGGAAATTATAAATCTACTTCAAAGGAAATGTTGGTGACTAAAGATTTAATCATTAAATTATGTGTACCTTCTACTGGACAAACATTTATTAGTTAATCTGTAATTGTAGAAAACGCTGCTGCTTACCAAACAGTACATATAGAAGATCTATTACGCTAGATGACTAGATGACTAATTCTTGGCTGACTCTCTTAAACAATGTCATGGAAAAGAAATGCAGACAGTCTCATTTTATTTCCTATTTTATGTTAGTTTTCCTATGTTATGTTAACTTAATATTCAGTTCAGTTCAATTGCTCAGTCATGTCCGACTTTTTGGGACCCCATGGACTGCAGCATGCAAGGACTCCCTATCCATCACCAACTCCCAGAGTTTACCCAAACTCATGTCCGTTGAGTCGGTGATGCCATCCAACCATCTCATCCTCTGTCATTCACTTCTCCTGCCTTCAATCTTTCCCAGTATCACGGTCTTTTCAAATGAGTCAGCTCTTCGCATCAGGTGGCCTAAGTATTGGAGCTTCAGCTTCAACATCAGACCTTCCAATGAACACTCAATGAACTTCTTTAGGATGGACTGGTTGGATCTCCTTGAAGTCCAAGGGACTCTCAAGAATCTTCTCCAACACCACAGTTTAAAACCATCAATTTGTCAGTGCTCAGCTTTCTTTGTAGCCCAACTTTCACATCCACACATGACTACTGGAAAAACCATAGCATTGGTTAGATGGATCTTTGTTAGAAAAGTAATGTCTCTGCTTTTTAATATGCTGTCTAGGTTGGTCATGATGTTGCTTCCAAGGAGTAAATGTCTTTTAATTTCATGGCTGCAATCACCATCTGCAATGATTTTGGAACCCCCCAAAATAAAGTCTGCCACTGTTTCCACTGTTCCCCAATCTATTTGCCATGAAGTGATGGGACCAGATGCCATTTTCTTAGTTTTCTGAATGTTGAGCTTTAAGCCAACTTTTTCACTCTCTTCTTTCAATTTCATCAAAAGGCTCTTTAGTTCTTCTTCACTTTCTGCTATAAGGGTGGTGTCATCTGCATATCTAGGGTTATTGATAGTTCTTCTGGCAATCTTGATTGCAGCTTGTGCTTCCTCCAGCCCAGCGTTTCTCATGATGTAATCTGCATATAATTTAAATAAGCAGGGTGACAATATACAGCCTGACCTAGTCCTTTTCCTATTTGGAACCAGTCTGTTGTCCCATGTCCAGTTCTAACTGTTGCTACCTGACCTGCATACACGTTTCTCAAGAGGCAGGTCAGGTGGTCTGGTATTCCCATCTCTTTCATAATTTTCCACAGTTTATTGTGATCCACACAGTCAAAGGCTTTGACATAGTCAACAAAGCAGAAATAGATGTTTTTCTGGAACTCTCTTGCTTTTTCGATGATCCAGCGAATGTTGGCAATTTGATCTCTGGTTCCTCTGCCTTTTCTTAAACCAGCTTGAACATCTGCAAGTTCCCGGTTCACATATTGCTGAAGCCTGTCTTGGAGAATTTTGAGCATTACTTTACTAGCGTGTGAGATGAGTGCAATTGTACGGTAGTTTGAGCATTCTTTGGGATTGCCTCTCTTAGGGATTGGAATGAAAACTGACATTTTCCAGTCCTGTGGCCGCTACTGAGTTCTCCACATTTGCTGGCATATTGAGTGCACCGCTTTCACAGCATCATCTTTCAGGATTTGAAATAGCTCAACTGGAATTCCATCACCTCCACTAGCTCTGTTTGTAGTGATGCTTCCTAAGGCCCACTTGACTTCGCATTCCAGGATGTCTGGCTCTAGGTGAGTGATCACACCATTGTGGTTATCTGTGTCATTAAGATCTTTTTCATATAGTTCTGTGTATGCAGCTGCCTCTTAATATCTTCTGCTTCTATTAGGTCCCTACTATTTCTGTCCTTTATTGTGTCCATCTTTGCACGAAATATTCCCTTGGTATCTCTAATTCTTTTGAAGGGATTTCTAATCTTTCCCATTCTATTGTTTTCCTCTATTTCTTTGCATTGATCGCTGAGGAAGGCTTTTTTATCTCTGCTTGCTATTCTTTGGAACTCTGCATTCAAATGGGTATATCTTTTCTTTTCTCATTTGCCTTTAGCTTCTCTTCTTTTCACAGCTATTTATATGGCCTCCTCAGAGAACCACTTTGCTTTTTGCATTTCTTTTTCTTGGAAATGGTCTTGATCACTGCCTCTTTTTTGTATGTCTTGAACCTCTGTCCATAATTCTTCAGGCACTCTATCAGATCAAATCCCTTGAATCTATTTGTCACTTCCACTATATAATCTTTAATGTTTAATGGTTAGAATGTTAATGTTAATCTTTCCAATGTATAATGTTGATATAATTTTATTACAATTTAATTTATGTTTCTTCCTATTATGATTTCTTATTTGATTTATGTGTTGTTTAGAAATAACCCATTTTACCTCCAAACCTTTGAGTCTTTGTAATCTTTATTCCATATTTATTTTTGTTAATCTCTTCATTCATCAGAATGTATACTTACATAATTTCAGTTATTTGAATTCTGAATTAATTGGTTTATTACTCAGCATCTTGTTTCCTTTAACTTGAAAGACACACTTTTTAAAATGTTTGTAGTGCTTGTATACTGGGAGCAAATTTTCTAAATATCTTACTATAAAGCATAATCTCATGTTAATTCTAAAACATTATTTTCCCATACTACAGAATATTATGTAGCAGTACTGTCCCCTCTAAGGCACACATCCCAGCATTTAGAAATAGTCTATCATCTTTTGGCTTTTACAACTTCTATTTAAATGTCAGCTGCTATTCTTATTGCTATACTTCCAAGGTATTTTTTCTTTTTATTTTCTACTATTTTTAAGATTTATTCTAAGACTTCTTTTTTTTTTTGTTTGTTTGCTTAAGTATGTAGTTTCTAAGTGTGATTATTTTTTATTTATCCTATTTGGGATATTTGAGCTTCTTGAAAGTATTAGTCACTCAGGCATGTCCAACTCTGTGCGACCCCATGGACTGTAGCCTGCCAGACTCCTCTGTCCATGGGATTCTCCAGGCAAGAATACTGGAGTGGGTTTCCACTCCCTTCTCCATGGAACCTTTCAGAATGAAAGATTGAACCCAAGTCTCCCGCACTGCAGGCAGATTCTTTACCACCTGAGACACTAGGCAAACCATTGAACTTCTTAGATATCTGGCTTAAAAGATTCAATAAGCTTCAGAAAATAATTTAGTCTTTTTCTATTTTAGTATTCCTTTATGCCATTTTCTTCCTCCATTAATTGGTTTTATTTTTGAATTTAAGTAATGACTATCTCAGAGCCCTTCATTATATAAGCCTTGCCTCTTTCTTCTTGTTTCTTTTCCTTTCTAGTCTCTTTCTTTCTTTTCCATTCTTCCTTTCTCTTTTCTTGCCTTACTTCCTGTCTTTTTATTCTTAATACTCTCCAGTATTTTTCATTTCTTGTTTTTCCAAGTCATTAATTCTGTCTTAAGTTGTGATAAATTTGCTATTAAACCATTCTCTTCCAAAATTTAGTTTTAGACATTCAGTTTTATATTATTCAAATTATTTATATATTAATTGAAATTAGTTATTTTTAAAACTTTTTTCTGTTTTCCATTTTCTTATCACTCTAATAATGGAATCATATGCCACTATGAATATATATTTCCCTTGTCCATTGAGTTTTTGGTAGGCCTTTTAATTTAATGTAAGATGTTCTATGTTGTTGCTGAAAAAAATAAAAGCTCTGAAATGTAATCTTCCTTCAAATGAGTTGGTATATTTTATGACATGTAGATTGATCACTCTCATCCTACCTAGACTTGGTATTAATGGCTACAAGTTTTCTCCCTAAAACTGGAGAATGAACTTTGTTGTATCTCAAAGAAAATGCATTTGTGTATTTGTATTTATCCTGCCTAACTTTGTTGCTATGACTTGATCTACAATTTTTTTTTTTTTCTGCTACATAAAGGGTAACATCTCTAATTAGATTTCTAAAGACTTTATTGTTTTTCCTGTTGCTGTGTTTCCCATTGTGTGTTTTGACTTTCATATTCTCCTGTATTAAAAAAAAACAAAAACAAAAACAAACTTCTGCTTTCTGCTTAGGTTCCATTCCCTCCTACTGTGTTAATAATAAAGTTAGGTGGTCATAAAACATAATTAATTCATTTTCCTCTTCTTTCAATAATTTTAGATATTTTTTACTTTGGGATATTTCCTCTAATGAGTTCAAAAAAGATACTTTATGTATTTTCCAAGTTTTATTGTTGTTTTGGTTAAACATTTAGTCATGTACAATCTAGAACAAGAAATCTTGTGAGATTTAAGTTTCAATAGAAAGATTCTAACTGTGCATGGGTTAATAAACAAATTCTACAAATTTAAATTTGGGAAGGTTTTAGATAATATGAAATATTTGAGTTTATAATCAATGTCATAAAATATATCATTTTAATTAAAAATAATACTTATATTGACAGTAGTAGATTTTAAAAATAAACTAGTAAGTGTGAATTTCTTGAAATTTATGATAAATATGGAAAGACATTTCTACTTTATATATGTGATCTTTGCTTACTTTCATCAAGCTTTCTAACTTTGCATCTTTTATTATCAATTATAAGTAGTAATGTTTTGCTTTTATACTGTTTGCTAGCTATTCTGTTTGTTAAATATATGATAATTGAAACTTATGCCTGGAAGGATAATGGTACTGAAAACTTTTATCTTTTTATGAACAAACATTGATTTGTATGCTAGGACATATGTGATGACATGTTAAGTCTCACAAATATGGGTAGGAGTTTTTATAAACTCTATAAGCCAAATTTTAAAAACAAATCATACCTTCTTAAGAATACCTGTCATGATTAGTATTAGCAAGTGGATATACACACAGTTTGGCTAATAGCTTTCTTAGGGAATAGAATCTGTTCAGTGACTAGCAAGACCTCAATTCCTTTGAACTGTTGATGAAAATTTACCCTTATTTAAAGAATAGAGAGTACATTTCACATAAAATTGCTAATTACAGTATCTCAATTTTAATTCTAAACTAAGAAAATACTTTCCACACATTATATGATTAATGATTCCCCAGGGCATAGCAAGAAGCCTAGTTTTTACATGTATTATCACACAAATGATATTTGCATTAATCCTATTAAAATTAAAATATATATCAGAAGTTATAATACATTAACTTTCAAGTTGAAAAAAACAGTTTACCCCAAAGGTTCTTATTTGATTTAAAATAGAAGAGGAAATCTCTGTATTACTTTGTAATGGCTATTTGTATTTTCTCACTTAGAGTGTATAAAAAAATATTATATTTCTCTAAATCTTCCAGTGAATCTGAGAACAGATACTCTTTGGAAGCATGAAAAACCTCCAGATGTTAGGATTTCCCCTTTTTGCAGCTTGATTTAATTTATTTTAATGAATCTACCAAAGTTGAACTACATCATATTATATATATATATATGAATAAAATAATATATATATATAATAGAAAACAAAGAGAAATGATAGTTCCTGCTATGATCACTAGACTGTAAATGTGATTTTAAAGGTTTAATACAGTAATTAAAAATGCATGTGCATATAAGTCACTTTAGTTGTGGCAACTCTTTACAACTGAATGGACTATAGTCCACCAGGCTCCTCTCTCCATGGGATTCTCTAGGCAAGAATACTGGAGTGGATTGTCATGCCTTCCTCCAGGGGATCTTCCCTACCCAGGGACTGAACCCACTCCTTTTACTTTTCATTGTTTATTATTATAAGCACACTCAGTGGCTTTGCTGGAGGATCTTGCCCTTCTGTTTGACTGTAAATTAAAGTGCCTTTGTTCAGTTCCTGGAGAGATAATTTGCCCCTGCCCACCGGTGAACAGAAGAGATTAACACACTCCTTCCAAAGGCTGGCCATTCCCTTCCCTTGAAGGTGTTTTACAAGACTGAAGACCCTTTCATTTACTTCCCCACTGCCTCTCCCTCTCTATTCTGCCTTTTGACTTTAGTTCCTCATTGCTTCTTTCTCTGATCTATACAAGAACCTGGCATTCAGACCCCGGTAAGATTGTTATTTTGAGGTGCTAGCCAGCCATCTTCTCGGGCTGCCAGCTCTCCAATTATAGTCTCTTCCTTGCCTCAACATCTCATCTCTTGGATTCATTGGCCTATCATGTGGTGATCAGAGCGAGCTTGGACTCAGTAACATTAATATTTTGATGCTTCTGTTCCTATTGGAGATATACATATTTATATGTAATATAGAGAGATATTATACATAATCATATATTAGATATTGTATAAATATAAAATTGGGGGAAATAGGAGACAATGTTTATATTCATTTATTTTATTTTTAGTTAGCAATATGTAATTCTCATGAACAGCAATATCATCAAACATGCTACAAAAATTATTGTAGGATGTCTGGCAACCATTTCCTGGGAGTATCAATTTATCCAATTAGCTACTTATCTATTATTCTACATCTGTCTTGCTACTAGTTTCCTGGTACTTTTACTTGAACAAACATTCTTGCAGTTAAGTTATACAGTTAGTATGTGGTAACTTTTTTTTTAATATAAGTTACCAATGTGAAAGTCTCATCTAAGGAACATGAACAACTATGGAATTTGTTGTATTTATTGAAAAGTAGTTTAATGTTATGTAGGGGAGAAAAAGATTTTCTTTGATTCTCTTAGGACCCCTTGCTGGGCTCAAAAATTAAGCTAAGACATATTTGAAAGTTTGCAGCCATGAACCGTGAGCTACACTGGGATTCATGACCCCAGAGGAGATGATTTCAACCTGGGATCAGAGGCGAGGCTTGAACACTTGAAGCTTTTGTGAGTCAACTAAAAAAAGACGTACAACTTGAGAGTTGCGAGTTAAGTTTTCTTTTGAGGCAAAACGAGGACTATAGCCCAGGAGGCAGCATCTCAGATAGCTCTGAGAGACTATTCCAAAGTAGCAGTGGGGAAAAGCCAATATTATAGGGTGAAGGGGGAGTTCAATACCATGAACTACTCATTTTACAAATGATTTTTGTTAATCATGAGGATCTGATGTCCCCATGAAGTGATTTGGTGCTTTTATAGACACAAGGAGATGCAATGATTGAAATCATAAAATCTGTTCCTAAAAATATCCAACTATCTAAAATCATAAAATCTGTTCCTAAAAATATCCAACTATCTAAAGTTCCAGATTCCCTGGAGCACAGAGTGCCTCACTCCACCCTAAATTCCCTCAGGGGTTGTTGAAGGTCAACAGCTATAGCAGCATGGGGTTCAATCTCCATAGAGGCAGATGGCAAATGCCTTTGCTCTTCAGTCATTGGCAATGCTCTTGGTAAGTGCCAATTTGTAGTTGACACGGCCCCCTGTGGTCATAAATCTAACCATACTTTGGTGAGCATTTCATGACCATTTTGCCCCGCATTGCTGGGAAAGTTTATTCCCAGTTCTGAAGAAGGTTTTTGTTGACAGGCCACTTAATGTGCTATTACTGGACTAGGTCTTTAGGGCTTAATAGTCAAAGATCTCTGGACACCAGTCTTCTAGTCATGGTCCAGGGAAGTATTCCCCTTTCATTGCATCTTCCCATATCCAGAGTTAAACTATTACAATCATTGATCATATATGGAGCTATACATTTGATCAACTGCTTCAAGTCTAGTCATCATCATTTTTGTTGGAGGCTCAGTCATACACTTGGTAATACAAGAAATAAGAAATAATAATCTTGTGAAACAAGCAAAATACAAATGGTATAGTTAATAACATTAGTGGAATTAAAAGTAAATACTTTAGCCATGAGCCTCCCACACCAAACCAGTTTTTTTTTTTTTTTTTTTAAGATCATCAGGACTAGGAAATGAGTCACTTAAAGCATAAATCTGATTTTTCATGTGGTTCATCAGATGTGTTACATTAAAGGATTTATCAAGTATGAAAATACAGCATTCACTTTTAATTATAACACAGATATCTCCCTGAGGTGCTGTAACATGTCAAGGGCCTTACAGTTACGTAGCACTGCCTTTCTCATCACAGAGATCTCAGAATTCAGTAGACTAATAGCCCAGTTACTATCATTTAAAGCTTATGAAAGTTGTTAGAGCTTTGATATGGCCAATTCCATCCTCCAACCCCAGTGAAGACAAACACACACACAACACACACACACAAACCTGCTAAATGATCATGCCAGTAGAATGCAGATCTTTGATCCATTGGGATCATACCCAATTGGTTTGGGTTACCTCTAATTTGTTAATGTGTATGACCTTAAATTCATGGGAATCCCAGGATACACCTTTGTATCCATCTCTGTAGATGTCAAGGCCATAAATTAGTGCCACAAATCCACTGAATTCCATCCTAATCACTCTCTCTAAGGGTAATAATAGGCAGAGTTCATAAAGCACCCAGTCTTGTCTCATAATTACCAGGTTGATCATTTTTAGTATGATTTAACTGTTCCCAACATAGAAGAGCTTTTAAACTTAAGTGATCATAGTCTGGCATTAACCATGTAGATCCTCCCCAAAATTGTAGGAGTTTTCCTTTTAATAGCATTGTTTTTAGGTGAGTCTGAGGTCAGTAGGCCTCTTTTTAGCTCAGTCCAGCTTAGGGGTCTTTGAAAGTGGGAGTTAACCCAAGAATCAATTTCCCTTCAATTTCACTGGGCATGAGCCAGGTAAGAGTACCTGATAGAAAGGTCCTTCCATCCAGGTTGGAGACAATTCCTTAAATTATATCATCTTCCAGGCTTAGTTGCAGGTCATGTGTGAGGCATCTGATCTTCATCCAAAGATAGATTACTGAGGCAACCCAGAACAATCCTAAAGTGTTCTTTAATAATTCAATTAAATTTTACATTAATATACCTTAACAGCAAAGAACTATCCAGTAAATGAATCTTAGTAGATACAGACTTCCATTAACAAACTGGAATTTAACATTCATTGAAACATCTTTTTCTCTCTAATAGCACCATCATTTTTACCAAATATATTTAAATTAAGACTTGTTTGTGATATAAGTCTGTCCTCAATAGACTTGGCCAGATGATTTATATAACCATAATTGATCATAAGTCTTTTTGCTTTGCTGAAACTTTTATAAAGTCTCAGACTGAACTTATAAAATAAAACCTTTAGAGCTAGGAAAGTCATGCCAAAAGCTTATCACAGATTTTTCCTAATAGATCTAAATGAATTCCTCTCATCTCAAGTGAAGTGCAGTGAAAGTTGCTCAGTCCTGTTCACTCTTTGTGACCCCATTGACTATATAGTCAATGGAATTCTCCAGGCCAGAATACTGGAGTGGGTAGCCTTTCCCTTCTCCAGGGGATCTTCCCAATCCAGGTCTCCAGCATTGCAGGCAGATTCTTTAACAGCTGAGCCACAAGGGAAGCCCCAAAGATTTCTCTAGCCTGTAATATGAAAGTTTTGCTTTTTTGTATTCAGACTATAGCCTTCTCAAAGTCTCCAAAGTTCCATGAGATTTCTGTACCTCTTAGTGAGATAGCCTTCCTAACTTATCTGATAAAACAACTGGATATTAAGAGCTTTCAGTCTCTGGAGGGTTCAGTTAGAGAGAAAAGATACATGATTCAATTTGTTTATAAAATATATTTTTACCAAATTACTGTTATAATTAGAGGGAAGGTTTTTGTTTTTTTGTTTTTTTTTCTTACAGTTGGAAAAGACAGGTTTAAATCAGTAATTTTTCAGTTAGAAACCATAAAAGTTATAAGCATATTCAACAGTTCATTCAGTCCTTTTGTTAACCTTTGTGAAGTCATCAGGCTTTCCATTAGAATCTTTACCCAGTTCAGAAACTTGTATTTATCCAAAAGTCCTTTCTATAATTCTTCATGAAGAGGAAGCATTTTTGTGAAACTTGGTTTGTGTTAGGGCAATATTTTGAGATAGTAACTAGAATTATGCCTGATAACATTTTACCCAAACATGTCAGAATTTTAGGAACTCCATACTATTTCTAGGATATCTATATTAGTAACATTTACCGTACAATATAACCTGAGACTTAATACTCACTTGACAATACTCCCCAGGTAATTTTGTATACAAAGTAAACCTAATTAGCATAATATCTCTCTTTGGGATGTCTTAGGGGCCCTCTAAAGCATCCCAAAGTTAGCCAGAAATCGAGTTTTTCAGTACAATGATTTAGGACATTTTGTCAACAAATATCAAAAAGGTTTAGAACACTCAGTCAGATAGGATTATAGGTCATTGTGAAAAAATAGCTATTCACTTAGCCAACGTAACAATAAAGGATTTCAGAACAGATCATTTAAGAGATGAAGAAACAAATCTATTTTCAAAGGCAGTTCAATATCTGAAGAAAAGTTGACCTCTTAACAGAGAGAAAAGCTAGATTTAAGTTTTTGCACCAGCTTACTTTACTTACCAGTCCCATCACTTCATGGCAAATAGATGGGGAAAGAGTGCCTGGCTTTATTTTTCTGGGCTGCAAAACCACTGCAGATGGTGATTGCAGCCATGAAATTAAAAGACGCTCACTCCTTGGAAGGAAAGTTATGACCAACTTAGACAGCATATTGAAAAGCAGAGACATTACTTTGTCAACAAAGGTCTGTCTAGTCAAGGCTATGGTTTTTCCAGTGGTCATGTATGGATGTGAGAGTTGGACTATAAAGAAAGCTGAGCGCCAAAGAATTGATGCTTTTGAACTGTGGTGTTGGAGAAGGCTCTTGAGAGTCCCTTGGACTGCAAGGAGATCCAATCAGTTTATCCTAAAGGAAATACGTCCTGAATATTCATTGGAAGGACTGATGCTAAAGCTGAAACTCCAATACCACCTCATGCGAAAAGCTGACTCATTGGAAAAGACCCTGAGGCTGGGAAAGATTGAGGGCAGGAGAAGGGAACGACAGAGGATGAGATGGTTGGATGGCATCACCGCCTCAATGGACATGGGTTTGAGTGGACTCCAGGAGTTGGTGATGGACAGGGAGGCCTGGCGTGCTGCGGCTCATGGGGTCGCAAAGAGTCGGACACAACTGAGCTACTGAACTGAACTGAACTTTATTTAAAATGTAAATCTAATTAACTTTATTTTAAACTTAGTCCTAACTACATACAAAACTCTTTTCTCATGGTTCACTTTCCACAAATCTTATCACTTTCTTACTCATTATTGTGTTCTTCCATCCTAAAATGTCACCTGTAAGTCAGGCTTACTTCCTTTTCCCTTCAAAAAATTTCCTTAAGCAACAGAGAACTGACTTTTATATTAGCATTTTATAGATTGGTAAACAAAAATAACAGTGATAATTTCTAAAACCTTTGCTTTCTTAGAACATTTTAAGATGGCACCAAACATCATTCATTTTTAGTCCCAAATCTCTTTAGTTTCTCTGTAAGAGGTAATTAGTGTTTAGTAGTAAATGTTTCAAAATCTTATTTTATTTGGAAATGACCTAGCTATTCAGTAGACTTCCAATACTTAGTTTAGCACAACCCTTAGAAATTAATGTTAGCCCAATCTGGAGAGACTATTTCAGATAGACATTCCTAAAGCATAATTATTCTTATATTTAGAGTTTATCTAAAGGCTCATATCTCATTTACATTTTTTTAAAAGTTTCTTTACTGAAGGTAATAATTTCCTTGCTAACAAACTTGTAACATATAATAATATTTAACTTATATTAAACTTAGGTACAATTAAAATACTCTGCTTAATGTTAGTTACTCTTAGACATGTCTATATTAGTTAGATCAACAAACTAAGGTTAATATCAGGCATTTAATACTGAATATTTCCTAGTTCATGTGAACCTGAAATTCATTTAGGTTCATTTCTCTTATATTTAGAATTATTTGACTTGTAAACACTTACTTTTTCTTTTTTTAAAGCCAATTAGATTAGAGCTTGTTTACAAACTGATCTCAGCATCAGCAATTTTATCCAAAAAAGAAAAAAAAAAAAGACACACATTGAGACATACATATATCCAAATAGACACAAGAGATCACATAGTTTTCTTTTCCAAATTTAGTTATGAATACTAGTTGTGAAAAATGGTTGGAATAAGATTTTAAAAGGCTTTGTTCTCCTTTTGGTTTCAGGAATTAGAGATGGTCTAGAGAAGTGATACAGAGAGCTCTTGTCTAAAGGTATAGGAAGAGTTATTTCCTCAGGCAAGAATTCTTAATGACATGTTTGTTTTTTTTTCCCCAAGATTTCTCTGGAGTCTAAAGAATATTGTGACCACATTGTGAAACATCATATTTTTCTGTGATCATAGTTTTATAGCCAAAATTTAGACCAGACAGTGCTAAAGTTGGCCCTGATAACAAGGCAGATTGTTCCCAGCAAGGATTGACCCTCTGGGGAAGTAGGCATCTTAGTTTGATCAGCCCCAGGCTGTTGATTACAGGAGGAAGTTCTGGACATAAAGGAACTTCAGTCCATTTTTCTATCCTATGTCAATAAAGATTTAATATTTTTAGGTCATTTTTCTTGTCATTGGATCCTAGCTTTAGATTAACCAGCAAAAAAATAAAAAAATAAAATAAAAATCCCCCCCCCACCCCCCGCAAAGGGATTCCCAAGTGTAACCTTAGAGTGAGCAATTCCCATATTAACTCGAGCAGTTTATACCAGATGTCTGTGCTCACAAAACCGAACCAACAAAACCAAACCAAACCAGAACTTCACCAGCCAGGAGTCACACTCCAAATGAAACAAAAGGCCAAAGAAGATGCCCCGAATAGATGGTAAAGAGATGCCTAGATATCAAAAGCCAAATGGCATAAATGCCAAACGTGACTTCCCAGTTCCACTAGACCTGCTACCTGGCAGTCAGTGCTAGCAGCCATTTTTAGTTTTGATATAGTTCCAAGCAATTTCATGTTGGTTTCCTGTGAAGGAGTGACTCTATCATTTCCTCTTTTACAAGTTTCTAGATAACAGTCAAAGTAAGCACTGCTGGCCTTTTCTAATTGTGTGCACAAAATTATCAATTTTGAAATATCACAAGAATCCCAATTTGGCCATTTTTGGTTGAGATCTCTTTTAGTATAATTTCTCCAATTATCTAGGTACTTGCAAGTATGAGCTCTGTACGTGTTGTACATGAATCTGGCTGGAGTGTTAGTCAGAGGCAGGCTTTCTGACACCCCTTTGTTTCTGTTTTTGAGAGATTCTGTTTCCCATTTTAAGCTGAATTTGGCAGCGATAAAAATCACTAACCAACTTGTGTAGTGGTCCCATGCGCTGCTTGTGAGCTTAACTCCTCCAGGAGTCACCCCAGAGTTGTTTCAGCTCGTCTTATGTGTCTTGGGTTCTGGCTCTGGCATCTAAGACCACCATGGCTGCTCAGGTCACTGAATGGCCAGTTCTTCCGTGCAACCCCTGGATGAGCAAGTTTTTTAATTAATGAGTGGGTGTCCCTATGTGACCACTGCACAGTATGAGAACTAGGCCTCCACCACTCCCATAAATTTCTCACTCACCTGAGAAAACTGAAACTGGGCAGGAGTCTTGTCCTTTTTCTTCAGAGCAAAGCTTTTATTTATTTTCCTCACTTTTATCCTAATAAATTCTTTAATGACAGTCAAACTGAGGAAAAGTGTCAGATCAGCTTCTTACTTAACCACTCAGCCAAGACTATTCAGTCCCCTACAACGGAATGACCTAGGCATCTTTCAGCCAAGCCCTGGGTATCCCTTGACTTTTTCCCAGTTGAGCACCCCCTTACCCAGTACCTTTCCGCTGGGTGGGCAATTCCCTTGGCATCTTTCAGCCAGCCCCCAACCAGTATCTTTTGCCTGGGTGGGAATTTCTCAGTATCTTTCAACTGAGTCCCACTCAGTGTCTAGACCATGAGAGGGTATGCTGAGGATGTTTCACCCGCCCCCCACCCCCACCCAGTATCTTTCCTACTGGGAAGTGGCAGGTAACCTGCTCCACCACCAGATAAAACTCAGAATCTCAACCAATATGGGAGATTCGAGAACCGGGAGAGACTTACCCAAATTTGTCTGCACTCCCCAGGGAGGTGGATGGGTGCAAGGGGCCACTGCTGGTACCAAAGATCTGGTTCCTTGTGGAGTCCAGCCGAAGGAAGGAAGTCCACCCTGGGTTGCTTCATCAGTCACCATAACTGTCGACTAAAAAAAGATATACAACTTGAGACTTGTTAGGTGAGTTTTATTTGGGGCAAAATGAGCACTGCAGCCCAGGGAGCAACTTAACTTAAAGTTAAACAAATAAAACTTAACTCACAACTCTCAAGTTGCACATCTTTTTTTAGTCGACATGTGTAATAAAGTTTTATTAAAGTATCAAGGGATAGAGGAAGCTTCTGGCATAGCATCAGAAGGGGGCAGAAAGAGTGCCCCCCTTGCTAACTTCTAGCAAGGAATTATTTATCTGTTAAAGAGTCACCTCAAAACTGGGAGAGTAGCATCAGGCCCCTCTCTCACAACATGCATTTTGAGATAGCTTTGGCACAAGATGAGTCATCCCTGTCCATAAAACAATTGACATGAATCTTAAAGAAAGGCAAATTTTCAAGCAAGTATATAGTTTCATTAACATAGTTTCAATGAGTAAGACATACTGGTTTGCTGAGCCATTATTGGTTCAAAATTTGAGTCTTAGGCAACCAGACTTGAAGAAAGGCAGATTCTTAGGCAAATACATCGTTCATTAACATGGATTATTATTTTTTTTCCATAAGAAAAATGAATTGGTTAGCTCAAGGTTTGAGAAAAGTTAAGTTCAGACAGAACCAGGTGTCATCATGACAACACATTATTTAAAAGAAATCTACTTTCAATTTTGCATAGAGAAGAAAAAACACAAAAATGTCTGCCACTTGCAGTTTATTTTCTCTGCTTGGGGGCCCTAGCTTTCCTACCTGTTACCCTCTCATATTAACAGGAGAAATTTTTACAAATTTATCTAGTATGAGTTTTACATGATGTGAGGTCTCATGAGGAAGTAAAAATTGAGGAAAAGCTTAAACCTGATTATCGTTATGCTAATTGTGATGTAGACTGAATGCTTGTGGGAGAATATGATAGATGTAAGGTATGAGGTAACGATAGTAAATGAGGGGAAAATTGAAAGTCATATTTATTCATATTTGTCTTCCCAAATGGCTCAGCAGTAAAGAATTTGCCTGCCAATGCAGGATACACAAGTTCAATCCCTGGGTTGAGAAGATCCCCTGGAGTAGGAAATGGCAATTCATTCCTATATGAATGTTTGGAAAATTCCAGGGACAGAAGAGCCTGGTGGGGTATAGTCTGTGAGATTGCAAAGACTCAGACATGACTGGGCAAGCACACCACATCATACCCTCGTCTTAAAGATAAAAATATTCCTTCCCTCTGTGTGTAGGAAAAGCACTTCTCACATAAGGGTCTTGTGATTTATCTATCACCTTGTTGCAGGGAGGAAGCCAGTTCTGTCTCCATGTTGGAACTGTTTCTTTGACTTGCTCTTCATTGCTTTTGTTATTACAATCATACAGAATGGTTGGCCTCAGAGAATCCTGCCCCTTTGCCTGACTGTTAGACTAAAGTACCTCTGTTCAGAACCCTGTCCACCTGTAGATGGCAGGAAGGAAGAAATTAACATATACTCTGCCTGAGGCTTGCCATACTAGCAGATGTTTGCAAGAGGAATGGCCTTTTTACTTTGCTTCCTCACCTGCCCTCATCTCTAATCTATAAAAGAACCTGGCATCCAGCCCACAATAAGATGGTTATTTTGAGGTGCTAGCCTGCCTGCTGGCAGTCTGATTAAAGTCTCTTCCTTGTCTCAACACCTTGTCTTGGATTCACTGACCTATCCTGAAGTGAGCAGAGTGAGCTTGGACTCAGTATATACACACACAAATGTATATTTGTTCAAACTACTGCACTCATTTCACAATCTAGCAAGGTCATGTTCAAAATTCTTCAAGTTAGGCTTCAACAGTACAAGAACCAAAAAATTCCAGATGTATAAGCTGGATTTAGAAAAGGCAGAGGAACCAGAGATCAAATTGCCAACATACCTTGGCTCATAAAAAAAGCAAGAGAGTTTCAGAAAAACATCTATCACCTATTTCTACTTTATTGACTATGCCAAAGCCTTTGACTGTGTGGATCACAACAAACTGTGGAAAATTCTTAAAGAAATGGGAATACTTGATCACTTGACCTGCCTCCTAAGAAATCTCTATGCAGATCAAGAAGCAACAATTAGAACCAGACATACAACAAGGGAATGGTTCAAAACAGGAAAAGGAGTATATCAAGGCTATATATTGTCACCCTGCTTATTTAACTTTCATGCAAAATACATCATACAAAATGCAAGTCTGGATGAAGCACAAACTGGAACCAAGGTTGCCAGGAGAAATATCAATGACCTCAGATATGCAGATAACAACCACCCTTATGACAGAAAGCGAAGAGAAACTAAAGAACCTCTTGATGAAGGTGAAAGAGAGGAGAGAAATAGTCAGCTTAAAACTCAACATTCAAAAAACTAAGATCACAGCATCTGGTTCCATCATTCATGGCAAATAGGTGGGGAAATAATGGAAGCAGTGAGAGACTTTATTATGTTGGGCTCCAAAATCACTGCAAACGGTGACTGCAGCCATGAAATTAAAAGATGCTTACTCCTTGGTGTAAAACTATGACAAACCTAGACAGTGTATGCAAAAGCAGAGACAACACTTTGCTGACAAAAGTCTGTATAGTCAAAGCTATGGTTTTTCCAATAGTCACACATGGATGTGAGAGGTGGACCATAAAGAAGGCTGAGTGCTGAAGAAGTGATGCTTTCAGACTGTGGTGTTGGAGAATACTCTTGAGAGTCCTTTGGACTGCAAGGCAATCAAATCAGTCAATCCTAAAGGAAATCAGCTCTGAATATTCCTTGGAAGAACTGATGCTGAAGCTGAAGCTCCAGTACTTTGGCCACCTGATGTAAATAGCTGACTCATTGGGAGAGACCCTGATGCTAGGAAAGATTGAAGGCAGGAGAAGAAGTGGAGATGGTTGGATGGCATCACTGGTTTGATGCACATGAATTTGACCAAACTCTGGGAGATAGTGAAGGACAGGGAAGCCTGGCATGCCACAGTCCTCGGGGTTGCAAAGAGTCAGACGTGACTGAGCGGCTGAACAATAACAACATATACAAATCTATGTTAGATATATGATTATATGTTTAAATAGATCTTTATTTAATTTTTAATACATGTTATCTAGCAATTATATGAAACAGGAAAATAACTGTTGATTTCACAGGAATATAGTTAGTTGCATATGTAAAAGTGGATTTGACAGTGAGAGAAATGGAGATCAAACAGAAAAGGAATGAAGTGTTTTGCTTATAGAATTATAGAAATAATGGAGAAAATTCAATAGAATTTCAATAGATGTCAAATATACTTTACAAATTAATAGTTCAGAATAGTAGTAAGAATACATTCCAGGGTTCAAGGAAGCATGATGGGGATGAAGCAAGATTTTAAAATGTACTCAGATTATAAACTACCTTAAATTTAAAGCTAACCACTTTTGCACTTGATTCATGTGCTTAGAGGCCAGACCTGGTGTGTTAAATTAAGAATATGTAGATCAGGACATTCTGAACAAGGAGTCAGAAGCCTTTCACACCTTGTCAGCAGGTAATTTCCTCAGAATCTGAGCTCCCACTTTAGGGAAATGGAAACCACCCATTGTTTTGATTGAAGGCACAGCCTTGGTAACTTCACAGAGTCAAGTCATAAGATTAATTACTTAGATATCCCAGAAAGAGGGGAGGGAGTTTGGGGCAGAGGCACTGAACCAGAGGAAGGACAGTCCACTCCCAGGTCACCAGTGCACAAGAAATGGACAGTAGGCTAGCCAGCACCTATGACTTATAAAGTGATTGGTGTGGAGGTCGCTAATTTTACTGACTCAGCTCTAAGAAGTTGTATTAAAAGCTCCCCAGGAAAAGCAAAACAGGAACTTATGGCAGGAATCCTAAGCTTATCTAAATGTCCAAATTCTGAATGTGAGCAGTCATATTCTAAAATACCTAACTGGCAACTCAAAGTAGTATTTTTTTTTTTTTCCTAATCACAATTCTGAAATGAGATCCAAGAAAAATAGTTAAGAAAATAAACACACTAGTCACTTCTGTGCCTTTGAATTATACTATGCAAAGGTAGAAATTTAGTATAAATGGGAGAAATGTGAGGCTAGGAAACCAAACAAAGTCTATTTTCACAAACAAGGTGAGAGAGAATGAGTGTTTGACATATGGGGCATTGTATTTGAAATGAGTACGAGGGCATAATATCGTAATAATTTAGATAAATAGCAGATATTAAAAAGGAGTTGTGTAATTGTTAAGAATTTGGTAGCACAATCATTGCATATTTTATATATAATATCAGTATATTATATAATACTATAAGTTGATATATAAAAAATTATAAATACTAAAATATTGATACATATCTCTCCATAAGAAATAACAACAAATTAAAGAAGCTATTTCTTTTAGGAAGTTTAGGTTGCTCTTAGTTAATCAGTGTTTTCACCAAGAATAGTCATGTTTTTAAAATAATAATGAAAAAATGATGGAAGACAGATTAGACTGTTTTTTTTATATATCAAAGGATTATCAAAAGCACATATTATAAAATTTATCTCAGAAATTTTAATTCCAAAATTTACTATTAAAACACTACAAAGAATAAAACTCATATTTCTATGCACAAAGTCCTTGTGCATTTAGTGCTAATGATATATCTAAGTTATAATAAATATGACAGCCTTCAATAATTCTTTGTAATTTCCTATTATACAGTCTAGTTAATTACAATACTGTTGTCTTATAGAAATTTATAAAACACAATGTAATGCTGTAATACTTTAAGTAATAGGTACTAATTTTTAGTAATATTCTAAATATTTTTATTGCTGTTAATACTGTTTGTGATGCTTGATACCTTTATTATTTGTGAGACCGTTTTTTATGGTCCTTACAAAATTAATCCTTGCTTAAATTAAAATCATTAAATGTTACTTCCAGAGAACAAATTCTTACCAATAAAATCATTGTAGCTTCATGATGTATTGTTCAGATACATTGCTATATTTCATATATACTGTATTCAAACTTAGAAATTCAAAGATACTATCAACTTTTGTACAGTTAGCATTCTGCATAAGTGTGCTCACTCAGTTGTGTCCGACTCTATGCGACTTCATGAGTGGTAGTACACCATGGAATCCACTCCAGTATTCTTGCCTGAAATATTCCATGGACCGAGCAGACTGGTGGGCTACCGTCCATGGGGTCACAGTGTCGGACACGATGGAGCAATTGAGCTCACACATGCACAATGTTAATTGTACAAAATATAATAGTGTCTTTGAATTTTCAAGTTTCAATACAGTATATATGAAGCACAGCAATGTATGTGAGCAACATATCATGAAGCTACAATAATTTTGTTGGTAAAAATTCATTCTCTGAAATACATGGTTTCACTGTCCCCAGGTGACCTGCCCACAGTTGCATAGTCCAATGTACCTGGTGACTACCTCTGAAACTAGGAAGATTTGTTGAAAGTAATCCTGGACCTGTGCTCTCACTCATTAAAGTTACAAAAGATATTTTCATGTAGGTTAGCTTTTCTTGATAACATTTCTTCTTTTATCTTGGTTGACTGAAATAATGGAAATGGAAAACAAAAGAAAACTCAGTTTCACCAGTTACTAAATATGACTAGTGTTAGCTGAAGCATGTGATTTTCTTGTTTAGAAAATATTGGAACGTTAGCTCTGATAAAGGTATTACTAAGCATTTTATTCATTGTGGTATCTATAGGTGTTAGAACTCTGATTCACAATGGTAATCAGATATTTCTAACTGAACAATGTGCTTATCAGATATTTCTTGAAGGTCTTAATGAATTAAAATGGGAAAGCAGCCCCAGAATACTTGGTAAATATTTACATGAGCTGAATCAGATTCCAGTATACCCATCTCAGGGGCTTCCCTGGGGGCTCAGTGGTAAAGACTGCCTGCAATGCAGAGGACTGACTGCATGTAGGAAACACACATTGGATCCCTGGGATTGGAAGGTTCCCTGGAGAAGGAAATGGCAGCCCACTCCAGTATTCTTGCCTGGAGAATTCCATGGGCAGAGGAGCCTGGCAGCTGCTGTCCATGGGATCGCGGGAATCGGATATGACTTAGCAACTAAACCACCACCACCACATACCTATCTCACATTCTACAGTTTGAAAGAGAAATAATAGTAAAGATGTTTCTCTGTGCAACTGGAAACAGTGATATAATAATTGTCTTAGGCTGATCAAACAATGCTATTTTCTTACTTGGGAGGTATTACACTCATTTTCAGTCAACTATATTACATACCTTTGTTTAAAAATGGATAATTGTGTGCTTATGTCTGCTAGAAACTTTAATTCCCCAAGATAAATCTGCTAAACCATTTTCTCATTTATGCATTCATATGCTTATTTATAGATAATGAGGGAATTAAATTGAAAATTGAATGAAGATTAAAAATTAAGTAATAATGGAATTAGAAGAAAGAAATGTTCGTCACCATCCTCATTGATTCACTTACTCTCGCTTGGTAAAGATCTAACAGTTTGCTAATTGAAAAATGGAAAAACAGAATCAGACTATAATGCTAAGACTACTATGTTTAGGACTTGGTAAAATGGGTTAGGTAGTTTTCTACTCTGTACTTTATAGTAGTAGTGTGGGCAGATGTCTTCTTGAATCCAGCACAATCACCCTTCCAGTCCCCTTTATTCCTACTTGGTGAATTCCATTTTCGGCATGTTGATGACGACATTGATGGAGTTAGAAGTTAGCATACTAAGTGAAGTCAGACAGAGAAAGACAAATACCATATGGTATCACTTATATGTGGAATCTAAAAAACAGCACAAAACTAACAGAAAACAGACTCATAGATACAGAAAATGAGTCAGAGTTGCCAACAAGGAGGAAGGAGGGAGTGAAATAAGTGAATGAGGTTAAAAAGCACAATCTTAAGCTGTAAAATAAATAAGCCATGAGGATGCAATATGCAGCATAAGAAATATGGTTGCTGATATAGAAATAACTTTATATGGGGACAGATGGTTACTTGACTTGTCATGGTGATCATTTAAAACTGCCCACAAATATCAAATCACTATGTAATACACCTGAAACAATATAATATCATACATCATCTATATTTCAATTAAAACAGTGTCAGAAAATGGCAAGTATTGCTGAATATATGGAGAAGTCAAAACATTTGAGCATCATTTATGGGAATGTAAAGTGATATAGCTTCAGTAGAAATGAGTATTGGGGTTCATTCAAAAACTACATATAGAATTACCACATGATCACTAACTCTACCTCTAAATATATACCTCTAAATATAGTAAATATATTACTTCAAAGTTTTCCTTTTAATCTTTTTCTTTTGATTTAACCTTTCTTTCTTGTTATTTTTTAAATTTTAATCTTTCATGTATGTAGCTGTTTGATTTTAATCCATCGTTTTCTGTCTGTTGTAATTTTGTTTACTTAGTAGCTATTCTGAATGCATGAAAATTTAGAACTCGAGTGTATATGTATTGCAGTTGGCTTTCTTTCAGTGAATTGAAAATTATTTACCCTAGCTTAATATCCTAATTTTTGATTTGATTTAAAAATATAGTTGAATTTTCATTCTCTTACTTTCTGTGAAATTGATAAAAGTAAGATTGAAATGTTTTATATCTAGGTGGTGGAATGAGAGTAAAGGAGCTAAACTAACATGATTAAAGTATTTGCATGTTATGAAGAAAAAGTAGCAGTCAGTAATGTTAGCTTACTAGTGGTAAAGAAATATAGGTATGAAATTTAAGTTGAAAACTATGAACAAGTGTAAAAGGTAGAAAGCAAAAATTTCAGATCAGCAGGGGAAAAAAAAACACATTTTAATCCAATGGAAATTTGAAAAGAAAAATATTATTCAATTAAATGCTGCATATAGGAAGAATGAAACATTGAATACCCAACTGAATACAAAGATTAAAATAAGTAGCACTGAAATGACCTTTCCATTGACATGGTATAGAAATGCAAATGTAAAATCCAACAAGTATAAGCTAAACTATAGCTGAAGTAAAAAATTCACTGCTGTAATACTGCAAGAAAATATATATATATATATATATATGTCTATGTATACATATGCATACATATATGTATATATGTACAAACATAGCATATCACTTCATTTATTGCTGAAGATAAAGAAGGGCAAGATAATACAATAAGTAGCACAATGAGAGGAAGATCAGGTGAAAAAAATATAGAATGTGCCTCTGGTGCATCTGGGGAAGACAACTCAGCTTAACCTGAGACCTAGCAGTGAGGATGCATTTCTTCTTTTGTCATTAAAGCAATGTGTTTTTACAAATATAAATCAAATGCACACTTTGGCTAAAAGATTTTTTGAAAAAAATAAATGTCACTTCTTATAAATAGCTGCAGTTTTTGAATATTTAGTCATTCAATATTTTAGATTTTGATTTCTACTTTGAATCTTATTTTTAAAATCACAATAGTGATTAATTTGTGGTGGTGAAAGCCTCATTAGTAGAATTAGAAAATTATGCAGTTTAATCCTTTCAGTTCAGTTCATTTCAGTCGCTTAGTCATGTCCGACTCTTTTCAACCCCATGAAAGAGATGGGAATACCAGGCCATCTGACCTGTCTCTTGAGAAACCTGTATGCAGGTCAGGAAGCAACAGTTAGAACTGGACATGGAACAGCAGACTGGTTCCAAATAGGAAAAGGAGTATGTCAAGGCTGTATATTGCCACCCTGCTTATTTAACTTATATGCAGAGTACATCATGAGAAACACTGGGTTGGATGAAGCACAAGCTGGAATCAAGATTGCTGGGAGAAATATCAATAACCTCAGATATGCAGACGACACCACCCTTATGGCAGAAAGTAAAGAGGAGCTAAAAAGCCTCTTGATGAAAGTGAACAAGGAGAGTGAAAAAGTTGTCTTAAAGCTCAACATTCAGAAAACTAAGATCATGGCATCTGGTCCCATCACTTCATGGGAAATAGATGGTGAAATACTGGAAACAGTGTCAGACTTTATTTATTTGGGCTCCAAAAGCACTGCAGATTGTGATTGCAGCAATGAAATTAAAAGACGTTTACTCCTTGGAAGGAAAGTTATGACCAACCTGGATAGCATATTTAAAAGCAGAGACATTACTTTGCCTACAAAGGTCCATCTAGTCAAGGCTATGGGTTTTCCAGTAGTCATGTATGGATGTGAGAATTGGACGGCAAAGAAAGTTGAGCACCAAAGAATTGATGCTTTTGAACTGTGGTGTTGGAGAAGACTCTTGAGAGTCCCTTGGACTGCAAGGAGATCCAACCAGTCCATCCTAAAGGAGGTCAGTCCTGGGTGTTCATTGGAAGGTACTGATGTTGAAGCTGAAACTCCAGTACTTTGGCCACCTCATGCGAAGAGTTGACTCATTGGAAAAGACACTGATGCTGGGAGGGATTGGGGGCAGGTGGTGAAGGGGATGACAGAGGATGAGATGGTTGCATGGCATCACTGACTCGATAGGCATAGGTTTGTGTAGACTCCCAGAGTTGGTGATGGACAGGGAGGCCTGGCGTGCTGCGATTCATGGGGTCGCAAAGGGTCAGACACGACTGAGCGACTGAACTGAACTGAGCCCTGAATATTCATTGGAAGGACTGATACTGAAGCTGACATCCTGATGCTTTGGCCACCTGATTCGAAGAACTGAGTCCTTAGAAATATCCTGACACAGGGAATGATTGAAGGCTGGAGGAGAAGGGGATGACAGAGGATGAGAGGGTGGGATGACATCATCGACTCGATGAACATGAGTTTGAGCAAGCTTCAGAAGTTGGTCATGGTCAGAGAAGCCTGGTGTGCTGCAATCCATGGAGTTGCAAGGAGTCAGACACGACTGAGCAACTAAACTGAACTGAAATATCTAGTATCAATGTTTGTTTGCTAGTCTAATTAAGATATGTTTTGAGTCATCATTTATTGTGCCTAGGTTTAATATAAGCTATATTTGTTAACAAGGAAAGTGACTCAAGTCAAGAAACTTTTGTAAAAGAAAAATATAAATGAGACAAGACCTTTTTGATAAACTTTAGAATAATTATACTTATGAATGTCTGTCTAAATTTTTTTCTCCAGATTTGGGTAACTGGAATTTCTAGGGTTGTGCTAAACTAAGTGATGAAAATTTATTGAATAGCTAGGTCATTTTCAAAAAAAATAAGATTTTGAAGCTTTAATTATTGAACACTAACTTTCTCTTACAGAGGAACTAAAGAGAGATTTTGGACTATTAATGAATATGTTTTGTGCCATAGTGAGATATTCTCTATAAGAGAGTATATGCTTTTAGAAAGTATCACTAGCATTTATGTTCACCAACTAACAGAATGCTAATATAAAGGGCAGTTCATGGTTGCTTAAGGAAAGTAGGATGTATACTTTTATTTAAAAAAGTATGAGAAATGAAATTACATTTTATTAAGAAAAAAGAAAGTAAGTCTAACTTACAGGTGGATTTTTCTAAAGAACAAAATGATTTAAAAAAAAAAAAAAGAGGTCTATGGAAAGTGGACCCCAAGAAAAGAGTTTTGTGCATAATACAAGTTTTCTTGAGATGTTGAACTGCACCTGATAATGGATTTTAAATTTCTTTGCATCTAAAGTGATCTGTTCTATGTTTACCTTTGAAATATATATATATGTATTTTTAACTTTGGCTAAGTGAATAGCTGTTGTTTCACAATGAATTATATGATCCTATCTGACTGTTACAAACCCTTTTGATAATTTTGGCAAAACTTCCTAAAATTAAATTCTACTGAAGTTCTTTTGACCTCTGTCTGACTTTGGGGTGCTTCAGAGGGTCCTTGAGACATTCCAAAGAGACATATTAAACTACATGTGTTCATTTGACATATTAAATTACATGGTAAATATTGTTGGAAGAGTGATAGATTTTCTTAGTTTATACTTTACAGTTGATGTTACTAATATAGGTATCCTAAAAATTATGTGGAATTCATGAAGATCACATAAGTCCTGATAAAATGTTGTCAATTATAATTCTAGTTATCATATTAAAGTGTTATATGTCACAGCAATGATCAGGTTGCTTTGTCAATTGGAATATAATCTGATTTTTAAAATGCCTTCTATGGTTTCACTTTGATGCCTTTGACCAGATTAGAATGTTGCTTTCTCTCTTTGTTAAGAAAACAAAGTTTTCTTAGAATGCAGCTTTTGACAACAGATTGTGAATTTCTTTTCCTTTAAGTGATTTATATTTGTTTTTAAAATCTCTTGCTACTTTGGTGAATAATATTATTTCATAGTATCTATGAAGATTATGGTACATGTAGATAAAGTTCATTCTGCTTCTATAAAATTAACCCCTCACTGTCAGAGTATTGCTGTACTGCTGTCCTTAAAACATGGCAATAGTTTATTCCTAAATTGGGGAATTTAAAATGGCTAAACATTAGCTGTCAATCAAACAGTCAGAGCTATGGGAAATCCAAGATGGCCACTTTTCCCAGCTGGCTTTTCCTAGCTCCTTGACAAACCTCTCATTTTTATTTGATGGGATAAAGCCTTCCATAAAGGCTGTAGAGTTAATGCTCTCACAGTGAAAAGTGTTTATGTTTCACTGAACATTAAATCCTAGTTTTGCTACTCACTTTTGAGATAGTTCCTTTCTGTTATGCTATATTGTTAAAAATTTAATTGAGCTGTTAAAAGGACATTCTAACTTTTTTTCTAAAGCTTATATCAGTAGTCAATCTTTGGATAAAGATCAAATGCTCGATGATGTACAACCAGGAGGTTAACACCTGGCTATAATCATTTAGTCAGCCATATGGCTGGATTGCATCACCGACTTGATGGGCATGAGTTTGAGTAGACTCCAGTGGTTGGTGATGGACAGGGAGGCCTGGTGCGCTGTGATTCATGGGGTCGCAAAGAGTCGGACACAACTGAGCGACTGAACTGACTGACTGATAATCATTTAATTAAGTCAAATAACCTGAGATATATTGGACTATACCTAATGAGAATTATTAACTTAAATTCTTGTTTGTAACGTTACTAATAACTGCTAGCTTTATTATTTTCTATGTTGTCTGTTTAAGAAATTTGCTGTCTCTTACATTACCAAGTATGTGACTGAGCCAATGAAAAAATGATGATATTTAAAGCTCCATATGAGATGAATGATTGTAATAATGTAACTCTAGATATGGGAAGAAGCAACAGAGGAAATATTTCCTGGACCAAGAGGCTAGTAAGAAAGGAATGGTCCGGAGACTTTTGCTATTTACAGGGCCTAGTCCAATAACAGCACACAGAGTGGCCTATCAATGAAATCTTTGCTAGACCTGGAAAGTGAAAGTGAAAGTGATGTTGCTCAATCATGTCTGACTCTTTGCAACCCCATGGACTGTAGCTTAACAGGTTCCACTGTCCATGGGGTTTTCCAGGCAAGAATACTGGAGTCTGTTGCCATTTCCTTCTCCAGGAGATCTTCCCGACCCAGCGATTGAAGTTGGGTCTTCCGCATTGTAGGCAGATGCTTTACTGTCTGAACCATCAGCGAAGACCTGGAAATGACCCTTTTCATCACCATGGGACACAATGGCCATGAAATGCTCCAAAAGCAGGGGTCCTGCTGACTGGAAACTTGTACTTGCAGACTGCCTCTGCAAAGATTAAATTGTGCCCACTGCAGCTGCTGAACTTCATCACCCCTTGAAAGGAATTCAGAGTAGACATCAGAAATTAGTCCCTCAATCTGTGGTCTGGGAAAAATGGACAAAACAGGAATTCAGATAGTCAGATGATTTCATATAAAGATTTTTTTCTTCTTTTTTATGAGCCCAAATACTTTCATCTTCTCATACCTGGAGAAAAATTAATGTCATGGGCCAATGTCTGGCCCTGGTTCTCCTGTCTAGCTTTTCTTCTAGGCACCTTGAGAGTTCTTCTACTTTTATGCATCTTTAACCATCTGGCTAAGTTTGCCTTTTTGAGAATTCAGTAAATGGATCTCCAAATGATAATACAAGAATATCACCTGGCCAACACCCAAGACAACTTTATGTACCCTACCGTTAGTCAGCAGATGCATAAAATCATAGCCT
Organism: Cervus canadensis; assembly: GCF_019320065.1. Lineage (NCBI taxonomy): Eukaryota > Metazoa > Chordata > Mammalia > Artiodactyla > Cervidae > Cervus > Cervus canadensis. Next base: position 95,102,808 of record NC_057386.1, read on the forward strand.
CTTACAAAGTTTATTCTAATGTTACTCTTCTTGCTTATACTGGATGTAGGGGTGATGGACATTATGTACCAATTTCATATTTTACCTGTTGTTTTTAGAGAAATATATTGGTTGCCTCATTTTTACTAAAAATTACCTAGACTTTGATAATAACTGCACCCATTTACTGACAGACTGACAAGGCTATGGAAGAACTGCTGTGTGAATGAATTTCTCAAGTTAGAGAACCATGCTTATTGGAACACTCCATCAATTACAGTAAATGGACTGTCTTCACTAAAACCTACAGTATTTCGACACTGTTACTTACAGAAGTAATAAGACTGCTTGTGCTATTTTGCCTTGTTCCTATGCTCTTCAGCCGAAACAATCGGGGGATCACTGTTAGGGAAATAAAACAGAGGTCGTCCTGCTCAGGCTTCAGAGGTGAACGTGTAGAGCAGACCTCTGACCTTGCTTCTGACCTACCTGGACACTGCCCTGACTACTGCTGTGGGTGTCAGCCACACCTGCTGTGAAGAGAAACACAATAGATAGATGGGAAGCAGATCTTGGAGTTTGTTAAGTCCCTGGAGGAGGTCTGGCCAACCACTCCCCAGGCTTATCAACATCCCAAGGTTTACAGAACAACACAAATGGCATTAACTTGAAACCATAGCTGCAATTTGCTGACAGGTTGATGATGATATCAGTTTGCATCCTGGGGTTATAAGGGGGAACCCTGAACTGCAATATTTGAAGTCTCACTCAGGGAGCAGACAGGCTGCCTGGGACCTTTTCCCTAATTGTGACCCCAGATCTGCTGTGGCATTGAACTTCCCAGTGCTGTTTAAGTTTGGATGTTTGTCAAAACCCAATTTGCTAAGCAAAATCCATTTTTGCTTTCTATTTCTCTTTTGGTGACTCAGATGGTAAAGCGTCTGCCTACAATGTTGGAGACCTGGGTTCGATCCCTGGGTTGGGAAGATCCTCTGGAGAAGGAAATGGCAACCCACTCCAGTGTTCTTGCCTGGAGAATCCCATGGATGGAGGAGCCTGGTAGGTTACAGTCCATGGGGTCGCAAAGAGCCGGACACGACTGAGCGACTTCACTTTTAATGTTAGTGTTTTGGAATGTAAGCTAGATAATTCTTTAATAAATATTTGTATTATTTATTTGTATATAACGAGTGTCTTATTTTGTTAGCAATCCTTTGAACCTGAGGTGAAAATGAAAATTTTGGCAAAACAACTTATTGCAATTTTTCTTTAGATGTTATCTTTTTCACACAGTTTATTCATGAGATTGCTGAAGGAGAAACTGAGGAAGAGATCTGGTCATCTGTTAATTACTTATTCTTCTTTTCAACTACTTTGATCTAAAGAAAGAACCAACAGTTTAGGCAAGGTATGCATAATTGAAATATTTGAAAGGTGTGCCAGGGCCAGAGATGAGTAGAACATAAGGATGCCTGGTTTTGAAATAAGAGAAAGGGGAAGGAACAACCATTAAAAGAATGACATAGCCTGAGGACACAACGTGAACTGATTGGAACCAAACAAGTCCAGAAGACAGAATATTTGACTTCTAGTGTACCTTGTGGCTTATTATATGCCCATTGTAATACATTATTATCTAAATGACACACCCATCAGTGCCATGGCAGTTTGGAGGCCAATCATAAAAGGCCACGAAATGGATTGATGGCCCAATTTCTAGAAATCCCTGCCTCTTGTTCAAAATGATTGGAATAATCCACCCATTCATTAGCCTATTAGGTTACTCAACCCATAAAAACTAATCACACCATACTTCCAAGCACTCTCACCTTTTGAGATGGTCTAGGCTCTGTCCGTGGAGTATGTTTTCTCTCAACCTATTTCTTACCTATCACTTTATGTGTGAATTTTTAGCAATGAAAAAATAACCTTAAAATTCACCAGCAACAGTTGAGGGCTACTTACAATGTATTAATATCTCTGTTAAAGTGACAAGAAAAATAAGTTTCCTTCTGAGTGTTCTTTCCTGCAAGAGCTGCTTACTTATGGGCAGAGTTGGGGGGCTGGGCAGGGGACAATTAACTATACAATGCAAGGGCTAGAGCTTAAAACAAATAGATTCAATATGAAATTAGGTTACTTCTTTCCTTTTACAGAATGAAGATGGAGATTAGAGATAAAATAGAAATAGAGTTGTAAGTAGAAGTAGTTTGAGACAGAGAGGAAAAAGAGGAAAAGAGAAGGAATTGGTATCCATATCTGGAACAGTTGAAGCATGGAGACATAATTTATTAAAAGAATCCAAGAGATAAATAGGCCAATAAAAATTTGTAGAGTCATGGCCCAACTTGGGAAATACAGTGAAATCTTGGGGAGCACATGAGGCTTTCAGTCACAGAACCAAGAGGGTATAATCAGACTACATGGAGACATACTTGAGAAGTAAGGCAATCTTTGAAGCTCTACAGGTTTGTTATATAAAAAATGCATTTCAACCTCAAATTGTTTCATCTTTTCAGCACCATGGTATATTTTCAATGATATAGTTACTACTGCCGCAGAATAGGTGTTTCTACTGTAGACTATACCCACATAAGTGTATCAGATAAAGCTGCCTGTTTCCTACTGATATTTTGAGGGCAAAACAAATAACCTTGAGCTGTTGGCATATGGTGTTCAAATATCTTTCTATTTATTTTAATATAAGAAAGATTTTTAAAAGATTGTGATAGAATGAAGAGACAAGATTATATTTAAATAGAAATAAAAACAATAAATTCATTTGCTTTTCTGGCTCTTATCTCCAACTACTGCCATTGAAGTTTTCCTATAAACATATTATTTGAGCATAGTGTTTGCAGGTGAGGAAAAAAATGATAAATAATGGCACCAAATAACATATCCCTTTCAGATCCTGACTATTGTTATTTTTTTTCTTCCTCTGAAAACTCTTTGAAATGTGTGAATATATCTTCCAGCTACTTATATAAATATCATATTGTATGTAAATTAAATTCAAAATAAGATTGCCTAAAGGAATACCTGAATTTCCTTTGACCATGTAATCTGATTTGCTAAGACATTCTTTCCAAGTGACAAGTGATTGTAAAACTAATAGCTAACAGGAAAATAAATATCATTTGAAGAAGTAACTAAATATTTGAAATGAAAAGATAAAAATATAGCTGCTCAAAAATGCTGAGCAGATAAAGGCAAGGTAGGTCCCAAATAAAATATACTTGCTGAGATTTGAATGCTGTCAGAAACTTTGACCTAAGGCAGAATTATAAAATGGAATCTTACTATTCTAATGCTCTATTTCCTATGCGACCTTCACTATTCACTATTTTCAGAAGCATATGGATGTGAAAAGACATTCAAAGCTGTGATAAAGTATTACAACAGTATTTTTTACATTTTTATATTTAATTTTTTGTGTTACTACTGAAGGAGGAAACAGAACAGGCTCCATCTTGAAAGCAGGACTCCATCTTGGGCCGGACTGTGGACTTTGAGCTATATGCCCAGTGTCTATGGAAATGACATACCAACTGGAAAACCAGGCCCCCAGAAGGAAGAACCCCAGGGCTCATACCTAGACTCTCCATCCCCTTAAAAAATACCCTAATTATCTATGTAACTGAATAGAATCATGCATTCTATTATGCTTATTGAGGTATGACCACAGACCTATTGATAATTGTCCACTGTTAACTACCTGGGCTTAAGGCATTAAATCACGGGTTAACTTTGATTGTATCTTTCTTTTCCTTTGTTCAGACTAGTTTCAGGGAATTTAGGGAGGTGGGTTTGGGCACGTACATTTAGGGTATATAAGGTTTTCACAAAAACTGATCAGGGTCTTTGGCTAAGAGGAGACTGCCTTGGGCCGGCGGGTGTAATAAACTGCACTCCACTATCTGCATTGTCCTTCTGAGCGAGTTTGTTTACCGGAACACATGGTTACAACACTACAAATATGGGATATCATAGTGAAATTAATAGACAAATGATATCATCCCAGATAAAAAAACAGATGCATATAAGTAGGGTGTTTTGTTCTGGGTTGCTGATGGTGGGGGTTATAGGAAGAAAAGAGGCAAGATTATGTTTTCAGTAAGTTCTTTTTTAATTGTCCATTGTGGGAGAAATTACATTCTTGACTAAAGTACTCCCAAGTCTGATTAGACTTAAAATAACTTCACAGAAACAGCAAATAGTCTCAGAATTTAAAATATACCAAAGCACCTATGTTAAACTATCATGACCTTTGTACCTGTTAACTTGTAAGCTCTCCAATTACTTGAGCACATTTATTTGTCTCTTCTACATAGTTCAGAGACTTTAGAAAAAAAGAAAAAAAACAAACTTGTTTCCAGTTGAGGACCATCCTCAGCTAATTGGATTAGGCACATCTATTAGGTTATTTTTGATGTATATTGGTAACCACCATACTCTAAAATTTTGCCACGTTTGGAGACATTTATTAGCAAGCATGCTGACAAAGGTCTATCTAGTTAAAGCTATGGTTTTTCCAGTAGTCATGTATGGATATGAGAGTTGGACTGTAAAGAGATCTGAAGAATTGATGCTTTTGAACTGTGGTGTTGGAGAAGACTCTTGAGAGTCCCTTGGACTGCAGGGAGATCCAACCAGTCCATCCTAAAGGAGATCAGTCCTGGGTGTTCATTGGAAGGACTGATGGTGAAGCTTAAGCCCCAATACTTTGGCCACCTGATGAGAAGAACTGACTCATTGGAAAAGACCCTGATACTGGGAAAGATTGAGGGCAGGAAGAGAAGAGGTTGACAGAGGATGAGATGGTTGGATGGCATCACTGACTCGATGGACATGAGTTTGAACAGGCTCCAGGAATTGGTGATGGACAGGGAAGACTGGCATGCTGCAGTCCACAGGGTCATAAAGAGTCAGACACAACTGAGTGACTGAACTGAACTGAATAATGCTAAAGAGTCATACATTCCAGCCCTCTTAGCTCTAAGACATCCTGCTTGAAAAGTTTATGTTGGAAACATGTGGTGGAATTTCAGAGGGATGTTTATTCAAACCTCTGTTACATCTAGTCCAAGAAGAATCTACTGAAGCAGCAATGGGAACTTTAAAGAATCAAGGACACCATTCTAAAGGATGCTTGTCACATAGGTTCCTAGACTCTTACAACTTGCTTCTTTAGAGGAAACACATTGTTTGTTCTTTTTTAAAATAGATAGCCAATGGGAATTAGCTGTATGACTTAGGAAACTCAAACTGGGGCTCTACAACATCCTAGAGGGGTGGGATGGGGAGGGAGGTGGGAGGGAGGTTCAAAAGGGAGGGGACATATGTACACCTATGGCTGATTCATGGTGATGTTTGGCAGAAACCAACACAATTCTGTAAAGCATTTATTCTTCAGTTAAAAAGTAATTTTTTAAATTAAAAAAAATAACAAAACAAACAAAAGTAACATGTTATTTTTAAATAGTTGAGCTGATTCATGCATCTTGACTTACTCTTAGTGAAAGATGTTGTCCAACATCCGATTTCCTAATTTGCAAATCATTAACTCTAACAATAACAACAAAAATTTTCCTACTATGTTTCAAACAATCAAAAAGCATTTCATAGCATATGTGTGTGTGTACATATATATATATATATGTATATGTATATAATCATAAAAATCTGGGACAAAAAGATCAATTTGTTTAAATGATAGAAAAGTATAGAAGCTCAATTACTTTTCATAATATAAACAACTTTCATAAAAGGAGAGGTATGGACATACTCATATAGTTACTTATTGTGATACACTTATCACATTCCTATAAAATAAATAATTTTAAGGCACCTTAAACAAAATTTGGGCTTCCCAGCTGGCTCAGTGGTAAAGAATCTGCCTGCCAATACAGGAGATGCCGGTTTGATCTCTGGGTCAAGAAGATTCCCCTGGAGAAGAAAATGGCAACCCACTCCAATATTTTTGTGTGGGGAAATCCCATGGACAAAGAAGCCTGGAGGGTTACAGTCCATGGGGTCACAAAAGAGCAGGACACAATTTAGCAACTCAACAACAACAAATTTTAAGTCACACAGATTAAAATGTATTTTCATATAAGCACATATATTCTAGACTTTCAAGTGAAAGACTGTAAATTTCTCAGAAGAATAAACTGTCTCAACAATTAGAAGTAAAAGCAAAAGTAAAATCGTCTTGGTTTTATGCAGTGCAACAGTAGCAATGGATAGTATGTAAATCCTAAATAAAATCTGATGAAAGAATATACTACATTCTCTCTCTCACCCTGAACCTGTGACCTCATGGAGAATTCACTGTGACTATCTGCATGAGAGAGATAAAAATGGGCCTGGTTTACAGGAGGCTGCCACCACCTAAAAGTTATTAGTTCAGAGTTACTGTCATATTTAGGGATGATGCTGAGGAAGAGTGGTGAAAATGTCATTTGCTAATGGGCAGAACAGTATGTTATGTTGTTATAGTCATTGTTTTATTTTTGTTTTTCAGAGAAGGTAGCAGGAGGGAGAGATCTAAAGTGGTTCATGAGCACTGAATTAGTGGTAATTCCAGAGTTTATGGTTATGGGCTTGGAAACACAAAAATTGGAAATCTACAGATAAGGATATCTACTGTTGCTGTTCAGTCCCTCTGTTGTGTCCGATTCTTTGCGACACTACAGACTGCCACACTCCAGGCTTCCCTGTCTTTCACCATTTCCTGGAGCTTGCTTAAACTCATGTTCATTGAGTCAGTGATGCCATCCAACTATCCTATCCTCTGTCATGCCCTAATCCTCCTGTCTTCACTCTTTCCCAACATTAGGGTCTTTTCCAATGAGTCAGCTCTTTGCATCAAGTAGCCAAAGTATTGGAGCTTCAGCCTCAGCATCAGTCCCTCCAATGAATATTCAAGGTTGATTTCCTTTACAATTGAATGGCTTCATCTCCTTGCAGTCCAAGGGACTCTTAAGAGTCCTCCAACACAACAGTTCAAACACAAGTAAAGGTAAGTGTCATCAAGTAAGCAGAAAGTGTGAAGATCTGTAACCTATATAAATATTAACGGAAAAGCAACTTCAGCAGAGAAAGAGCTTAATAAAAGGTAGCAGTATATGCCACCCCAAATATGCTTCTTTGATATAAAGATTATTTTGAACTATAGACATTTGACAAAGCAAATGCAGATTGTTACCAAATTCAAGTTGAGCTGCTTGCCACTCAAAATCTATTGAAGAGCAAAATTCAATTGAAAGGAATGGTGCTTCAGTCAGAAAAGCCAGCAATCTGAGGAGAAGGTAGCTTTATGCCCAGAGACCAACTCTGAAGATTCTGCTCAGCCATGAAAGTTTTTAAAGGCAAAGGGGGAAACAATCTCAGTTAATCATTAAGATAGAAGGTTAGATTCTTCATCATTTTCCCATTGCGTGCAAACCTGCTGACTTCTGATCTTCCTTTGTCTCCTCTCTTGTGCACCTTGTTTGCTTGTAAATTTACTAAGGGCAAGCTTAGTCAACTTATTAAAGTCGAGAGTCAGTCACTGTTTAACTACTTAGTTCTTCACTCTTACTCATTTTAATTCAGGAAAGGAATCAACAGGTTAGGCAAGGGATTGTGTACCTTCAGTAGAGCACTAGTCAGGAGCTGGGTTGAATGTTAGCTAGTAATCTCAAAGGTTTAAGGGGAACAGAAATGAGAAAGGGACAAAAGCGCTGCTTACAGGGTTTTCTCTAAACTCCCCTTATCTGCCTAAAGACAGATACTCCAAAAGGAACCATTTGTCATACATTTCTTTCCCAGCAGTTTAATGAACCAGGGAAGATAGTTATTATCACAGGAGATGGGACTAGAAGTCCATATCACATTCAACCTTTGTCACAAATGATCATACCTCTAACCTGTTTTTCTAAGAGTTTATCCATCTCTGGAAAAAATGTCTTTCCCCCAAAGACTTGCATCCCTCCTTCCTTTTCCTTTATAAGATGATGCTTAATTCTGAATTCTAAAGGCACAACTTTGTGCTTCTCATTTTTCCTGAATATATCCTGACATGAAATATACATGTTAATGTGTCTATTGGTTTTTCTCTTGTTAATATCTCTTATTACAGCAATTTCAGCCAAAAACTCAGAAGGGTAAAGAAAAAAAATTGTTTCTCTTCCTCTACATCTGTTGACCAGGTGAACAAGAAGATGACATATTTGTGATATGACCATAACCCTGGTCCTTATGGATCAAATGACCATGATGGCAGAGATGAACTTTAAGCCTGAGCTCAGCAACATATTCTTACCTTACCAAGGAAGTTCGGCTATAGACACTGCTGAGTGACAAACATATCAGTGTAGTAGAGAAGAACATATTAGGTTCCATATTGAATCTGTTTATTTTACTGTAAACTTTATGTTCAAGGGATGTTGCCTACAGCTTAAAGTTTACATAATGGCACATCCCTGGGAACCCTGCCTCCCATGTCTGAGTATTAAGCTAAAATACTTTTGTTTAAACTCAACAGGAAATATCCTGATCAGGTCCACCTGTGAATGGCTACAAGAAAGAAGGAATTAATGCATCCCCTCCAGAGTCTGACCAGAATCAGGAAATATTTGCAAACAAACAATTATCACCTTTTTTACTTTTCCTCCTCACCTTCCCCTCTTTGCTCTATTAAAGAAACTAGCATCCAAATCCAGGAACTATTTTTTTTTTTTTTTGAGACAATAGTTTATCATCTATTTGGTCTGTTGAATTTCTGAGCAGTTGCTATTCCTTGTCCCAATAACCTATCTCTCATTTAATTGTCCTGTCCTGCAGATTAGTGGAACAAGCTTGGATTTGCCAACATCAGCAGCAGAGACCAAGCTGAACACACACTGTAGTACCATTCACCCAAGGGACCAGTCATTCAGGCATCATTGGAGGGAAATCCATTTGTTGGCACTGGACTAAGCCACCAGGATATGGATTGTCTTCCTGGCCCATCATAGTTCTGCCATAACCACTATCAGTCAGCTCACAGGATATTTTATTCATTATGTTTTTCCACAGACAAGTCTGCTGAAAGGAGATTGACTTAACAGCAAGCAAATTGCTGTAATTGGCTTGTGTTTGTTGAACTCACTCACCCTAAAGTGGTTGGTCTGATTTAGAATTGCCTTATTTGGAAGTTAAATATGATTACAAGAGGTATATAAGGAGACCAAGTTGACAAGGGGCACCTTGTGGCGATCTGGATTATAAATTCCCACTTTTGGGTGAACCTGAAACTCAAAGTAGGCAAAGGCTCCTTCCTCAACTGTTGCCTGCTGGGGCTTGGCCAAAATAAAAATGTATGAGATATTTGAAAGGTGGAAGCAAAGCAAGGAAGCAAGGCAACTTTCTGAAGGTTGACATGGTTATAAATGAAAGAAAGTAGCGGAAATGTGTATGCTGCATCTTGTGCTCACTTTCTTCTATCTCATTTCTAATTTTATTCCTAACTATGAACCTACTAAAAGACAGATCCTGGAGCCTGACATTAAATAACCTACTACAGACTCAAAGAGACAACAATGCCTGGTAAATGTCACCAACTCTCTCTCCCTTTTCCACTTGGGAAGTTGATTTTTGGGGGGTTATCAGATTGGTTGGTTTGGTGACTCCTTTCTTCTTATAGTCTGTTTCTGATCCTCACTCCACCAGTTTGACTTACTCAGTGCTTCACAGAGGCTCTGTGATGGAAGACCAAAACAAATCTCTATTGTCATGATTGAATCAGGCAAGAATTATAAAAGGATGCTAAATTATTAGGTTATGGGAACATTTCCTATCTCTCTTCTCCTAATAGTACCTAATTGTCAAATCACAAATTTCTTTCTGGCAAATATTGGTCATCAAGGGAGCACATGTTTTGCCTCATGACATTGATGCAACTTAACTTATTATCACTAATATTAGAATTTTGCCTTTTGGAATTGAAGCAATTTAGTTTAGTACATTAATATTGGAAAACAACATGCCATAGCATATAATCTGAATAATTATATATATGTACATAAAAATATATGCCACAATTTAGAAGAATAATAAATATACTTTGAAGAAAGAAATAAGTTATTTGTCAAGTCTATGCTTACTCCTAGTTAAGAATCAAGCATCTTACTTAACTGATGTGTGTACATGTGTGCAAGTGCATGGTTTATTTTTTTGCTTCTTGTTCTTACTCTCATGTAATTGTTCAAATATTCAAAGCATAGTGCTTGTAGGCAGGTGGACTCCTGAGTGCAGATAAGGTCCAGGCCTGGAAAAAGCTAAATTTTCAGGCTTCTTCATAAGGCTCTTTCCAGAAGCCCTTGGTGGCCTCTACTCAAGTCTATCATCAGCTCACCTTGGGACCTTTTTTTATATTTATGGTCTAGAAAATTGGAGGTAAATTTCCAGATACATTTGTGAAAAAAATAACTGGATGTTAAAACATATTTTTTTTCCTTTGAAAAAGAAAATTTATGATTTTATAAATTATTAGATGAAAGAGAAAGTAGCAGCAGATCATTTATTTTCACAAGAGTGATAGTGTTTCACTAACAGATGCTTATTAAAAAGATAATCCCAATCAAGTATTACAAATTTTCCTGGGGTTTTGTAATGCAATAAAATACAGTTTCAACAAAGTCATAGTGATAATAATCTACATTGTATTGCCTAATTTAATCCATAACTTATATATGTATTATTTCACCATTTTGTGAATCATCATCTCACATGAAAACAAGCTGTTGTTGGTGATTTTCTTTCCTCATGAGGGAGATATTTGGGCAAACAATCAAGAAAATGTTTCTTCTTCACTATTTTGCATAATTTTAATGGCAGGACTTATGGTAGGTCCCAGAAACCTTGTAACCTTGTAAACCTTTCTGTAAATGGGTTGATTGGCTTGTATGAAATAATCAAAGGAGCAATTTTGTTAAGATTTTAGGAAATAGTGATGCTTAATATGCTCTCAAGATACAAATTTTGTTCATGGAAGGATGATGGTGCCATGAGGAAACAAATGTGAATGTTAAAGCTTGTGTTTTTCCTATCAGAACATATGTAACTAAAATCCCCAGGGTGTGTACTATTGTACAGGGACTCTTGCACTTTCCCTGTTTTAGTGTTGGAGTGTATTTTAAGAAATGGTAACTATAAAGATATATCTATCTGTCTCTCTACCTATCTAGTGTTCCCTTTCTGCCCATTCTTTCTGCCAGGGAGCTGAGTGAGACAGTTTCCAAAGTTTACATTTTTCTGATGACTAATAGAGAGGATACAGAGGGTGGTGAGATAAAAGCAAAAGATTGACAAAAGCTTTCAAAGAAAATATAAGTTGATCAGCACAATAAAGACTCAGAAGATAGTGAGAATAGGTAGCAAGGAGAGGAAAATATAACAACAGCAAAAGCCTAAAGACAGGGTAGATGAAAGACTTGGAGAAGCAGGAATTTAGTAGAAGCAATGAGGCAAGAGAACTGTAAATATCAAAATTGAAAAGTATTACTAAATTTTAAGAATCAGATTGCTCTGAATACTCATAAGGGCAATAAAGCTTTAAAATAATTTATGATAATTATTAATGATTTTATTTTTGTCATTAGGCTTGGCTGCATTACATGCAAATTTGTGCAGAAACCAAGCCATGGGAATCTACATAATCTATCAGAAATATATAAGCCAAACTCAGTAAGAGGAACCTCAGCATCCCATCTCTCGCAGGAACCCCCATGTCCGAGCCTTCCCCCAGACCAGGCCCTGGGTGACCTCCCCAACCCGAGCCACCTGCAGCCCGCCATCTCCCCGCGAGGTCAGCGTCCCTGTTCTTTCTAATTATGAGGTTGAGCTCTGACCACCCTTAAACCGGGGGACTCCCCAATCCACCCACCAAAACGGCCGCCCAACGCCCTAATCCGTACTCTGCATCTCTGGCCTGTCAACCTCGGGTCTCCCGAGCTCCGGCCTGGCCCAAATTGAAACTGCCCCCCGCCCGCCCCCGAGCTGTCACGACTTACTCAGGTCTGGACCAACCCCCGTCCCCGCCCGGATAAAACACAATCCAAGCCTTGTGGACCCTGGAACAACCGGGCTGAGGGTGCGGAGACCCTGTCCGTCCATCGGCGCTCCCCATTGTACTCACCGCGCCCCTCTCTGCTCCTGGCACACGGAAGCAGTTAGACGACGAGTTTTGAATACATAAGTGCCCCTCTGGCTCCCGGCTCCTCTGGTTTCTGCTCCTGCCTCCCTCCCTTTCAGTTTGTCCCGTTCTGACCACAACCCACCCAGAATCCACCTCTCCATTTCGCTGCTGACTCCACCAAAATCTGAGACCGCCTGGGGGTGCCCAGCCACTCTCCAGCCCGGGATCATTCTGGTCTTCCTCCAAGCAGAAGCGCAGCCACTTGGGAAAGGCCACAGTCACCCCATCACAGCCATCTTCCACAACTAAAAACTGACCCCCGCCTCCCATTGGCCTTGCACTATTCTGACCTGCCCCCAATTAAAAGCCTGAGTTCCACCGTTGTGTCCATGTCCAGCCTAAACCCGTTTTTCTTCCCCCCATCATATCTTCTCTGGGTTCAAGGGCCTTTAGATTGGGGACTAGATTCCCCCACCCCCACCCTGGTACACTGAGCAGTGACCTCATGCCTCTGGCTGTCGAGGCAACACCCCATCTTCTGTGCCCCTCCACCCCACTTCTCACCATCCCTTGAATGAGGACAATTTACCTAAAGAAAAACCATCCACTAAGACCTCATGCAGCCAGATCCCTCCCCCAGATGGGGCCATGTGGGAATGTCTGTGTAATAAAGACCTTTGAGGGGTAAAAAGAAAAATACAATTGAATTTTAATTTTGAAACTAGAGAAAACCAAAACCAATATAATTGACAAAGTTTATTTAACTATCAATGACACAGATTATTGATGAAAATGCTTTTTTAAAATTGTATATGCTTGTAAAGATTTTGAAAGTGCTGTCATTATGAAATGTGAAAATTATGACAACATACTTCCATTTTGAATGACGGTCTTTGAAGGAACAAGCTCCCAGGCAGTTTCCATACATGGCTATTTGCTCCTTTGAGAAACCTACATCCACTTATGGGATAAACTTTAAGCAATTTTTCTTTAACTACCACTTAGAAATCAGAATTTTCTGCAAGCAAAAATCAGGAAGGTTATAACTATCTTTATATATAATTTTTCTTGAGTAAACTTAGTACATGCAGGACAAGTTCTGCCACAGTAATATTTTTCTTTCAAATGACTGCAAAAATGTATCAACTATTTTTATTGAAGTGTAGCAGGAAAGTAAACTGCTTGCCAGAAATTACATTATCTGAAACATTTATTTATCAAAACATTTCTTGGAGGTAGTATTGATATTAGAATTTTTCTCATCTCCGAATCATATTAAGATATTTATTTTATAATGAAGTCATGTATTTGGTCAATAAATATGTTCATTCCATCTGTTTCTTTTTGTTGATATTAAAATACACTTACCTACAAAGTAGTATAATATTTGAAGATATAAAATTTCATATCAGAACTTTCTTGACATATGTATTATGTAGTAAACTATAACAACATATTATGAAATAAACAAGCTACATGATTGAGGTGTGGCCATTAGATCTAATGCAAAGGGGAAAATCAAATTGAAAAATAACATGTTGTAACAAAATACAAAGAACACTTAATAGACACATTATTAAATAAATGAACACTTAGTTATATCTAAGAGTTTGTTTGAAATTTAACTCTGGAAAATTTTATAATCTCTTATGCTCTTCAAATACCTGTTAGTAAAATAGGGATGGACAATTTCTCATAGTATAGCAGCAACATGCATTAGGAAGAATACTTGGTTTGGAAAAGGAAATAGTAGTATTCAGTGCTGAACAAATTTTAAAACAAGTTACATCTTTAAAAATATGAAAAGTAAGCACTTCCCCTATATAACACTTAACACTTCTCTAAAGATAAAATATTAGTGTGAATATGTTTTTATAGAGCTGTATACACAATTATTGTTGATAGGATCAAATAATCTTCACCTGTGGGTGAGTAGAATGTCTCAAAGGGAACAATGAGGTCAGCTTTTTGGCTGTGAGGTAGTAAAGGTTTTGAAGAATCCATTCCAGTAAAAGCAGGAAGAAAGGGATGTGGGAAATAAAGAGAGATAATATGAGTTAAATCCACAAAGAAAGAGTGAGATATAGAAAATAAATTGCAGACACTTTGTAGCAGGAAACATAGTATGTTGAATAAAATATTCTCTCTTTTCAAAAGTCTCCTTCTGTTCAATAATTATAAAAGCTAGCAGTTTTCTGAAAAGGTGAAGTTGAAAGACAAAGAATAACAAATATCTAGTTGGATGCCTGTAGTCAAAGAAAAAGAAGGTGGAAAATGGAAAAAGGAAAGTGTATATATATACATACTCCATAGAGTAAAAGCTGTGGTTTTTCCAGTAGTCAAGATGTATGGATGTAGCAGTGGGATCATTAAGAAAGCTGAGTACTGAAGAATTGATGTTTTTAATTTGTGGTGCTGGAGAGGACTCTTGAGAGTCCCTTGGACAGCAAGGCGATCAAATCAATCAATTCTAAAGGACATCAATCCCGAATATTCACTGAAAGGACTGATGCTGAAGCTGAAGCTTCAGTAGTTTGTCCACCTTGTATGAAGAGCCGACTCATTGGAAAAGACCCTGACGCTGGGAAGAGTGAGGGCAGGAGGAGAAGGGGGTGGCAGAGGATGAGGTGGTTAGAAAGCATCACTGACTCAATGGACATGAGTTTGAGCAAACTCTGGGAGACAGTGAAGGAGAGGGAAGCCTGGTGTGTTGCAGTCACAAAGAGTTGGACAGAGCTCAGCAGGTAAATAATAGCAACAAAAATATGTATATGCATTAGTTGAATTACATATGTTATTATCTCAGGGTGTATTTTTAAAATGATCAAAATATTTTAGCACTCAAAAATTTATTGAGAGGTCTGTGATATGAGTTGAACAGTGTATGAACTAAAACTTTGGAGTGTAGAGAGCAGAGTTAACTGACAACACAGTGCTTTTTTTTTTCTTTCTTTCTTTATTTTTTTTGACACAAACAGAGCATAAAAGTTCCTGGAAAGCACAGCTCTAGCTCTGACTGTTACCAAAGAAAACTTTTGAACACTAAGTTTAGTCAAGCAGGTATATTTTAAAAGTGAGGACAAACAGGTACTATCACGATTACCTAGTGAGTTTCTTTCACAGTAAAGGTAAGACTTAAGTATGATTTATCTTTTGTACATATTGAATGTACAAATTGGAAAATTTTGAAATTGAGAAAGGAGTACAAATTTCAAAATTGGGTAAGGAGTAAGTCAAGGATGTATATTGTCACCCTGCTTATTTAACTTATCTGCCGAATATGTCATGTGAAATGCCAGGCTGGATAATCACAAGCTGGAATCCAAATTGCTGGGAGAAATATTGACCTCGGATATGCAGATGACACCACTGCATACCTGAAAGTGAAGAGAAACTAAAGAGCATCTTGATGAATGTAAAAGAAGAGAGTTAAAAAGCTGACTTAAAACTCAACATTCAAAAAAACTAAGATCATGGCATCCATTCCCATTACTTCATGGCAAATAGATGGGAAAAAATGGAAACTGACAGACTATTTCCTTGAGCTCCAAAATGACTGTGGATGGTGACTGCAGCCATGAAATTAAAAGACACTTGTTCCTTGGAAGGAAAGACATGACAAACCTAGGCAGTCTATTAAAAAGCAAGGACATCACTTTGCTGACAAAGGTCCATATTACCAAAGCTATGGTTTTTCCAGTAGTCATGTATGGATGTGAGAGTTGGGCTATAAAGAAGGCCGAGTGCTGAAGAATTAACCCTTTTGAACTGTGGTGTCGGAGAAGACTCTTGAGAGTCCCTTGGATGCCCAGGAGATCAAATCTGTCACTCCTAAAGGAAATCAACCCTGAGTATTCCTTGGAAGAACTAATGCTGAGGCTGAAGCACCAATAATTTGGCCTCCTGATATGAAGAGCCAGCTCATTGGAAAAGACCCTGATGCTGAGAAAGATTGAGGGTAGGAAAAAAGAGAGTAACAGAGGATGAGACGGTTGGATGGCATAACCGACTTGATGAACATGAATTTGAATAAACTCCAGTAGATAGTGAAGGACAGGAAAGCCTGTATTCTGCCGTCCATGGAGTCACAAAGAGTCAGACATGACTGAACAACAGCAGCAACAATCTCTTGAATGTATATTTGCGTGTGCATGTGTGTGTGTGTGTGTGTGTGTGTATCCCTGAGTTCTAATTTAAAAAGAAATCTCCTCTGACACTTCCCAATCTCATATATTTTATAATTTAATAATCACTACACTGTAGTGTGAAAGTACCTTTAGATTTTAATTATTTTAGAAGAGAAATGTTTTAAATGTAATATGATATTGAAAAATAATAAAAAGTTAATGATGGGAATTTTACACATGAAGAATGTAGTATAAAAAGTCAAAGACAAAGCAATAAAATCAGAAGTTAGTTTATATGTGTGAACTGAAGCTAATTTACATTTATTTATATATAAGAACTGTATACTCTGTTATTATATAAGAAATAGGCTAAGGAATTTAAAATTGCTTATAGAACAAAGCATACTATAAAAGATCTTTGTCTAAATGATAATTCAATACATGATATTTTAAACTATTTTCAGTTAATCAGATATGCAATTATCATGAAGATCTGTAACTTACTTTCAGTCTCAAGTTTTTCTGAGAGAAAAATATTTTCTCTTTTAAAGAAAGAAAGACAACTGTTTGTTACTTAAAGGGAATGCAAACAGATAAAGCCTCAGTTTGGTTCAGTCGCTCAGTCATGTCTGACTCTTTGTGACCCCATGAACTGCAGCACACCAGGCCTCCCTGTCCATCAACCAACTCCTGGAGTTCACCCAGACTCATGTCCATCGAGTCAGTGATGCCATCTAACCATCTCATCCTCTGTCATCCCCTTCTCCTCCTGCCTTCAATCTTTCCCAGCATCAGGGTCTTTTCAAATGAGTCAGCTCTTCGCTTAAGGTGGCCAAAGTATTGGAGTTTCAGCTTCAACATTAATCCTTCCAATGAACACCCAGGACTGATCTCTTCTAGGATGGACTGGTTGAATCTCCTTACAGTCCAAGAGACTCTCAAGAGTCTTCTCCAATACCACAGTTCAAAAGCATCAACTCTTCAATGCTCAACTTTCATTATAGTCCCATCCATATATGACTAGGAAGTTAATTGGAAATATCTATCAAAACTATTTAAAAAACACCTAGAACCACCACTTTATCTTTAAATATTTGTAAAAAGATATATATATATAACATTTTACTAGTTGTATTTGTCATTGCAAAATATTTGAAAAATGTTTGGTGCCAATTTACAGCCTTAACTAATTTACAGCATGCTGATGTACTTTGGGTTTACCCAAAGTGTAAAATTGTGTAAAATTTGGATAATTCCACAGAATACATCATTTAAAATGCCAGAATGAGTGAACCACAAGCTGGAATCAAGATTCCCAGGAGGAATATCAATAACCTCAGATATGCAGATGATTCCACCCTTATATTAGAAAGCTGGAAGTGAAAGTGAAAGTTGCTCAGTAGTGTCCAACTCTTTGTGACCCCCATGGACTATACAGCCCATAGAATTCTCCAGGCCAGAATACTGGAGTGGATAGCCTTTCCCTTCTCCAGGGGCTCTTCTCAACCCAGGGTTTGAACCCATGTCTTCCATAATGAAGGAGGATTCTTTACCAGTTGAACCACCAGGGAAGCCCAAGAATACTGAAGTGGGTAGCTATCCCTTCTCCAGCAGATCTTCCTGACCCAGGAATCTTATCAGGGTATCCTGCATTGCAGGTGGATTCTTACCAGCTGAGCTACTAGGGAAAGAGGAAGTAAAGAGCCTCTTGATAAAGGTGAAAGAGGGGAGAGAAAAAGCTGGCTTAAAACTTGACATTATAAAATCTAAGATCATGGCATTCAATACCATCACTTCATGGCAGATAGCTGGGGAAACAATGGAAACAGTGACAGACTTTATTTTCTTGGGCTCCAAAACCACTGCAGATGGTGAATGCAGCCAGAAAATTAAAAGATGCTTACTCCTTGGAAGAAAAGCTATGACCAACCTAGATAGCATATTAAAAAGCAGAGACATTACTTTACTGACAAAGGTCCATATAGTCAACTATGATTTTTCTAGTAGTCATGTATGGATGTGAAAGTTTGACCATAATGAAGGCTAAGTGCCAAAGAATTGATGCTTTTGAACTGCAGTGTTGGAGAAGACTCTTGAGAGTTGTTTGGACTGCAATGAGTTCAAACCAGTCAATCTTCAAGGACATCAACCTTGAATGCTTATTAGAAAGACTGATGATGAAGTTGAAGCTCCAATACTTTGGCCACCTGTTGCAAAGAAGTGCCTCGGAAAAGACCCTGATGTTGGGAAAGATAGCAGACAGGAGGTGAAGGGGATGACAGAGGACAAGATGGTTGGATGGCAACACTGATTAATTGGAGATGAGTTTTAGCTAGCTCTGGGAGATGGAGGAGGACAGGGAAGCCTGGTGTGCTGCTTGGTTCACAAAGAATCAGACACAACTGAGAGACTGAGCAATGGACAACAACAGGGACTGATGTGAAAAAGTTATCCAGACACATTGTGACATAGAAGGACAATGGTATTAGTTTTCTACCGCTACCATACCAAATGACCACCAACTTAATGGCCTAAAATAATACAAATAATACAATACAAATATAATACAAATAATAAAATAATACAAATTGATTTAGATCAACAGGTTCTTCAGATCAGAGATCTGATAGCTTGGCTGGGTCTTTGTTCAGAATCTCAGAGTCTCACAAGACCAAAATCAAGGAATTGCATGCTTGTCTTTCTAGAGACTTGAGGACAGAATATTTTCCTGACTCATTCAGACTGTTGCCAGAACTCAGATTGTTGATTGAAGCTGGATTACTGAGGTCTCTGTTTCTTTGTTGGCTGTTAGCTAAGGGTCATTCCCAGTTTGGAAAGATCACTTACCTCTGGGTTCATGATTACCTTTATTCATCTCTAAAGCCTGTATCCACAGGTGGAGTTATTAGTCTGCATACCTCAGATCTAATCCAGTCTTCTCTGCATGGAACTCTCTAAACACTTCTGCCTTCCTCCTACACTCTGAAGTGCCCATGTGACTGTCTTGAGCCTACCCAGGTAATCCAGGGCAATACTCCTATTTGAAAGTCTGTAACCTAAATACATAAGTTATCTCTTTTGCCACTTGATATAATGATATATTCTATTGGTCAGTGTATGGATATCTTCCAGGGATCAATATTCTATCTACTACACTAATCTAGCATGTTACTATCTGTTTTATAAAAACAAATGTTGCAGGATATTTGGTTATGTAAAGAATATCTCTAGAGGTTACTTTAAAAACTAAGAAAATTCTGAAGAGGGAAACTGATTGCCCCATATCTGGAAATATGACAGTGGAAACTGCCTAGTGAGAAAGATTTAGTGTAAATAAAAAAAAATCTGCAATGAAAAATGATTATATGAAAAAATAATACTCAGCACATGTTAATATTTGTTATAAAGAAGAAAAAGACTAGAGCAAAAGGATTTATAGAGAAAATAGGCCCTTAGGTAATGAGCATAGACCATTTTAAAAATAGAAATAATTGAAGAAAGAATTAAAAGCAAAATTCATAACAGAAGAACAGCAGGATAAGAGAAGAAAGTTAAAAAAAAAACATAATGGATAAGTGTGTGTGTGTGTGTTCATAAATGTTTTTCTCTAGAGTATAAATAAAGATACAAAAAGTGGTATTTGCAGAACACTCACATTATGGAGAAACTGTTCTTAATGGGCACTATTTGATGTAAGAGAATGTTGACTACGGGAAACCTCATCTTACTTAGGAAACTCAAAATATTTAACTGTTATTGAACAATTAAAAAGTGATGGAATACTTTTGAATATAATGATTGACAATTAATTCCATTAGATATTTATATGTGTCTAAATAAACCTACATGATTTTTCATTTGGGAGAAGGAATAAGTAACCAGCATAACCAATGAAAAATAGTACATGCTCTTTCTTTAAAGGAGAGATGAAGACTATTTGATTAGGAAGCTTCTGACATGATTTCATATACATGAATAGGAGACTTTCTTTTTGGATTCGATTTTTTTCAGATTTGCCTTTCCACCAAAGCAGGAAGAATAAGAAAGGGTGTATGAGAGAAGGTCCAGGAGTGTGTCATATTAGTAACAAAAACAGAAAGTCAATGAATGACAAAACACAGACTATCCCAAGATGGTAAGGTGAAGGAATCATCTTTTCATCAAAAAATATATTTAAAGAGGACTTCAACTCTGTTCAATTACTTGGTACAGAAATACTATGTCATCTAAACTGCCTAGTTGTATAACAGAAAAGATCAGTAAAGTAGACTGCATTATCTAGGAGGAAATGCATAAATCAATTACAATTAACTAAGGAAATGAATGAAGACTTATTACCCTTTCTATGTACATGTAGTTTATAAAAACTGCAAAGAGAAAACATTTACAATATTTAAGTTGTCAAAAGTAAAGGATACAAATACTGCAGGTCTAGAAATTAGATAGATTAAATTATTCAATAATTGAAAACAATGGAGCTTAGAGAAACATATTGGATTACATTAGAGCAAGACACAACAATCAGTAAAACAAATGACTTACACTGAGAAATTATATTTTGTTGAATTAATATCTGTTACAAAAGAAGAGAATGGAACTGTGTGAAAAGCAACATATGCTTTGAAGGAGAATTCTGCTCCCTTAATTTTTTTTATGTGTTTATTACAGAAGATCCGTTGTGTGATGGACAGAAAGATGTCAAAGGCATACTCTAAGAAGATAAAAATATATTGGCAAAGTTATGAAATTCTATGAGAATGTTTGCATAAGTAGCAATTAATATAGTTGGCTCACAAACAGACATGTGGTTTCCTTTGTTTCCAGAGATTCTATATATTCAGTAAGAGAGGAAGCTTTAGTAAATGGAGTTTGCCATTTTTGTGGGAGTCTCTGATGCTGGGAAAGATTGAAGGCAGGAGGAGAAGGGGACAACAGAAGATGACATCACCAACTCAATGGACCTGAATTTGAGTAACCTCTGGGAGTTGGTGATGGACAGAGGCCTGGTGTGCTGCAGTCCACGGGGTCCCAAAGACTCAGACAGGACTGAGTGAATAAACTGAACTGCTCTTCTAAGGGGCTTCCTACTTGGTGCTAGCAGTAAAGAACCTGCCTGCCAACGCAGAAGACGTAAGAGATGCAGGTTCAGTCCCTGGGTCAGAAGATCCTCTGGGGAAGGAAATGGCAAGCCACTCCAGTATTCTTGCCTGGAGAATCCCATAGACAGAGAAGCCTGGTGGGTCAGACATGACTGAAGCGACTTAGTACACACACGTGCTCTTACACACTTTCAAGATTGGCCAAGGACTCTGTATGCCAAAGGCCCCACAGTCCTGAAACTCAACTCTTAGACAAGGGAAGCCAAAGTCAATTTTCCTCATGTATTATTTTTCAACCAATCCTGATTTCAAACCCTTCCAAAGGATGAACTAAAGGACAGAAGTGTATTAATAATTGGGAAGTTATCATTGGAACATAAGATCTGGATTATACAGGTTCTGAGGTCAGTTTTATATTGTGTTAGTCATATGTGACTGTCTCTGAAGTACATAATCTCATCAAGGAGACCTTTTAGGCACATGGAGGAAATAAAGTTGGGATGAGGAAAGCAGCCTTACAGTAACGTTTAATGCTTAAATATATAGCCATGATTTAAAAAGCAGACAATGCCTATAATTTATGTGGGTTCTTCATATATATATATATATATATATATATTTTTTTTTTTTAAATTTTCTTTGAATCTCCTGTGAGAAAGGAGTGCTCAACTAAAATGGAGTAGAATCATTTTCAAACGACATAGTATCAGTTGTAAAGCATGAAGATAATGCCCCATAACAGAGTAAAAGACAATAAAAGTTCCAGAAATTTAATACATTAAAACAAGGTA
Organism: Cervus canadensis; assembly: GCF_019320065.1. Taxonomy (NCBI): domain Eukaryota; kingdom Metazoa; phylum Chordata; class Mammalia; order Artiodactyla; family Cervidae; genus Cervus; species Cervus canadensis. The sequence continues at coordinate 95,124,967 of NC_057386.1, forward strand.
AAGAAGGATAATGATACTAAGATTATTTTACTATGTAGAATAAAGAACAATGAAAGAAAAAGGAAGGAAAGAAAAAAAGAAGGAAGGCAGGAAGGAAAAAATAAAAAGATGGGGAAAAAAGAAAAAGATGGGGAAAAAAGTTACATAGGTAGACAATCTTAAAGACTTTTCACATTTTAAAGTCTCTGCCTCTCTTAAATTATTTCCTCACCCTTTCTCTACTGTTTCCTCTGTGCAAGGAAGCTGACATCCAGCAGAGTTTTCCTGATATCCATGTCTGTAAACTTCTGGATAAATTGGATCAACAAAGAGCGCTGGCAAAATTTTGATAAAGTTGAAGCTTCCTGCGGTTGCTAATGCCCGGTTTTCTCACCATTCACTTTCATTTTGTGCATCTCCAATTCCCTGTATTCACTTTCTTTTCTACATCATGCAGCACTATGTCTGGATCTTTCATCACAACTCTAGGAGTCTTTCAGCAAACAAGGAGAAAGTCTTTATTAGATCTTTTCTTTTGGACAGTATAAAATACATTAGAAATCTGAGGTTGAAGATAAAATCTATCTGGAAATAAAACAGTTCAGAACTATGAATGGGATATAATTTCATCACAGATATTTGTACTTGCAATGTTTCTGGTGACAAATATATTATGTTTCCCGTGGATAGCAAAGAACAAAATCAGAAAATATATAAATGTTGTTTTCATATCCTATGAAAGGCAAGTTATATGATGGTCCATTCAATTTTCCAATAAAAAGAAAATGGAAGAAAAATATCAAAAACAATGAAAAGATAGATAGGCAACTCTCTAAGGCAAAAAAGTAGAAATCACAGTTTTAATTCTTAAGAATTGTGGTCTTCCTTAAATATTTCAAGAACTTTTAATATCTTTACATTGATTATCAAAGAGACTACAGGAGTAGTTTATTAAAAATGAATGAACTTGCCTTAAAAAAGTGTTTTAATGTGCTTTTCTAAACATGCTTTATTGTTTTTTTACAAAAAATAAAAATAAAGCCACATTCTACCTGCAGTGATCTCATTATACTACTTCCATGTTTTTACCTAACACCTTCAACATCTTAGTCATAGGGTTGCGGGAAGGTGGACCCCTTCCAGGGCCCCAAACTGGACTCTTGTCTAACATTCAGCAATGAATTGTCTGAGGAGACACATGTGCTGACAAAGCAAGAGATTTTATTGGGAAAGGGCACCTGGGTGGAGAGCAGTAAGTTAAGGGGAACAGCTCTGCCACGTGGCTCACAGTCTCGGTTTTATGGTGATGGGATTAGTTTCCGGGTTGTCTTTAGCCAGTCATTCTGACTCAGAGTCCTTCCTGGTTGGGCATGCCTTGTTCAGCCAAGATGGATGCCAGTGAGAAGGATTCTGGGAGATGGCTAGACATGTGGTGTCTCCTTTAGACCTTTCCCAAACTCTTCCAGTTGGTGGTGACTTATTAGTCCTGTGTTCCTTACCAGGACCTCCTGTCATAAAACAACTCATGCAAATGGTTACTATGGTGCCTGGCCAGGGTGGGCGGTTTCAGTCAGTGTGCTTCCCCTAACCGTTGGCTGCTCACTGCTCAAAAGCAAGTACTTGAGGGTGAGTGTTGGTATGAACAGAAAGTTTGGTTTACTCAGGAGCCTAGCACCGCAAGGAGAAGGTAGACTTATGTTTCAGAACCTATCCTGAAGATACTGCTTGGACATGTCAAATTTTAAAGGGCAAAGGAGGAAGTAATCTCAGGTACTCATTGAGATGGGGTGTCAGATTGGTCATCATCTCCCACTGCTCAGGTTTTTTAACTCCTTGTGATTTTTCGTTAGATGCTATCTCATTCATGCAGTTTGTTTGGGAGATTATTGAAAGGAAAGAGGGGGAAAGATCTTGTCATCCGTTAATTACTTATTCTTCATTTCTATTTCCTTGATCTAAGAGGGGGAAAAAAAAACAAAACAGATTAGCAAAGTCTTTTGTGATCAAAAGATTTGAAATGTGTGCTTGGGCTGGAGATGAGTAGAGCATGGGGGTCTCTGGCTTAAAAGTTAGTTACAATATAGCTTTGCTAAAGTGACAAGACTAAAGGGACCTCCTGCAGAGAGCCGCTTCCTGCAAAGAGCTCTTACCTGCAAAGAGCTGCTTACAAAGCAGGTAAATTGCAGATAGAGCTGCTAGCATTAGGAAGATAAAAGTTTATTGATTCATGTGGGGCTTTGGAATTTAACTCAGGGAACCTATCTCATATAAAATGCTATATAAATAGTATTGTATATGTTCAGTTAATTGTATTTTTAATTACTAGGCTGTTAAAGAAACTATACGTTGCAAAAAATTAAGAAAATTTGATGTGATATACATAAATATATGAATAGATACATCTATATAATTGTTTTAATTTTCATTGAAAATTATATAATACATATAATTAAGTACGTACAAAAATTAATCAATCTTAAAGAATAACTAGTAAATGTTAAACCACCTACCCACCCTCCAGACCAAAGTAGATTTTCTTGAAACTAAAGTCCCACTTATAACCCTCCTGATATCACCCTCCCTTGATTCCTTCCTAAATAATTAAACAGTCTGCTGTACTCAACAACTCCCATATCCATGCCACAGAGTCTTCCAGAAACCAAGAAAATGCTCTATAATCTGTCATCCTCTGAAGTCTTGGCATCTTCCAGTGAATTATCCTTTATTTGGCTGGTAGACAAGGGATGTGAGAGCCAAACATATTCCATTGGACAGAAATATAAAAGAGTATCAAGGGATTATCTTTGAGCATTAGAATATAGTTAACCTCATCTAGAAGAAAAAGAAAGAATATATGCTGAAAAAATCCCAAACTGTCCTTGTCACTGTTTTCCTGTTCCCTGCTTCCACTAGGCTGAATCAAGGGCTAATCCTCTCCTTTAATTTCTTTATAGTTTTTACTATCTACAGATATGTCTCTAAACATTAAAAGATGTTGAACTTTGTCTTTAGAAATATTTATTTTTGGGTGTTCTGGGTCTTCCTTTCTGGATGTGGACTTTCTCGAGTTTCAGCAAACAAAGGCTACTCTCTAATTGCAATGAAAGGCTTCTCATTAGGGTGGCTTCTCTTGTTATGAAGCATGGGCTCTAGCGTGTGTGGGTTTCAGTAGTTGTGTCACATGGGACTCAGTTGCCTCATGGTGAAGGAGGAAACATGCAGAACAGGCTCCATCTTGAAAGCAGGATTCCATCTTGGGCTGGACTGTGGACTTCGAGCTATATGCCCAGTATCTATAGAAATGACATACCAACTGGAAAACCAGAGCCCTTGGATAGAAGAGCTCCAGGGCTCTTTCCTAGACTCTCTGACGCCTAAAAGGATACTCTAATTATCTGCGTAACCGAATAGAATCATAAATTCTATTGTGCTTATTGGGGTATGACCATAGGCCTACTGATAATTGTCCACTATTAACTACCTAGGCTTAAGGCATTAAATCACGGGTTAACTTTGATTGTATCTTTCTTTTCCTTTGTTCAGACTAGTTTCAGGGAATTTGAGGAGGTGGGTTTGGGCATGTACACTTAGGGTATATAAGGTTTTCAAAAAAACTGATCAGGAACCTTGGCTAAGAGGTGACTCTGCCTTGGGCCGGCGGGTGTAATAAACTGCGCTCCACTATCTGCATTGTCCTTCTGAGTGAGTTTGTTTCCTGGAATGAGTGGCTACAACAACGGCTTGGGGGATCTTCCCAGAGCAGGGATAAACTGGTGGCTCCTGTATTGCAAGGCAGATTCTCAACCATGACAGTACCAGGGAAACCCTGAACTTTGTCTTTTAAGGTTAGACATTTTTCTTCACATTGTACTTTGAGATTAATTCATGATGCTAAGTGGCACATTTTTTTCAATGTGGCGTAGTATCCTATTATATGATTACTGTCATTTTTTGTTATTTAGCCTCTAAGTCCTATTCAACTCTTTTGTGACCCCTGGATTGTAGGCTACTAGGCTCCTCTATACATGGGATCTCCCAGGCAAGAATACTGGTATAGGTTGACATTTCTTTCTCCAGAGGATATTTACCGACCCAGGGATCAAACCTGCATCTCCTGAATTGCAGGTGGATTCTTTACCACTAAGCCAGCAGGGAAACCTCTGGAAACCTCTTAGAATATTACAGAACTTATTAATATATTCTACCTTAGTGAGCATTTTGTTTGGTCCATTTTTGTTATTATCAGCAAAGCTTGAGTAAATATTATTTTATATCTCTCCTGCTGCATATATTGTTTTCTTCTTTCTCTTTTCTTAGTTTTTGATTGTCATTCTTTAGCTTGTGAAGATGTAAGTGCTGGTCATTGATTCTTAGCATTTCTCCCTTTCTAATGCATGTCATCAGCGACTCAATGGACATGAGTTTGAGAAAACTTCAGGAGTTGATGATGGACAGGGAGGCCTGGCATGCTGCAGTCCATGGGGTCACAAAGAGTTGGACACAACTGAGCGACTGAACTGAACTGAACTGAATACATGCACTTAGAGCAAATATATTCTTATTACTGTTCAGTGTAAAATAATGTTAAATATTTTATTAGCAATTATTTTTGACCTCTTTGATTTTTAACTGTCTTGTTTAATTTACAACTGTTTGAGAATTTCCTACTTATCTCTGTGGTATTTATTCCTATGTTAACTCCACTATGATAAGGGGACATAATTCTTTATATTTGTTATTTTCAAATGTGTTGTGACTTGTTTTATGCCTCAGCATCTGGTCTTTTTGATGAAACATTTGCTATGTACTTGAAAAGAATGTCTTTTGCAGCTGTTGGGAATAATGTTCTATATATGTCAGTTAGGTCAGGTTGATTAAATGTCTTGCTCATATTTTTTATATTATTACTAAGGTTTTGTTTTATTTATTTATTTGTCTGCTTCTTTTACCAGATGCTAAGAAAGGTGTGTTAAAATGCCAAATCGTGATTGTAGATTTTTTTTTCCTTTTATTCTTATTAACTTTGTTTTAGTTTTTAAAGTAATAAATTTAAAAACCTTTATTTAAAAAAAAATTAAAAATCTTGTTATCTAATACTTACAAAATTAAAATGAACTTTTTAGGGACTTCCCTGGTAGTTTAGTGGTTAATGATCTGCATTTCAATGCAGGGGAGGGAATGCAGGTTCAATCTCTGGTTGAAGAATTAAGATCCCACATATTGCAAAGCAACTAAGCCCATGCATCCCAAACTACTGAGTCTGCATGCCACAACTGGAGGGTACACATGCCACGACATAAGATTCTGCATGATGCCAGGAGGATCCTACATGTATCAACTAGGACTCAACACAGCCAAATAAAAAATACTTAAATAAAATCAAATGAACTTCATAATATGCGGAGGAGAACATCAGAAGTGTGTATGTACTTTTAACAGAAAAGCTGGCAATCATGGAAGGGTATGTAGGTCATAGGAGGAAATGTGAAGTTCAGCAAGAGTGAAATGGGCCACTCTGCAGCATTTTGACATGAAGTAACTGAGCAATCTGACCTATGTGGAATAAACCAAAGGGAGAATCAAGAAGATCACTTATATATTATATCCTCTTAATATATATATAGTTTATTTTAATTGAAGGATAATTGCTTTATACCCTTTCATGGACCACAAATTTGTTGTGGTGAAGGGGCTTGAGTAACTCAATGAAGCTATGAGTCATTCTGTGCAGGGTTGCATAGTGAAGAGTTCTGATAAAACATGGCTCACTGGAGGAACAAATGACAGACCTCTGACAGTGTGGATCACAACAAATTGTGGAAAATTGTTAAATAGGTGGGAATACCAGACCACTTTACTTGTCTCCTGAGAAACTTCTATGCAGGTCAAGAAGTAACAGTTAGAACCAGACATGGAACAACTGACAGGTTAAAAACTGGGAAAGGTGTATAACAATGTTGTATATTGTCACCTGGCTTATTTAATTTCTATACAGAGTACATCATGCCATATCTTGGGCTGGGTGAATCACAAACTGGAATCAAGATTTCCAAGAAAAACATTAACAACATCAGATACACAGATGATGCTATTATAATGGCAGGAACTGAAGAGGAACTAAAGAGCCTCTTGATGAGGGTGAAAGAGGAGAGTGAAAAAGCTGGCTTAAAACTCAACATTAAAACCTAAGATCATGGCCTATTCCCATGAATTCGTAACAAATAGAAGGGGAAAAAGCAGGAGTAGTGACAGACTTTATTTTCTTGGGCTCCAAAATCACTGCAGATGGTGACTGCAGCCATGAAATTAAAAGACATTTGCTCCTTGGAAGGAAAGCTATGACAAACATAGACAGTGTATTAAAAAGCAGAGACATGACTTTGCCAACAAAGGTTCATCTAGTCTAGGCTATGATTTTTCCAGTAGTCATGTATGGATGTGAGAGTTGGACTATAAAGAAAGCTGAGTGCCAAAGAATTGATGCTTTTGAACTGTGGTGTTGGAGAAGACTCTTGAGAGTCCCTTGGACTGCAAGGAGATCAAACCAGTCCATCCTAAAGGAAATTAACCCTGAGTATTCACTGCAAATTCTGATGATGAAGCTGAAAATCCAATATTTTGGTCACCTGATACAAAGAGCTGACTCTCTGGCAAAGACCCTGATGCTGGGAAAGATTGAAAGCAAAGGGAGGAGGGAGCAGCAGAAGATGAGATGGTTAGATAGCATCACCAAGTCAATGGACATGAGTCTGATCAAATTCTGGGGGATAATGAAGGCAGAGCCGCAGTGCATGGAGTTGCAAAGAGTTAGACATGACTTAGTGGCTGAACAGCAACAATAAAATTGGTAAACGAGGTTGTGCCATACAACAATATGAATTATTCATTAAGTATACATAAATCCTTTCTCTCATGAACTTTCCTTCCAACTATCATATGACCCAGCAATCCCACTAAGAATAAACCTGAGAAAACCATAATTAAAAAAGATACATGTACCCCAGTGTCCACTGAAGCACTAGCTACAACAGCCAGGACATTGAAGCAACCTAGTTAAGCAACGACAGAATCTGTATACATATTTAAAGTAGAAAGAAAACAATATTCTAATGAATATAGGCAGCAGGAGTGGGGATAGGGAGGAGAGAGTGAGAGAAAAAAGACGTCAAGATGACTTCCAATAGCTCTGGCCTCAGAAATCTGAAGAATAGCTCTGTCATCAGCTGTGCTGAGGAAGGATTATACATGTGTTTTTGGTGAAGCATGAAATCAGGTGTATTGCCACAACTGTGCCACAAATATGACTGCATAAATTCAGAAGTTATTCTCTTAAAAAAAAAAAAAGATATTTCACACATTTTGTGTTTTCAGTGACAGGAAAAAAAAAAAGAAAGAAAGAAAAGAAAGAAGAGGAATGAACCCATAGTGTGGTTTTAGCACACTAAATTTTGTAAACTAAATAATGTAGATTTGATTCAAGAATTGGGAAGGTGAAGGAACTAGTTTGCAGAGATTATGACTTTTTATAGGCCTTTGTTCTGTAATTCATTTATGTAAGTGTAAATGATAGAATACAAGAGGTGCTTCTACTTAGTTCTGTTGTATTCTTTATAAACTTTACTACGTCCTTTATAAATTCAGGTAATCAAGAATTTTATTTCTCTGAAGTCATCATACTCAGTTTAAATTTAAACATATATATTTAGCATAATGCCATATGACTACAAATGACACCTTTCTCTAATTTGGAGAAGACACATTTTATTTCCTGCTGTGGTTTAACAGTATCTTTCTCCCTTCTTAAAATCCCTAGAATGTTATGTAATGGATTCTAATTTTGATACAGTTCTTTGGGCTAAATTGCTCCATTTCTGTCAATACAAAAAAGTTCCTCTGGGTCATCAACTAATTATTCATTCTGCTGTGTACAGTCCCAAATGAAGCTTTAGATCTTCAACAAGTTATTAATATAATTTTCAAAGTCATATACATAAAGAAAGGTGTTTTAGCATTGATAATAGTTAGAGAACTTCTATAATGAGAAAACCTTTCTATGTAATGATAGTATCATAATTTTACTCCCTGCTGTTTTTTCATTGTCTACTAAAAGTGTTCTCTCAAGAAGAGAAAAAAAAGCAAATTAGAAAAAAGAAATAAAAGTAGAAATCTTTACAAATGAGTGAGTTGTATTATCATTTAAATTCTACTGTTTCTACCCTCCTGCTTACCTCTAAGATTGTTCTTACTGAGAAATAGAAAATGTTTATCACCTAAACATATACATTAGAATGAATTATATCTTTCTTCTGTTCTAACAATCTGACCTAAACTCTTTATTGGTGAAAATAAAGCTTAAAATATAAATGTTCCTCTAAGAGGAATTTATATAGAGCTGTATGTCAATTACATCTCAATAAAACTGGAAAAGAGTATATTTCTTAAGATGAAATTATTTCTTATCTCTGGTTCAAATGTTCCCTTTTGTAACAAAATCTATGATAAAGGCAAAATGAAAAACTGAAAAAAAAAATTAGATTGTGTTTTAAAGCTTTCACTTTCAACCAAAAGATAAATGCTTGAGTCAGGGTATCAAAATAAATTATGTGCCGTAAATTTTTATTTTAATGTAAAGTGTCAGGAAGACAATGAGGCAACATGAATCAAAATTGTTATACAATTTTCCAATTTTCTCACTAGAGAAACATTCAGCACTACAATGCAACTGCATATGCTTTTAAATGAGATTTTCACTAATCATTTATGAACATCGATGTGTTTTTTCTTATTTTGTTTGGAAATATTTGAAAAAGTCATTGTACGTTGCATTAAAAAAGAATAAGATGATATCCAAGTCTACAATAGCCTTCCTTAATAAATGAAGACTTAAACATCAATTGCAGTCTCAGCTAGCAAAGTTCTCCCTACTTTCTATATAAGTGACTAAGATAAAAAATAATTCATAACAATAAAAAAAAATGTGGAGTGATTTTTCACTCTCCTTTAAAAAGATAATTTTTTACAATTATGACAGAATATGATGAGCCAAAATTTTACCATGACATTGAATGTTGCAGAGAGTTTTTAGCCAAATATCCTACCACAGCTCACCAGCACCTTGGGTGTGGTGACTTGGGTGTATTTCTCTTTTACTCATACTACATTCTCTCTTCTGTATGGATGTGTTTTGTAGAAAGTCTCACTTTTATAGTTTTCTTTTTGCTAGTTCAAAAGATTCTTTAACAAAAGAAACCACTCGTTACACACAAATAGACAATTTCAATTTTTTATAGAAGATTATTTGACTTAATTTCAACATTCAGTCACTAAAAGAAACAAAAATAGAAACAGTGGAGAGAAGAAATAGCACACATGTCACCACATTGGGCTGACCAACACCCAGGCTTAAACAGTACTGGGAAGTACCTAATTAACAGCAACCTGGAGTTCCAGATGGGAAAGTGTCCCAGGCAGTGTATCCACTTCCGGGATGAAGCTTCAAATTGCAGTTCAGAGGCTCCTGCTTATAATTCCAGGCCACAAACTGAAAAATGAAGCTCTGGTTTTAGTTTAACCTTTTCACAATGATGTTTGCTTCATCTTGTGAGACATAGGATTTTGTTAGACTTGAAGGTATTGGCCAGGCCCTCAAAGACTCAAAAATTCTAAGACCTATGCACTGCCTTACCTAAAGTGCCCCTCACCCCCGACTTGCTGTGTTTACAAGCAGGCATGGAATCTGGGCAATGTCCAGGCAGATTACAAGCAAGGTCAAGGGCATGTTCTCCTACTTTTGAAGCCTGAAAAATTCCTCATTTTAATTTCCCTAACAAGGTACGGGTTTCATTTAGGCCTAGTTTGAACACTGTCTTATCCTTGAAATTTGTTTTCACTGTCCCCTTATTCCACACATGAATAACTGCCCTTTCTAGAAGTCTTTGAACATACTGACTGTTAAGCCAGCTTTTTCACTCTCCTCTTAGAAAGAAATTGAAGTCACTCATTCATGTCTGACTCTTTGCAACCCCATGGACTGTAGCCCACCAGGCTCCATCCATGGAATTTTCCAGGCAAGAGTACTGGAGTGGGTTGCCATTTCCTCCTCCAAGAGATCTTCCTGACCCAGGGATCGAACCCGGGTCTCCCGCATTGCAGGCAGACGTTTTCCCGTCTGAGACAGCAGGGTAGTGCCACCATATCAGGCATAGCCTGAGATTTGGACACGTTTCTGATTGATGGTGGCCATTGCCTGGGTTCCAGAAAATGTAACACAAATGTAGCCACTGAACAAAGGCAGTCCCACTAGTTTATAGCCAAGTTGGCTATGTATCAATATATGTCACAAGAGAAAGAAGTAGTATTCAATGAAAAAGATGCTCCATAGACATCTGGTTGGAAACTCATTTCCAAGTTGTGAGAAATGCTGTCATCAGTGTTTTTTGGCATAGCAAGGAACAGGGGTCTTAATGTACTCACACTGACATCTGAAAGGAATGGCAGCCAATAATTGATACCGGATTCCATTAACCCAGAAGATATTTATTTCACTTTCACTCTGTGACAGGTTTTGTTAGGGGGAAAGGGATAGGGAAGTGAGGGAGGTACACATGAGTAACAAGGCTTCTGTAATCATGGGACCAAAACTAAACATATTCTGACTATTATACTCTGCTCTGAAGACTCAAGCTAGAGTAGTTTTAGTTACTATGCCCAAAAATCATGATCCATATCCAGTTATTATAGCTGAATAAAAAAGCTATATTATGGCTATTAAAGCTATATTATAGCTTTCTCACAGTGGTGGACATGACAAGCATCTATTAAATTTATACTCTTCAAAGATCTCACATGGCGTGCCCTATAGAGTAGAAAAATTCTTAGTAGCATTTCAAAATATGGAAGCAAAGTTTGGGATGATTTAGGCTTCCTAAGCAGCTCTCATGGTCAAGAACCCTCCTGCCAATGCAGAAGACTTAAGAACCATGAATTCGATCCAATATTAGATCTACTCCAATATTCTTGCCTGGAGAATCCCATGGACAGAGGAGCCTGGAGGGCTACAATCCACAGGGTCACAAAGAGTCAGAAGTGACTGAAGAAACAGCACACACACAGTCTTTCCAGGATCATGCTGAGTCTTTACAAATACTCTCTTTCTGTTCTCCAAAATGGAACCTGAAAATATTTTCAATGGTGTAATACTCTGTTCATCTCCAATGAGCCACAGAAATCTGCTATGAAGCATGTGATTGCTTAAGTTCCCTGAAATTTTTACCATCTGTAGTGTGACTACTCCATCTGGTTTCTTACATTTGACAGGTGGAAATCAGTCATTGAATTTTTCTCCTTCTGGCCCAGACCTATATCAGTCGACCAATATTCTCTATGTATTCTGTATATGCAATGCAAATACCATGAACAAACAAGTCCAAACAGTATCGCTTGTGTAAAGCCCACCTGTTGATGTCAAATTTTCATCATCTTGTTCATGCTGGAAATGAACATGTGACTTCTTGGAGAAGCCACAGTCCTCCCCTTAACATGGTTAAGAGTTTATGCCATTGGTTTCAACAAACATTCTGGACTCATGAATTCCTTCTTCAAGATTTCAATCTCCTCTTCTCCCCAAGACTGTAGAAAATTAATGGGAAGAAAATCAACACTACAGAAAATGGCTACTCACCTTTATGTGATTTCCCTGCTTTATGAGTCAAGATGGGCCTAGCTTCAGGAGTTCTGTCCTTCAAATAATATGAGCCTTATTTCTGAGGCAGAAAAATGTGTGATCTAGCCATCATAGATTGAGAGGATATCTTGCACACATGATGGAGAAAACTTATAATTCTTTGATTTGCATTTTATATGATCGAGATTTTATATCCCATTTTAGTAAAGCTGACTTAACTCCTATTACCTTGAGAGAGCAGTCCTTTTTAGTACACCAGAAACTTAATATCAAATCTCTATTATTATTTCCTGTAAAAATACTAATCACTCCCTCCAAAAAATTTTGTGGCAGATGGATTTCTTAGGTTGTCAGGGATTATGTCATGAGATAAGTGTAAAAGAAAAGAATCATGTATATATTTTTAAAAGTAATGTTACTAAGGTATGCTTATTTTCTAATAATATTTATTTCATTAACTCTTTACAGTTAACACATTTTTTGGCTTATATAAATAAAATTTATTAAGGGAAAATAATAATTTGAGTAGTTCTGTTTATGGTTGGCAAATATAATGACTCCCTTGCCTCAGGTGCTGTCGAACATCAGAGACATCCTCAGAATGTCTCTGAGACATCAGAGAATCCATATGGGCTCCAGGGCCAAGGGTCTTAGTCTTGTTTTCTTCTGTGACCTGGAGTTCTGTGTGGGTAACTGATGCCCAGCTCCTTGCATCTCTGGGCTGCATCTTGGGTGGGCAAGTGATGGCGTATGGTGAAGATTCATCCAGGTCAGCTTCAACTTCAACACCCCAGCTACACAAAAGACTCTTTCCTTGCTAGAAACATCTGTGACAGACAAAAGTGTCACTGAAGGATGGAAAACTGTGCAAACACCAAATACAGTCCCTTGACCAGTCACCTGAGGTCAAAGGCTGACTACTTCTTCTTTCACTTCTTTGGTCATCCCCTTTCTGTGGTTATCTCCAGACTATGACACCAGAAATAATATAAATAATTTCATTTATATATACATGTGTGTGTGTGTGTGTGTGTGTGTGTGTGTGTACACATGTGTTAAAATGAAAAATCATTATAATTTTTTTAAATTATGTTACAATTGAACAAAAGTATAAGAAGCTTTTTAGTATATCAAGAGGCTTTCAGTGTATCAATTATGTCAAGAATTTGAAATTCACATAATTTTCTTTCTTTTCTCTGGTGGGGAGAAACTCTGGATATCAGAAAGAGCTTAAGAAAGCACTACAGTTAAAATGGAAATTTCAAAGCTAATTATACAAAACTAAGTTAATCTTTAGATACATGGATAAGCTACTTTGCTGCTTAGTCACTCAGTGGTGTTCGACTCTTTGTGACCTCATGGACTGTAGCCCACTAGGCTTCTCTGTCCATGGGATTCTCCAGGGAATAACACTGGAGTGAGTTGCCGTTCCCTTCTCCAGAGGATCTTCTCAACCCAGGGATCGAACATGAATCTCCCACATTGCAGGCAGACTCTCTACCATCTGAGCCACAAGAGAAGACCTTAGATACTATTTGCCAACAAACATTGTATCAATTTCTGATGGGAACTCCTGCTGAATGAATATAAACTACTATTAGAAATAAAAAGTGTGATGTGAAATATTTTTGTGGAATAAGTCATTTATCCAGATTCATACTTGTAAGTGTCTGATCTAATAATGCAAACTTTTCAAAATATCTTCAACATTAAAAATATTTTGAAAAAATGTTATTTTAAACTGGGTTCAGAAACAACTCATTGGTGATTTTTTTGTTTGTTTTCCTTTCCACAAGATTCATAAAAATAAATGATATTTTGCCTCTTTCATTTAATATATACCATGGAATATTCTCTTTTCAAATATATTTTTATAATTGAGATAGCAGATTCATTTCAGATTTTTGAATGAGAGAAGGTATATGCCAAATTTCTTACAGTGCTTTCATGTGTAATTAAAAATATGTGTGATTAAAAGTGATTTAAAATGTGTACAAACATTTGCAATAAATAGAATAGGCAAAAATTAAGAAATAAAAATGATCTGTATAGACATTTAATTTCTCTCATTCCTCTTGTTAGCTTTCTTATTGTCAACCTTTCATCTCAGGCATGTTGTATATTAAAGTGATAATTTCAGTAGATCTAATCATTTGTTGTTTTTTTTTTCTTCCCCCTCTGGTTACTTGTCACTGAATTGTCCAATGTCTAACTGCATTATTTATGATCTTGACACAATGAATCTAAAAAATGAAAAATGATAAAAAATAAAGTTGGCCCAACAATTAGAAAAAAAGTGCAATAAAATGACCAATGCTTTTGTGTTGCCTTATTAAATCAAAATTTTTCTGTTGGAACCTAAGCCTTTTCATTTAATGTTTTGCCCTTACCTTCTAAAAATATATTTTTCTCTGCAATGCAAACCTGCCTGCAACACATTCTAAGAGTTTGCTTGGACAGGTTCTCTCCTTTGGTTCTTTTAGTATGAAAAGAATATCCTAAAATTATGCTCATTTTTCAAGCTCTGCTTCATCAATGAAATGTTTTTTAGTTCTTGATATCACTCTACTATCAAAGCAGAATTGATGTTTCCTATGTTAAACTGACATTTTGTTTATTTGGACATCTATTATCTGGGATATTAAATATATCTGTATATATCTTATCTCATTAATCTTGTAGTACAAACCAAAAGTTCTCAATTTTAAGGAACACCTTTATGCCTCCTCCTTGCAGTTCTTTGTATATATTAGTATTTCAAATACGTAGCATGTAAAAAAAGTATTTTTGAAATTTTCTCTTTTTCCTATTGGATAATGTAAAGAACATTGAGTTGAAAGATAAAATAAGATGTAGCACAAGCATTTTCATGTATCAATATAAATATTTCCATTGGGGGACCATTTATCTTATGCCTCCACCCCCCACCATTTACTGTGATAACCTAGACAGCATATGAGAAAGGAAAGATATCACTTTGCTGACAAAGGTCCATATAGCCAAAGCTTTGGTTTTTTTCAGTAGCCAGGTATGGATGTGATAGTTGGATCACAAAGAAGGCTGAGAACAACAGAATCAATGCTTTTGAATTGTGGCATTGGAGAAGACTCTTGAGAGTCCCTTGGAGTGCAAGAAGATCAAACAAGTCAATCCTAAAGGAATTCAATTCTGAATATTGGAAGGACTGATAATGAAACTGAGGCTTCAATATTTTGGCCACCTGAATTGAAGTGTTAATTCATTGGAAAAGACCTTGACGCTGGGAAATATTGAGGATGGAAGGAGAAGGGGTTGACAGAGGATAAGATGATTGGATGACATCACCAAGTCAATGAATGTGAATTTGAGAAAACTCCAGGAGATAGTGCAGGACAGGGAAGCATAGTATGCTACAGTCCATGGGTTGCAAAGACTTGGATACCGATTAGTGACTGAACAACAACATTTACCATGATGTCTGTTTTTTCACTTAATCATGTGTCTTGCAAACAGATATCTAACTCTTCAATATGATGATCTGTAATGTTACCAAGAATTTCAAATAAAACGGCAGAGATCATATTTCATACTAACATGGAAACACTCCTGGTAAAATACCTTCAAATATATCTTTGTTTTCCCCAGTTTTTCCTTAACATCATTAGTCTACCCTCTACTCTTACATAGTACTAAAGAATGCACCAGAGTGTGTATCTTACTCAAGAATAAAAAACAGTTACATAATGAAATTTATCACCATGTCAATTTTTGGAAACCCAAACCATTGCCATACTGAATATCAAGGCTAGTGATATAAAATTTTGATCTAAAGTGTCTAACCAATAAATAATCCTAAGAAATATTGGACAGGTGATGACTTATTAACTACTGTTAAAATGGTAATTATTTTGTAATCATTGTGCTGTATATCAAACTGACACAATTTTATGTCAAATAAATATCAATAAAACTGGGCATACAGAGATTAGATGAATATCTCTTGATGAAGATTTAAGGCAAGCTTACCACATTTCTACTAACAAAAACATCACGAATGAATCTGATTACGTGAGTCAATTCATACCCAACCATCCTTCTCTTTGATTGTTGTCTTTGATGTACCTTTGGAGTAGTGTTGCATATCAAATCCAAAAGAGACAGTGACATTTATAACTGTGACTTTTTCTAAAGTGAATGCTTTGTCCCCACACTTGGTTTTGTTTTCCATGTATTATGACACCTAATAGTTATTTTTTCCAATGGAAGGAATATGTCTTATAGAAACATACAAATAAAAACAAGAAGCAGAAGAATCCCTCAGCTATTCAGTGGTTAAGAATCCATCTGGCAATGTAGGAGACATGGGTTCTATCCCTGTTCAACAGGGATGCTCCACAGGCCATGGAGCAAATAAGTCTGTGCACCACAACTATTGAGCCTGTGTTCTAGAGCCTGTGTTCTGCAACAAGAGAAACCACTGCAATGAGAAGCCTATGCATCGCAACTAGAGAGTAGTCCCTGCTCTCCACAACTGGAGAAAGCCCATGCACAGCAAAGAAGACCCAATACAGCCAAAACTAAATAAATTATTAATGAATTAAAAAAGAAACAGAAGAAAACTTGTATTTCTTCTGTGCAGCTGACTCACAAGTGAAAGAAGATTCTGTCTTTCTGGAGCCTAAAATGCACACCAAGGTTTGCTTCCCAAATGCATTAATTTGATCAATTATTCCATTTTCTCAGGTACAGATTAAGTGAGGCAACACAGGGCTTCCAAGAGTGTAAAATTATTAGGTGTCACTTCACATGCAAGGCATAATCAGGAATTGAAGAATGTTTGTCTCCTAGCAGTCTCCTATTACTATTCTCTTCACCCCACTGGCCTTAACTTCCAAGAATACAACAAACTAAAGGTGTGGTTGTCTAGTTCAAGGACTAGATCAGTGGCCTACATGGTTTTGTTTTTACCCTCATATGACCTATATCTCCGTAAGTGTTACTGCTCCTCTTGGGCCCACAAGAAAGGGAGTTACGATAGAAGAGAGGATTTATTAAATCTATCTCAAAGGCATCCTGTATCAAGTACATATATTAATCTATATTTTATTCCCATTTCCGTATTTGACCCAATGTTTCCCAAGTGGCACTTGTGGTAAAGAACCCATCTGCCAATGCAGGAGGCATAAGAAATGTAGGTTCAATCTCTGAGTCCACAAGATCCCCTGGTAGGGAGCATGGCAACCCACTCTAGTGGATAGAGGAGCCTGACAGACTACAGTCCGTAGGGTTGCAGAGTCAAACATGACTGAAGCAACTTAGCAAACATACTGGATCCAGCTTTGAAGTTCACCATCATCTATAAGAAGTTTTATACTATATTTAAAAGGCATAAGAATACTCATAAAACATGTAAAGATTTTCCGATAGCAATGCTAAAAATATATCATAATGTCCCTAGTTAATAAGAATCCTTCCCATTACAAAATCAGTTAAAACTCAAATGTTAAAAAATCAGACATTTCTTCAAAGAAGATAAACAGATGGCCAATAAAAACATGAAAAGATGGTCAACACTGCTTATTATTAGAGAAATGCAAATCAAAACTACAATGAAATATCACCTCACTCTGGTCAAAATGGCCATCATCAAAAAATTCATAAACAATAAATGCTGGAGAGGAAGTGGAGAAAAGGGAAACCTTCTGCAAAATTGGTGGGGATGTAAATTGATACAGCCAATCTATGGAGAACAGTATGGAGATTTCTTAAAAAAAACAAGAATAAAACTAACATATGACTTAGCAACCCCACTACTAGTCATATATTCTGAAAGTGAAAGTATTAATCTCTCAGTGTTTTTTAACTCTTTGCAACCCCATGGAGTGTATGTAGCCCACCAGGCTTCTGTGTCCATGGAATTCTCCAGGCAAGAATATTGAGTGAGTTGCCAGTTCTCTTCTCCAGGGCATCTTCCTGACCTGAGTCTCCTGCACTGCAGGCTCATTCTTTATTGTCTGAGCCATCAGGGAAACCCAATAATTCAAAAAGACACACGTATGTCAGTTTTCATTGCAACCCTATTTACAATAGCTAGGGACATGTTAGCAACCGACATGTCCATTGACAAATAAATGGATAAAGAAAATGTGTTACATATATACAATGAAATATTACTTAGCCATAAAAAGGAACAAAGTTAAGTTAGTTCTAGTGAGGTGGCTGAACCTAAAGCCTGTTGTACAAAGTGAAGTAAGTCAGAAAAAGAAAAACAAGCATCACATATTAACACAGATATGTGGCATCTAGGGGTCTCCCAGGTGGCTCAGTGGTAAAGAATCTTCCTGTCAATGTAGGATCTGCAGGAGATGTGGTTCAGTCCTGGGTCAGGCAGATCCCCTGGAAGGGGAAATGGTAACTCACTCGGTATTCTTACCTGGAGAGTCCCGTGGACAGAGGAGCCTGGCAAGCTACAGTCCATGGGTCACAGAGTCAGAAATAACTGAGCAATGGAGCACAACATCATATGGCATCTAGAAATATGGTACTGATGGACCTATCTGCAGGGCAATAATAAAGATGCGGACATAGAAAACAGACTTGTGGACACAACAGAGGAAGGAGAGAGTGGGGAGAATTGAGAGGGTATAACTGAAACTTATACATTACCATATGTTAATAAATAGCTAGTGGGAAGTTGCTTTATAACTCAGGGAGCTCAACCCAGTACTCTGTAACAACCTAGAGTGGTGGGACGGGGTAGGTGTTGGGAGGCTCAAGGGGGAGGGGATATATGTATACCTATGGCTGTTGTTGTTGTATGGCAGAAACTACACAACACTGTAAATTAAAAAAAAAAAAAAGTACCTGAAGATACAAATATGTAAAATTGCTCCCCCCCCTTTTATAATGAAGATGGCATACTAGTAGATTAATGAATGAAGTAAATATCTTTTTTTTGTAATTTCTTGGTTAAAAAACAATTTAGAGTATAATGTCAAAATTGAATGATCAAAATCGAAAACTGATTTATTCATAAGTTAAAAGTAAAATAAATGGATATGTATTATTATTATTATTATATTTTTATTGTACTTAGTTTCAACCAGATGCCAAGATCAGGCTGGAATTTCCTCCAAGAATAATAACTTGGACTCTCACTGGATTAATATAAACTCCATCAGTGCCTTTTACAGGATGCATCTATAGTTCCAGAACTCTTGTGAACCTCACTTTTATAAAGTACACAGAGTTAATAAGGCAAAAATATGATCATATTTTTATATCTCCATTTACCAAATTTAGAATCATTTCATTCCTGCCTCCAGAGATGTGATGACCATGATGATCCCAGAACATAGTTCCGAATATTGCTGCAAGACCATATTAAAAATGAAACAGTATCTGCATGAGGAGATTAGGGAAGAAAAATCTTTGTTTCTGCTTTCTCTGAATCATAATCAATACCAGCTGACAACAATCTAAAACCTATAAACTATTATGAAATACCTTCCTGCAAAAGGTTAATTTGCCATGATTTATTTACCATACAAGAGGGAATATCCAACCACACGTATGTCTTCTCTTGCTAGAGAGAGTGTGAAATGGTGTTGCCTACATGGATAATCTAGAGATCTGTAGTCATGATGCTTCCATTGGACATATTTTATTTCAAATATGTTTCTTTTCTTTGCTGCTTATTCAAAATGCATTAATATTCATTACCCCAACATTTTGTGTTTCTGGCACCTCTGGATTAGTAAACTGAACTTGGATTGGATATAATTACATTGAATTTGATCTATTTGGGGAAATGCATTTGAACTGAGTCACAGTGACTGTATCTGTTGCCACTTGGTATAGAATCCCTTACATCTAACAAAACTGCCTGATTAAAAATGATTCATCCTTTATGTGTTAGTAGCAAACTAGGGCCAACTTGAGATCTGCTGGGCAAAGGCTTAAATGCCTACAAATACATTATACGATGTCACATCTCTCTCTTTCCTCCACCTGTAAGAGTGAAAGGCAAATCTGATTACATATTAGATCTGTTTCCTACACTTTAACTTTTGTATTCTATTGCTTCTGCTTAGCTTAGAATTAAAAATGTTGTGTATAGCCTGAAATATACAGGATAGCCCTTTCTCAAGGCTCTGAGCTTTAAGTGTTATACCTGTAACATTTTTCCATTCATATAGAAATAAAAAGTGGCAGAACAGCTGTTTACTGGAGGTTTGCAGGAATATGGTGACTGACCTTCATGGGCAGATGTAAGAACAAAGGATTCTGACACCAAGACATTTGCAACAACCAACCACCCCTTCCCCTCACCTTGCTTTTAAAAATGTTTTGCTGAAACATTTGGGGGAGTTCAGGATTTGGGGAGTCATGAGTCACCTGTCTTCCTTGTATGGCTCTGCAATAAACCTTTCTCTGCTCCAAACTCCAACACTTCTGTTTGGCTTCACTGTACATTGGACACATGAACTTGCACTCAATACCACATCCATGCTACTGCCTTGACCCTGGATGAAAACTGAAATCAGAAAAACTAATTCAGAGTTGCTTATATAGACCAGAGTCTAACATAAACCTAGGACCTCACTCACTCTGTTCAGCACATTCTGAGTTCAGTTTA
Organism: Cervus canadensis; assembly: GCF_019320065.1. Classification (NCBI taxonomy): domain Eukaryota; kingdom Metazoa; phylum Chordata; class Mammalia; order Artiodactyla; family Cervidae; genus Cervus; species Cervus canadensis. The sequence goes on from NC_057386.1 coordinate 95,145,246, forward strand.
AAGTAGCATATGCTTTTCTGACTCCTTTAGACTAAGAAACCAGTATTTGAACTGTCTGTTTCATCATATTTGAAATTTTGCTTCATTGATGCCTGCTGAGGTAAGGTTACTCTTGATATAGAAAGGCCTACTCATTTTGGAAAAAAAAAATTGAGTACAAGCCGCAGTTACCCACCAAGGTTATAACATCACTTGGCCCGTAGCATAAGGCTTCCTGCTCAGGTTGCAGCACAACTGCAAAAGTCAGCTTCATAACTCAACATAAACTTCTGAAAACTGCTGATTTCAAAATGCCACTCCCGGAAGTCCAAAAGCTATAGCCATTTGATTTGACTGCATAAGAAACCTCAATCAGTCCAAACATACTTTTTTCCCTGAAAATTTACTCCTTGCCAATTTCTCAAACTCAAAGGCGAGGCTCCTGTAAATTGAATTTGCCTCTCGATCATTTCCACCCACTCCCGTGCACATACACATCGATCAGGCAGGGCCTTCCCCTTAAAATGCATGTCTTAGATAAAACCTTGCGAAGTGGCTCCCTGCCTCCCAAGAAAAGTAAGGATGGTGAGCTGAATGATTCAGGACAAGTTTCTTACCAATCATGTAACAGGGAAGAATGAATCAGACTCCATATTAGATCTGTTTCTTTTCTTTAAACTTTGTGTTCTGTTGCTTTAGCTGTACGTTACCCTCTAAAGGGATATTGCCTACTGCATAAAAGTTTAGCAGTAGTAATTAAACCTATATTTTGTGACTGTCTGCATTTTGAAAATTCCTTCCCTTTTCCCTAATTTCATTGTTGATGTGTTTAGATACTGAATTTGTTTAAATGCTGATTTTGTAAAAGGCACAATTAATCACATTCATTATATTTTCAGGAAAGACTTCAAAAATAAACAGAATTGAAAACAAACATACCAAATGTGCATTTCCAGGAACCCTGCCTCCTATGCCTGAGTGTTAACTTAAAATGCCTTTGTTTAAGCTCAAAGGAAACATCTTGAACAGCCTACCTGTAAATGGCTGTAGGAAAGAGGAAATGAATACATCCCCTCTGCTGTCTGGAGGGAACCAGGAAATATTGGTTGCAACTTACAGCTTTTTTTTTTTTTTAACTTTATCCCCTCACCTTCCCATCTTTGTTTCTTGAAAGAAATTAACATCATAATTGAGCAAGATGATTTTTTAGGACATTCGTCTGTCACCTTTACAGTCTGGTGTTTTAAAAAACAAAAAAACAAACAAACAAACCTCACTATTGCTTGCCCCAACACTTCATCTCTCAGTTTCTTGGCCTGTTGTGTAGCAAGTGGACTCAGTAACAACCAGATAACCAAATCAACCTTTAAAGTGGGAGGATGAACAAAAGGGCAGAGAGAAAACAAGAGCATGAATTGATACTCTCTAGAGTGAAGAAAACATCAGAGAGTGTTTATGGGCAAACTTAAATCTTACAGTTAATTTAATTTTAATGTGTGGGTTATTAGATAAAGTAACCTTTTTTTTTTTTTTCTATTAAAACTACTTCTTCCTTGTTAATTATTTTTCATGTTCCTTAAACACATATTTTTTATCAACATGCATTACTTATAAAGAAGTAAGCCAACCCTTTGTTGCAAATGTTCTATAAATTAATTGTTGTTTGATAAAATCTAAGCCAAAATCCTCACAATTTAGACCACAGGTATTATGATATATAAAAAATATGAATGTATGGCCACTGTATTGATCAGGATATGGTCTTGACTGCTATAATCAAGGACAGAATAACAATAGTTGAAACAAATAAAAGTTTTATTATTATGTAAAAGTCATACTGAGATGGAGCAAGACTCTATAGCTCTAATACTTTGGCCACCTGATGTGAAGAGCTGACTCACTGGCAAAAATCTTTTTGCCAGGAAGGGGGAGAAAAAGAGAAGGGGGCAGCGGAGAATGAGAGTTAACAGCATCACAGACTCAATGGATTTGAACTTGAGCAAACTCCAGGAGATAATGAAGGGCAGGGAAGCCTGGTGTTCTGTAATCCGTGGGGTCACAAAGAGGCAGACGTGACTTAGCGAGTGAACAATGACATCAACAGATATGGTTCTTCTCCAAATCTGCAAGCCTGCCTTTTGTCTGTGGAAAAACTTTAACCAGTGAATAAGATTAATCATAGAAGTGAGAAAATGCAGAAACAAGGGAAAACTGTCAAAGGAGACCAAATAATAATAATTTTGTCAGTAAAAAATTTCAAGCACTTTTGGCTCCTTCTTAAGGGCTTTAGATAGTATTATGAGCCATATCCTGTGAGCCGTCTTATAGATACTGAAAGCCCCACCATGTGGAAGAAGTTAACCACATGATGATCGGACAGCGACCAAGACATTATCTGCCACAGGTCCAAGCACTGGCCTCAAGAAATTGAAACAGACTGACTCTTGAACTGAAGACTATCTGTATTTAAAACAATCAAAATGACTGATCAGAACACACACAATTTCAAGAAATTATCAGAGCTGACTATACAGTTTCTACAGGTAGACGTTCCCTCAGTCTATGAAAGCTCATGCTCACTGATTGTGAATTGTGAGGGGAAGGGGAGTCAGCCTTGGATATTCATCTACCCACCCCCTGGTTACCAGCATCCAGAATAAAGCAAACTTTCTTTTCCACCAACCTGGCCTCTTCCATATTTTTTGAGTGATCGGTTGCAGGGCCAGCCAGTAAGGAGAAGGGTAGGAGAACATCTTTGTGTTTTTTTTTTTTCCTTCTAGGAAGTGGACTGAAAGTTACATATGTTATGTTTGCCTTTATATCAGTGGATCTGTCATAAGCCACATTTAACTCACAGGAGCCTAGGAAATTTATTCCTTAGCTGAACAAGCATGCATCTAAATTTTCTATTACTCTGGGTCGAGGATCAGCAAACATTACACGTAAAAGCACTGAGAATAAATATTTGAAGTGTTGGGGGCCAGTTGAACAGTCAGAACTACTCAGTTGTGCTGTGATAGCACAAAGCAAGACCTGGAACAGACTGTGGCTCAGGTCATCAGCTGCTTTATGAAAAATTCTGGCTCAAACTGGAGAAAATAGGGAAAACCACTAGGCGACCCAGGTAGTATTAGTCACTGTCATGTCTGACTGTTTGCAACCCCATGGGCTGTCATTCCCTTCTCCAGGGGATCTTCCTGACCCAGGGATCGAACTCAGGTCTTCTGCATTGCAGACAGATTCTTTACTATCTGAGCCTCTAGGGAAGCATTCAGGTAGGACCTAAATTAAATCCCTTAAGATTAGACAGTGGAGGTGATGAATAGATTCAAAGGAGTAGATCTGGTAGACAGAGTGTCTGAAGAGATATGGATGGATGTTCATAGCATTCTACAGGAGGTGGTGATCAAAACCATCCTAAAGAGAAAGAAATGCAAAAAGGCAAAGTGATTGTCTGAAGAGGCCTTACAACTAGCTGAGAAAAGAAGTAAAAGGCAAGGGAAAAGAAAGGATACACCCGCCTGAACGCAGAATTCCAGAGAATAACAAGGAGAGATAAGAAAGCCTTCCTCAGGGATCAGTGCAAAGAAATAGAGGAAAATGATAGAATGGGAAAGACTAGCGATCTCTTTAAGAAAATTGGGGATACCAAGGGAATGTTTCATGCAAAGATAGGCACAATAAAAGACAAAAACAACAAGGACCTATCAGAAGCAGAAGACATTAAGAAGAGGTGGCAAGAATACACAGAAGAACAGTTCAAAAAACCTCTTAATGATCCAGATAACCACGATGGTGTGTTTACTCACCTAAAGCTAGATAGCCTGGAGTGTGAAGTCAAGTGGGCTTTAGGAAGCATTACTATGAACAAAGCTAATGGAGGTGATGGAATTTCAACTGAGCTATTTCAAATCCTTAAAGATGATTTTGTTAAAATGCTGCACTCATTATGCCAGCAAATTTGGAAAACTCAGCAATGGCCACAGAAATTGAAAATGTCAGTTTTCGTTTAATCCCAAGGAAAGGCAATGCCAAAGACTGTTAAAATTACTGTACAATTGTGTCTATTTCACATGCTAGCAGGCTATGCTCAAAATCCTTCAAGCTGGGCTTCAGCAATACATGAACTGAGAACTTTCAGTTGTACAAGCTGGATTTAGAAAAGGCAGAGGAACCAGAGATCATTTCCAAAATACGCTGAATCATAGAAAAAGCAAGGAAATTCCAAGAAAACATCTTCTTCTCCTTCACTAACTAATTAAAACATATTACCTGCCTCCTGAGAAACCTGTATGCAAGACAAGAAGCAGCAGTTACAACAGGACATGGAACCATGGACTGGTTCAAAATTGGGAAAGTAGTACGTCAAGCATGCATATTGTTATTCTGTTTGTTTAACTTATATGCAGAGCACATCATATGAAATTTTGGGCTGGATGACTCACAAGCTGGAATCAAGAATGCCAAGAGAAATATCAAAGACCTCAGATATACAGATGATACCACTTTAACGGCCGAAAGTGAAGAGGAACTAACGAACCTCCGGACGAAGGTGAAAGAGGAGAGTGAAAAAGCTGACTTAAAACTCAACATTCAAAAAAATATGATCATGGTATGTGGCCCTATCATGTCATAGCAAATAGATGGGGGAAAAGTGGAAACAGTATCAGATTTCATATTCTTCATCTTGGAAATCAATGAGGACAGTGACTACGGCCACAATATTAAAAGATGCAAAAAAATAAATAAATAAAAAATAAAAGATGCTTGCTCCTTGGAAGAAAAGCTATGAGAAACCTAGACAGTGTGTTAAAAATCAGAGACATCACTTTGATGACAAAGATTTGTGTAGTCAAAGCTATGGCTTTTCCAGTAGTCATATGTGGATGTCAGATTTCAACCATAAAGAAGACTGAGCACTGTAAAACTGATGCTTTCAAATTGAGGTGCTGCAGAAAACTCTCGAAAGGTTTGTCTCCTTGGACACCAAGGAGATCAAGTCAGTCAAATCTAAAGGAAATCAACCCTGAATATTCATTGAAAGGACTGATGCTGAAGCTGAAGCTCCAAAATTTTGGCCATCTGATGTGAAGCGCTGACTCACTGGAAAAGACCCTGATGCTGGGAAAGATTGAGGGCAAGAGGATAAGTGGGTGATAGAGGATGAGATGTTTGGATGGCATCACTGATTCAATGGACATTAGTTTGAGCAAACTGAGGGAGATAATGAAGGTCTGGGAAGCCTGGCTTGCTGCAGTCCATGGGGTTGCAAAGAGTTGTACACAACTTAGCTACTGAACAACAAAACACAAAAGCCATCACACACACAAAAAAACATGCAAATGAATGAGAGCTTCTGTGCTTCAGTATGATTTGATTTATAAGCAATGAAATTTTAATTCATATAAGTGTCATATTACAAAGTATCATTCATCTTTTCATTTTTTTTAAGCACTTAAAATTCTAAACCATACAAACAGGTGGTGAGACTGGATTTGACTACCTGGCGATAGTTTGCAAACACTCCGTAATAGGAATAGGGGACATATTGTTAGTTTTCACCACAAATACTTGATGAAATATATTTCAGAAATACAAGAATGGCACAGCATTACTAAATCTATTAATTTATTTCATTATGTTAGTCCTTAAAGTCAGGGGACATTTTATATGATCTCAATCAGAGGATGAGATGGTTGAATGACATCACTGACTCAAGACATGAATTTAAGGAAACTCCAGAAAATGGAGAAGGACAGGAAAGCCTGGCACGCTGCAGTCCATGGGGGCACAAAGAGTCAGAGATGACTTAGCAACTGATCAACAGGTAACAGCAAATATAACAAAACTTTGTTTGACAAGTTTAAAATCTGTTCCTAAATTATGAAACAATTCTTTAGACACAAATTCAACTCTCACTCCACATCTTACTATATGTGAAAATTAGACCTTTCAGCCACATTGATTCCAACTTTCCTCACCTGTAAAATGATGACATTAATTTTATCTATCTTCAATCATGAAGTTAATTACCAAGGGTACAAACACAATCAATTCTCATTTTTCATATCTCAATAATTTCACTTTTCTTAGCCATTTATTTTTATGGGAAAAACTTTGTAAGTCAATTTTAATTGCATTATTCATTCGATTTTATTTTATTTCCTTAGCAATTCTTTTTTCAGTCCTTTTATATGTTTCCTCTTTCTTTATCTATTTTGTGTCAGTTTTTACTTGGGCAAGATTTTTGGTCTTTTTCTTCTTGCCTACACTTTTCCATTAAAGATTTCATCTTATTTCATGAATTCAGTCATCAGTGATGACTGTAAGATCTACAATATCAATGTGTTTAAGTGCCCACCAGATATATATTTCTGGAGTCCCCAGGCAATTCTAATTCATCATGACTCCATTCCACAAAACAAAATTTATTTCACAATAATTGTTTCAGTTATTTATACCACCATTCATCCAGTTGTCTAAGTGACATTATTTATTTATCCCTTATTCATCACATTCATTTTGACCTGATATTTAATTCTCTAGGTATTATGCTACAGTGTTCAGCTAACGGGAATATTTCCCAACTTTCATAAATTCAGATGGTAGAGGAAAAGAAAAAAAAAAAGTGAAAAATGAATATAAATAATTATTTCATTTTGAACCAAGCATTATGAAGATGTAAGATGGACTACCCTATTGAATGGTAAATTTGATAGATATAAGTAAATAATATGGTCAGGGAAAGACACACCTAGGAGGTAACTCTGAGTTGGATTTAGAATCATTGATAGATGAGAGCCAGGGCAAGAAGCTGGAAATCTGAATGGCATCCTTCATACTGCCTCATGATATACCATGTACACGGTGTGCTGTTCCACTGACAACTATATGTACTTAATCTTGTGTACCCAAATCATCAGTTTCTCTCTTTCTCCTCTTCTGCAATTTTTTTTTCACTCTTAATCTACCTCTCCCCACACCCCAATAACATAAGTTCACCCTCTAGTCTGTGAATCTGTTTCTGTTTTGTAAATAAGCTTATTTGTATCATTTTTTTAAGATTCTACATACAAGCAATATTATATTTGCCTTTCTCTGTCTGACTTACTTCATATATGATAATTTCCAAGTTCATACATATTGTTGAAAATGGCATCATTTCATTCTTTTTATGACTGAGCAATACGTACTACCTCTTTTTATCCATTCATCTGTAGGTGGACATTTAGGTTTTTTCCACATCTTGGCTACTGTAAATAGTCCTGCAATGAACACTGGGGTGCAGGTATGCTGCATATATACTCAAGAGTAGGATTGCTGGATCATATGGTAGCTCTATTTTTAATTTTTAAAATAATCTCCATACTGTTCTCCAAAATGATCGCACCAATTTACATTCCCACTACCAGAGATGCTCCCTTTTCTGCACACCTTCTTCAGCATCTATTGCTTGTACAATTTTGATTCATGTAATCTTATGTTCCAAAGGAATCTTGTATCCTCCCATTAATTTTCCAGATGCAGCAAGATCGCTCTATAATGCAAATCCTGTCAAGTGACTTTGACTTCTCTAATAACAGTCTTCACAGGATTTCAATTTTGGGGTCACCATAGTCCCCAAATTCAAAATGCTCAAGACCTCAAAATATGAGGATGTTGCAACTTAAATCCTACGTTTTCCACTCCCATATTGGTATCTATGCCCAGACTCTACTGAAATATTTCAGTGCCCTTAATGTTTGCTACTTAATTTTGACTTTCACCTTTTTAAGTAGTCCTCCCTCTGTTTGAAGTCCTTTGTCTATCTAGTTAACTACTGTTCATGTCACTTGGGTGCCAGCTTAAATGTGATCACATATATTTTGTAGAAAAAAATGTCAGTCAAATGTTTTACCCTTTTGCTAGTGTTTAAATTCCTTGATTGCGAGGAATTTGCACTTTCTCAGCTTCATAATATCCAATGTCTGTCTTTTAAACTAAATTGCTTTACTGCAATTTCTGTAGTAATAATACAAGTTGATGTCTTTGCTATTCAGCATGGTAGCCTTAACACATGCACTAGTATATGTCAGTTTCTCAACAAACATGCTTCTATACCTGTATGCATTTATATGTATTTATCTTTGTAGGAAATAATGGTTGCATGAATGAGATTATATTCAGTTAAAAATAAAATATGATATAAGACTTATTTAGCACAGGGAGACACATGATACAAGCTTAGAGCTCTCTGGAATGTGCTGTTCAAATTGTGGTTGGCGAACCAGTCCCACTGAATTTGCCTGGGGTTGTTAGAAATGCAATTTTCAGTCCCATCCCAGATTTGATGAATCAGAATTTCCATGAGTGAGCCTAGGAATCTAGGCTTCAACAAGATATTCTGATAACAGAAGGCGTGTACATGACAGGTTACTGGAATCCACCCCAAAATGCTGATTTTTCAGATTTAGGCTGGGGTCTGATGAATTTTCTTGGGGGTTCTCAGGGGATGTTGACAGTGATATTTTGGGGCTCACTCTTTCTCTAGAGCAGGAAGTGTCAAACTAGTGGCACGCCAAATCTGACCCTGTTTCCGTAAATAAAAATGTGTTGGGATATAACTAACCATTCCTTAAAGTATGGTTTATGGCTCCTTCCGTTGCACCATGGCAGAGTTAAGTAGTTGTGATAGTGACCATCCGGCTCAGAAAATCTAAAACATTTACCCCTGTGCCCTTCGCAGAAAGTTTGTCAAATTAAACAGCACGTTTTTTCTTGTCTTGATTTTTTTTTTTCAAGTCAAGTTTAATTTAATAAGAAGTTGAAACAGATTTTTATTAAGAGGGTAAAAGTGAAAGTAGTTCAGTGTCTGACTCTTTGCTACCTCATGGACTATACAGTCCACGGACTTCTCCAGGCCAGATTACTGGAGTGGGTAGCCTTTCCCTTCTCAAGTGTATCTTCCCAACCCAGGGATCAAACCCAGGTGTCCCACATTACAGGCAGATTCTTTACCAGCTGAGCCATAAAGGAAGTCCAAGAATACTGGAGTGGGTAGCTTATCCCTTCTCTAGGGGATCGTCCCAGTCCAGGAATTGAACCTGAGTCTCCTGCATTGCAGGTGGATTCTTTACCAGCTGAGCTACCAAATTAATTATAGCTTGTATGTGTGTGTTAGTTGCTCAGTTCTGTCCACTCTTTGTGATCCCAAGGACTGTAGCCCTCCAGGCTCCTCTGCCCATGGAATTCTCCAGGCAAGAGTATTGCTTAACCAGCATTTTTTATGATATTTACCTGTTGGCATAAATGCTTTTGAATCAGTTGTCTGTAGGGCTATCAGATTTGCAGGACTCTACTCAATGTTACAAACCATCAAACCTTACTGTTTAATGTTGGTACTGAACTGTAAACAATATCCTCTTTAAGTTAACTGAAAGAAACTCTAAATTAAAATTAAATGATATGAATACAATATAAAGTAACACAATATAAAACTATTACTCTGAGACTTATTTAAATGAATAACTATCAGAGTAACAGATCAATTTAAAAGATACATTTTGTTGTTGTTGTTCTTAACCAGAAAGAGACAAATTCAATACACATCACAAAAATGTTAACAAACCAGCTCTTTAATGACTCACATTCTAAGTACTAAAGTGTAAAATAGCATTCCTTTGAACTGTGGAAGAGTATTAAAGTCATAAAGCTGTTAAGGTGCCATTTCTTACCCAAATAAAAACACATTACTCTCCTGCCTTTACAAATTACACTATATAGAGAATATTTCTTGAGTAAAAACATATTGAATAAGTTTAACCAACTGTGCTTAAATAAATAAATGTTTCAAGAAACTACAAATAAATATTTAATTTTTTTTGTGTTAAATGTTTAACACATTTCCTGGAAAGAACTTTCTCTTATCTCTGAAATTGGCTTATGTTTCTGACGAAGTCATGTCATTAAAAACACAGTAGCAGCTTTATTATAGTATAAAATAATTCAACTTTAATCTTCTGTTTAATATTCCAAGGCATGAAGTGAATGATTACTTTGGGAAATTTTCTGGTTTGAACCAAGATTTTTACAAATAGCTTCACGCTTATCTATAATGAAGCTATTTTCATATTCATAAGTAAAACATAATTTACTAAGTGTTATTTCAGAAACATTTCAATGTCGTCTTAGCAAGTAACATGGAGATAGATGCATTACACACACAGGTACATGTGTACATATGAATGTATATACATAGTCATAATTTTATAATTATCTTTCAGCTCCATTTTAACAACAAAAAAAACACGTTTGTAATATGTGATCTCATGTATGTTCCATCTTAACATAGAATGCTGGGTGTTTTTTTGTTTGTTTGTTTTAGTTTTTTTGCTTTTTTTTTTTTTGTTTCTGTTTGAATATCCACTACGTTATTTTTGGGTATTATTACTAAGATGTCGAAAGAGGCAGGTGTGGGTTGAAGCTGAAGAGTGGTCTGTGTCCCACAATATTTTGGGTTTAAGTATAAGACACTTTTCAAAAAATTTAAAAATTGAAAAATCCCTGCTCCATTGTATGTTTGTATATTTAAAGCAAAGAATTAGAATAACAAAGATCCAAATCTTAATGTGGATCCTACAAAATTTATTTTAAATGTTTTAATTAAATAGGAAGTAGTAATTCTTAATTAATAATGCAGTTCTTAAATCTGGTCATATATATATTCTATAGAACTAGACCAATGTTTGATTATAAAATATATTAACTCTTAATTTCTTCTTCATGTCTTCAAATCAATTTCTTTAGGTGTTTTTCTGCTATCTTTCCCGAGAAGCTCAGACAGTAAAGCATTCGCCTGCAATTCAGGAGACCTGGGCTCGATCCTTGAGTCAGGAGGATCCAATGGTACAGGAAATGGAACCCACTCCAGTATTCTTGCCTGGAGAATTTCATGGACAGAGAAGCCTGGTGGGCTACAGTCCATGGAGTCACAAAGCGTTGGACATGACTGTGTGACTAACAAACACACACACACATGCTATTTTTATTTATTTATTTGTGTAAGTTCATACGCAATACATTTTGATTCTTCTTATCAATATCACAAGCTCGCCTAATTGCCAGTTAAATTTTAACATTGATTATACTGAAATTTATCATACAGAAATTTGAAAGTTTCTTCCCTTATGCTTTTCTTTAATTTCTAACAATTAACCCATTAATCTTTTTCTGGGGAGTACTCTTTAGCTAATTAAATCTTCCCTGCTCTCTTTCTTCATTCTCTTACAAGTTTGAATACATAATTTGCAGTTAAATCCTTGCCTCAGTCTCTGCTTTTGGGAATCCCAACTTACAGCAATAGACTTGGGAGCACCCAGGGAGTTAAGGGCTGCATTGTTTAAAACTCAGGTCAGCAGAGACAAATGTCAGATCCCTCCACTCCTGAACAAGGTGTCTAAGTGACCCATCTTAACTAAACATAGCCCTAGACAGAGTGATATTATCTTTAATTATTATTGATATTGTGCCTATAAAGTGTTGCAAATATATGTTTGACACTAAATATTTCATTTTATTGTAATTTATTTCATTTTTACTTTCCCATGCATGTGTGCTGCGCTGTGCTCAGTTGCCCGGTTATGTCCAACTCTGTGACCTCATGGACTGCAGCCCTCCAGGCTCCTCTGTCCATGGAGATTCTCCAGGCAAGAATACTGGAGAGTGTAACTATCCTTGCTCCAAGGGAATTTCCCTACCCAGGAATCGAACAGGGATCTCCTGTATTGCCGATTCTAGACCAGCTGAGCTACCTGGCAAGCCCGCATGTGTGCTATGTACACCTAAGTCACTTCCCTTGTGTCTGACTCTGCAACGCTATGGACTGTTGCCCACCAGGTGCTCAGTTCATGGGATTCTCCAGGCAAGAATTCTGGAGTGGATTTCTATGTCTTTCTCCAGAGGATCTTCCTGACTCAGGAATCGAACTTGTGTCTCTTCTGTCCCTGCACTGGCAGGCAGGTTCTTTACTACCAGCACCACCTGGGTTCCAGAACTTAATTAAAGCCAAACAATTTCCACAGAGGCATTGGGGCTTCCATGGTGGCTCAGACAGCAGAGAATCTGCCGGCAATGCAGGAAACTGGGTTCAATTCACTGGTTGGGAAGATCCCCTGGAGAAGGAAATGGCACCCCATCCCATTATTCTTGCCTGGAGAATTCCATGGACAGAGAAACATGGCAGGCTACAGTCCATGGGGGTCCCCAAGAGTCAGACATGACTGAGTAATGAACACTTTTATTTATTATAATAATGTCCACTAACATTATAGGCAAAAACAGTTAAGATTTATAAAATGATCATTATGTGTCAGACACAGTGCTAAGAATTTTCAAAAGTATTGTAAACTAAGTATATTACAGCATTATGCCTATTTGGGTCTACCCTTGTGGCTCAGCTGGTAAAGAATCTGCCTGCAATGTGGGAGACCTGGATTTGATCCTGGATTGGGAAGATGCCCTAGAGAAAGGAAAGTCTACCCACTCCAGTATTCTGTCCTGGAGAATTCCATGGACTGTATAATCCATGGGGTTGAAAAGAGTTGAACATGACTAAGCAACTTTCACACTTATGCCCATTTTATTCATGAGGTTAAATGAGACTGTCCTGTCCCTTTAGTTGAAAACACTGTGGATCTTGCAAAATGACTCTTAAGCAACCTAGTTCCTGCCCATTTTCTCACTATGGCCTTCCAGCCTCATGGGAGGTTTGCTGATACAAATTTTAAAATTTCTCCATGTGATAAAGTTATACAGAATATTTTTGTCACTGTTGCTTTTTAAAAACAAGAACCTTTACTGATAAAGTGTCTTTGAAAGCTGGTCCTTCTTTTCAATATGTGCTTATAAAATCAAACTCATTAATAAAACCTTTGAAACATCTCAAAAATTTCATCTGTATTTCAAAATGTGAATTTAATTGTTAAATTTTCCATTTCCAGTGTTCAAATACCTAGCTAGGGCAAACATTTATTTGGAACAAATAGATTTCTAAGCCTGCCTCAATGAAATGGAAATTACAGTGCATCTCTAAATTTAAGACATTTCTACACTAAATATTCATACGTGGAATAGCTGAACAATTCTTTATGCTGAATCTTCATGTTAAGCGTAAAATAATGGGGAATACGTAGGCATGACTTCATAAATTTTCGAGAGGGAATCAACAAATACATGGGTACGTCTGATAGAACCAGAATATATGGACTTTATGCAAGTTGGAGAGGAGAGAGGAGATATCCCAAAGCTTATCCATCTAAATCACATAGCCTTAGTGAATAACAAAAGGAAAGAAGCAACCACTGCATCTTTACACAAGATTTATGCTCAAATGCCTACAACCGAAGGCATCCCTTCTTAAGGGAAATATCACATTCCTTGGATTATGATCCTGCTCTATCCATGCTGTGCTCCAATTTATCTTGTCAGATATGCATCTGTTGCTAATGTCATTAGGGTCTTTGGTTTCCAAGTAAACACCCTCTGCATCCTCCTAGTTTCACTACTCTATGGCTAAACAGACTAGGTCTTTAAAGGTATGAGAAATAGGAGTATTAAAATTTCAATGATGCTCTCTGGCTACACAACTAGATGTACATTGTTCAAGGTGATAGTCAGAGACCCAAACACCTTAATTAGTCATTTTTGCTATATTATTCTGACACCATATTGCATGCAAAACTTAATTGTATGAATTATGTCATAAGAGTCTTCTTTTTCAGGATTCTTACTGTAATTATTAAGGTTTACATATCCCATCTCTTATACTAGGGCTTCACCTAGCAAGCTATTAGGTTCTTGTTCAATGACCTGAGCATTATTTAATCATAATTCTACCCAATATCCCTGCTCCTGTTTTGTTTTGTTTACTTGTTTGTTTTCTTTTGAGTAAGCAAAAAGCTCCTTTACCATTAATCTCTCTTTTTATGATGTATAATTTATCCATTAAGACTTCCAGATGTAGGTATATTTTCTCCAATTTATTGATATTTGTCAATAGTAGCACAATTTAACAGAAGGATGGTGTTAATAAACAGTGAAAGGTCTAAATTGTATCCATTTTGGAAGCTGAATTAGCATATTACCATAGCAGAGTGTCATGTATTCAGGCAGAGGCAGAAAAATTCTAGGTCAAGGATAAAGGAAAGTTTATTGCTCACAGCAATAGCAGTAGCCAAAATATCATCGCTAGCTTACACTGCTTCTTCAAGTTCTAAAACCCAAAAAGCAACATGGAGGAATCAGGTGACATCTGGTCATGCAGTGGAAATGTGTTTAAGGAAAGGAAATCTGAGTTTAGGAATCCAAGTGTTCTATAACAGATAAAAAATTCTACTCATCTGTATTGGAAGATACTATCTTATTATGCTAAACACACTTGTTTTTTCTTCTAGAGGAAGACACTGCTTTCATCTTCCAAGGATGACAGCTTACATGTCATTTGCGCTAGATCGATATCCAACTTTATCTTCCAAGGCTCTGAACACCACAAACATCCTGAAAAAATAATCCAGAACAAAGGTAGTGTTTTTTTCTCAGAAGACATGCATACATGGGAGACTACTATGGAGACCCTCCTGCCAAAAATGCCACCACGCATCTCTACAGTGTCTTAGCTTCTGGCAGGTTTCCCTGTGTGTGTGTACTCCATGAGACATTCTGATTAATCTGACAAACAGCCTGGAACTAAATCCATTTAATCTCTCTCCTTCAGCATTTAGTTAAAGTTACTAAGAAAAGGACTTTAAATAGAAGGATGAGGCTATCCTGCTGTATTGACCTCAATCATGTTTCCCAGGGTTGTAAAACCAATCAGCTGAACAAATCTCATAAACTCTCAGGGACTCTCTGGCAAAACCAGGTAGCTTTCTCCTTAAGTTTCTGTGTTGACCTTTCTCCTAGACCAAAGGCATTAATCCAGGTACAATAACATGTAGTAGTGATTGCACCGATTCTGCCTTGGTTCCTCAAGGACAACATCTAGCGAGATCCAAATCCTTACAATAACACTGACCAATAATTTGAGGCTGATATAACTCCTTCTCAGACCAAGGTGGTGTTACAAATCACCTTAGCTAAAATCAAGGACACATTTCATAGCATCTTTTCTAATTGGCTTCTTACCATTGTAGAGATAGCACCTGCTTCAATAATGAGTCAATTATATCTCCAAGAAGCTTCTCCAGTTAACCAAACCTCGTTTTGGAAGTGTATCCCCATAACTTTCCAGTGTGATGTGATTTACTGATAGCTTTCTTAAACCCTTCATGGTGTCTCATGACCACCACTAAGGTGCACATTTCTCTGTTTTCAAGGAAGTGAGTTAATGCTTGGCTTTGAAACAAAATAGTACAACCCTGATTGCACACATGTTGCCCCAGAAAGATTTGTTTAAAACCATCACCCTCTTTCAAGTGGAACCTGTATCAGTGAGGGGGGCCTGGGTTGTCTGTGATTCCATTTGGCCTGTTAGCTGATAAGCTTGCATTTTCCAATTCTCTTTAAAAAATTAAGTCTAAGACTTTCCAGGCAGTCCATTGTTGAGATTCCATGCACCCAGTGTAGGGAGCATGAACTTAATCCCTGGTCAGAGGGCTAAGATCCTACATGCCACAAGGCACAGCCAATAAATAAACACATAAGTAAAAACAAAGAAATTAAATCTAGCCCTTGATTTTGGAGAGACAGTCTGAGGACAGATAGCACAATCTGTCCTGTTTGTCCATGATACCAGGAGAGTGGTAGCCATCCACCCCATGAAGATATTGAGTGATAGCTTGTGGGAATGAGCACAGAAAGAACATCTAAGGTTTTAACAGGTGTTTTAGGTAGTTGGTGCTAGAATATTGGTCATTCTTTGCTGTTTCTCATAGCCTTCTCAGTAAGATTATAGAGAACAGAGATCAACTTTTGATAGCATTCTTTGGTGAGTGATGGAAAATCCAGCAGTCAGTTGACTTCAAGCTTCCTGGAACTGTTTGGGAGAACCATATCAGGAGGTATCCTTCATGAAGAAGGATTTAGGAGTGAGTCTGAATGACACTGAAAAATAATGACCTTCTTTTTTGTATATTGTCCAGACTCAAGGTGTTCCTTCCCCATGTGAGAGGGCTGTTGGTCTTCTTACATTACCAGAAATCAGTGGGTCACATTCTGATAGCTCGACTTCCCTGCTCACACCCAGATCTTTGGTTTGAAACAGTCAGAAGCAAAAAGGATAACACTAACAGAGACTGATCATGTCTCAGTTTGACCAACACTGGCAGTTGAGTTGCTTTTGGAAACCAGGGTACTAAATCAAATGATTATTACCATTGGGGATTATCACAATAAAATTTGAATCCCCTAGACCTCCCTTTAGACAAGTTATCACTCACAGTTACCGTTAAGAAAAGAAGAAAGCATTTTGCCATGATAGGATCCCCAAATTTCAAAATAACTCTTTATAACCCCACAACTCTTTTATTCTGGTCATAACCCATGAATTGACTAAACAGAGGCAATTGCTTTCTGGAGACAGCACCCTCATTGACTAAAATGCATTAAAAAGGGGTATGTACTAATTGCATCTGCAGGAGGAAGACTTAGAAATATTTTAGGGTCAATTTCTGGGGAAGATGCCTTATGTTTACTAAATTCTGTGGATGCTATGGATGGTTCACCTTGTTTATCAGCTCATTATTCAGTGGCTTTTGTGATGAAAGGCACACCATTGCCAGACTGTAAATAGCATGGGAGCCTGAAAACATGGCACATATGAGTTTGCTACACATAGTTACAATTCTAGAATCACCTGACTGGACTAAGCATCAGTGTTTAACCTGAAATAATGTCAACAACATTAAAGCCCCATAATTAGCCCCAAGGAAAGAATAAAAACCAGATATAGGTAACTGCAAGAAATAGCCAAAGGCCATGCCTCTTGCAAAGTGGTCATTTATATCATGAGAAAAATGTGTCAAATTTTGGCAAGAGTCACAGTTTAGCATGAAAGGCAATCTCTGCACCATAAAATGAAGCGAAAGTGTTAGTCACTCAGTTGCATGACTCTTTGTGACCCAATGGACTGGAGCACTCCAGGCTCCTCCATCCACGGAATTCTCCAGGCAAGGAAACTGAAGTGGATTGCCATGCCCTTCTCCAGGGGATCTTCCCGACCCAGTGATCACACCCAGGTATCCCATTTTGCAGGCAGATTCTTTACTGTCTGACCCACCAAGGAAGCCCTTCCACATCATAAATATATAGGGATTCACTTTGCTTCCAGTACATTACAGCAGGGTTATTGTCGTGGTATAAATAATGATGGGTACAGTCTGCATTAATGCCTGGATAATGAATCAGTGACATTCTAGGAAGAGGTAGCTCAATTAATAGTAAAATTTTAAGCCTTCACATCAGAGAATGGTCTTTACACGGGTGTACACATGAAGACTATCTTTTATCTGTGAGTAGGTAGCTTTCTGAGGGGCAGGACAAACACCTAGATCATTGACAAAAGCCCAAGAGATACTAAAAGATATATTCAGTTTCATTAAAAAGGGCATTGGCAAGTACTTTGAGAATGGCCAGAATGTTGCCCACTCAGCAGAATGATTGCATCCATTTCTGCTGCTGCATGACTGTTACTGAAGTGAACCAGCCATAGCCGCTCTCTGGGCACCACTGATGATTTGCTTAGTTAAGCCATCAATCATGCCAAGATGTTTGAGGGAACTTCTGTGGATTTGGGGTCCCACTGAGCCACTGATGCTGTTGTTGCTCTCTAGTCACTAAGTCATGTCCGACTCTGTGCCCCCATGGGCTGTAGCCAGCCAGCCTCCTCTGTCCATGGGATTTCCCAGGCAAGAATACTAGAATGGGTTGCCATTTTCTTCTCCAGGGGATCTTCCCAACCAGGGACTGAACCCA
The DNA here is from genome assembly GCF_019320065.1 of Cervus canadensis. Classification (NCBI taxonomy): domain Eukaryota; kingdom Metazoa; phylum Chordata; class Mammalia; order Artiodactyla; family Cervidae; genus Cervus; species Cervus canadensis. Next base: position 95,163,171 of record NC_057386.1, read on the forward strand.
CATCTCCTGCTTGGCAGGTGGATTCTTTATCCCTGAGCCACCTGGGAAGCCCCACTGAGGCAGTGGTTTTACCTCAATTACGTAATAAGAGGGAAAGTAAAGGCAAAGTTGACACTTTTTAATGTAAAACTGAGATGTCCCTATAGTCAAACAAGCTGCATTCTTTTTGACAGCGTCCATTTGACAAATATGGCTCATGAGTTTGAACAGACTATGCCAGCTCCCCATCCCATCCCAAATAAATACCAGTCAGAGTCACAAACACTCTAGATGTAAGGAGTTCAGTCTTGGGAAATCTCAGTAGGAAACTGCAGCTTCAAATCTTTACCTTTTGTGCAAATATGGCTGCTTTAGGGAAGCAATGAAACCACCTTAACAGGCACCTCTGGAAGGAGGCTGCCTGCTGTTTCCAGAGGCTGCCGGCTGTTATCCAATCACTACCATGGAAATTTTTAGCTTGAAGGCATAATTAGATTTGTGAAATCTCAAAGGTATAGCATTTCTCTATATGCAGTTCTTCCAAAGAGGGAGAATGCCTTCACTGACAGTACAACCCTATAAAAAATCAACATTGATTATACATTCAGAGTATGACCTTTGAGAGTAGAATAATGATTCGCCCACATAGTCTCACCCACATAGTTGAATTAGCTTCTCTGAACTATTGTAAACCTTTCTCTGACTCAGTTAGCTAAATCCAGCTGGTATTTCCCCCCAAGGGATAGGGTAGGATGGTGACTTGGATGCCTGTATCTGAAGTAGCCATAAATGTTTGAGTCCCTCCTCTTTTTGAATTTCTTCACTTAGTGCACATGGACTTTTGGGGACGTGGCCAAGCATTTTGCTCCTTAAATAAGCAGTTAGGGCTAGAAAGGAAATCAAGGATTAGTAAGCACGGAAGGAGAGAGCAGGTTCATCAGGTGGGATAAATTGTGGAAGCTGTTCAAGTCTCACTCAATGACCTGCTGATGGTTTTGGTACAGATGGTACCCACCATCCTATACTAGACAGCAAGGTCATCTTTACTGATAGCATCTATTTCAGTCTTCAACTCTCTTGAGCCTGCACGCAAAGCCCCAGTGCTCTCCAGTCAGACCCCCAACATTTGTGTTATTTTGATTTCCTTTGTCTTGACTCATAGAGTGGCAGGAATTTTTTTAAGGTCAATTTAATCTGGGGAATTTGTTGCATGATTGTCATGGTAGCAACTCTTAATATTCTCCCTGATTTAAAATAAAGGGTAAGGGAGTTTTCCAAGATGATAAGATTCACTAGTGTAAGAAAGAACTTTTCTGGATTACTTTGTGCTGCTATCTCATTGTCTAGTACCAACAAACAGATGAATGGATTAACAAAATGATATGTCCCTAAATGCTATTTCATAATTAGAAACCTTGAATATTTGATACATGCTACAAGCTGAATACACCTCAAAATATTTATGCTGAGTGAAAGATGGCAGACCTAAAAGACTGTGTACTATATGATTGTACTTAAATAAAAGTAATTATTTACTTAGAATATTTAAATAAAATAAAATGTAAACTGGCCTAGAGTGACAGAAAGATCCTCTGGGGTTTCCTGGCAAAAGGGAGTAAAGAGATGGGAGAGATTACAAAGAGGCTTGAGGAAACTTTAAGGGCTGATGATGTTTTCATTATATTGACTGTGGTGATTATTTCATATGTATTCATATGTCACGACTTATCACTTATAGACTTCAAATATGTGCAATGAACAAATATTGTATATTAATGCACATATATGGATATCTAGGAAAATGGTATAGTTGATCTTATTTTACAAAATAGAAAGAGAGACATAGATGTAGAGAACAAACATGAGCACCATTGAGTGGGGGGAAGGAGATATGGGATGAATTGGAAGATTGGGATTGACATATATACACTATTGATATTATTTATAAAATAGATAACTAATGAGAACCTACTCTATAGCTCAGGGAACTCTATTCAATTCTCTGTAGTGACCTCAATGGGAAGGAAATCCAAAGGAGAAGGGATATAGGTATACATATAGCTTATTCACTTTGCTGTATAGTAGGAACTACTACAAAACTATAAAGCAAGTATACTCCAATAAAATTAATTTAAAAACATATGCAGTGTATTATGTGTCAAATATACTGCAATAAAGCTGTTTTTTTGTTTTGTTTTGTTATTTTTTTTAAGCTACTGAGAGGGCAGTTAAAAAATGATATGGTGAAGAGAATTTAGAAAGAGCTCCGTAAATAGATAAGTGGAAAAAAAAAAAAGACACATTCACACATATAATTCTAACTACTGCTTTGACAAATTCAGTTTTAAAAACTAGCTTTGTGCCATGGTAGATTTAGTCAGAGACCTTGAAAAATATAGTATCAATCCAAGAGATTTCAAAAATCAATAAAGCTTATAGTGAATGATCAAAAACACAGATCTTTATTCAACAGGGATTAAATTTTTTTAAAAAATGTGAGTATATGTTAGGATTATATCAGAACTTCCAGAAGCTCACGTTCACCTATTCATGATTATCTTCACATCATATATTTTGTATATGTGTGTGGTGGGAGGGTACTAGTGTGTTTATCCATATATAGATCTATCATCTTTCTAGCTATCTTTATGTTTAAAGGTTAGAATCACAGGAAACAGACTGTGAAATGTAGATATGTATGTCTCTTCAGGCAAAGACTATTCCTGAAGAAGGAGTCACTGTCTGAATCTGGAGAGTGAGCATGTTAGTCCTGGAATGAGAAGCTTGGTGTCTGAGGCAACCACTAAGTCCATGCTTTATGTGGATGCACTGACTCATATAATAAATGCACCCATCTGTGCACAGTTCAAAGATTCTGGATGGTCGGTTTTCCTGAGGAAACTGATGAAACTTTTGGTGGAATGAGCTGCACAGTCTGCCACTGTATCTAACCTCAATATGAAGTTGACATTCCCTCTCTTCCGCTTTTAATACCCTTATCTGCTTGTACGGGTGACTATGGCAGGCATGCATTATCCAACTATTCAGGCCTCTTTTTAAGAGCAACCACTGTAAGTCAGGTAGTTGCCTGACAGCTGGCACTTGCTACACCTTTAGTTCCATTCCAGCAGCCTTGCTGAGGCCACTCTCTCTGTACTCCTTCCTCACATAATTTAATACAGTTCGAGCACTAGATCTAAGTGGAGACTCCACACAAAGGTTCTTGTGTGCTGAAGCTCCCCATCAATCTACCTGTGTCTTTTTGGAGTTCTACTGCTATTTGAAGCCCTTCCCAAAGTCTTCCTTTATTTCCCCTCTTCTTTCACATCTGTCAGACCTGCATCATAGTATTAAGGTTTTCCCTGATTCTTCCTCCCCTTACCCCTTATATTATAGGAATATCCCTGACTTTCTGCCCAAAGCCTCTGGCTATTGATTCATTATTATTGTTTGCCTCTTCAAAAATTCAAATGATCACATAGCTTACCTGGTCTTATGGTGACTCAAGATACTTAACCCTGAGGACTCTGAGCCTGTAGCTATCATTTCCTTCTTAAAGTTGCTGCATGTGTCTATTGATTGTTGAGTTGGCACTGGGAAATAACAATAATCCCCAAATTAATCACCTAGATTCCTAATGTATTCTTCCTTGCTCTTATTATGGAACAGATGTCCTATCTCCTATAGATGATCAGAGAAAATCATTCCTGCCTGGATATAGATTTCTTTCCATTTCATTCTCATCTTCTGGTATCATTGAGAATCCCAAAGTGATTAGACAACACATAAAACCTGAAACATAATAGGATCCTTGTTGTGTCTGGTGACAGTAATATTCTCTCTCTAGAAACAAGACCCATAGATATGCAAATTCCAGAGTTGCAGAAATGTGTTGTTGCTGTTCAGCCACTAAATTGTGTCCAACTCTTTGTGTCTCCATGGAGGGCAGCACGTCCATCCTTCACTATCTCCCAGTGTTTGCTCAAATTCATGTCCATTGAGTCAGTGATGCTATCTAACCATCTCATCCTCTGCCTCCTCCTCCTCCTTTTGCCTTCAATCTTTCCCAGCCTCAGGGTCTTTTCAATGAGTCAGCTCTTCCTATCAGGGGGCCAGAGAATCAGAGTTTCAACATCAGTTGGTCCAATGAATATTCAGGATTGATTTCCTTTAGGATTGGCTGATTTTATCTCCTTGAAATTCAAGGGACTCTCAAGAGTCTTCTCCAGCAACACAATTGGAAAGCATCAATTCTTTGTCACTCAGCTTTCTTATGGTCCAACTCTCACATCCGCACATGACTACTGGAAGAACCATAACTTTAACTATAGAAATCAAGACACAAACTACCCAAGTGGATCACTGACAATGAAGGTAAGTGAAATTTAGTCTTATTTATATGTTTTGAGTCCTTGAATCATGTGTTTTTACCAGTTAGAGACACACCATTATATAATATTCATTCATCAGGTTGTCAGCTCCATCACTGACAATGGCATCCTATCTACAGAAGGTATACTTTCCAAGCTGAAGCTTCAGTTCACACTTTAAAAGCTTCTGCATCATTCTATTTATTGGAAATTTCTGGGTGGTGTGGTAGAAAATAGGACAAGTCAGTTCCATGATCTTGTAGACAACATCACAATTCAGTTTTAGAAGTGTGAATCCTTTGGTGTTATGATGTTTTTCTGGGTTACAAATCAGGATCGTATGCTCTGTAGACTCTTAAATTCTAGTGGTCTCTGAGACTCCATGGTCAAAAAAGGCTTACCCATATACATAATAGATGTTGTCCAGAAAATACCTGAGAAATCCCCCTGAGGGAGCTGTACACAGATCAAGAAGCAACAGGTAGAACTGGACATGCAACAACAGACTGGCTTCAAATTGGGAAGGGAGTACATCAAGGCTGTATATTGTCACCCTGCTTATTTAGCTTATATGCAAACTACATCATGCCAAATGCCAGGCTGGATGAAGCCCAAGCTGGAATCAAGATTCCCAGGAGAAATATCAATAACCTCAGATATGCAGAGGACACCGCCTTTATGGCAGAAAGAGAAGAGGAACTAAAGAGCCTCTTGATGAAAGTGAAAGAGAAGAGTGAAAAAGTTGGCTTAAAGTTCGACATTCAGAAAACTAAGATAATGGCATCTGGTCCCATCATTTCAAGGCAAATAGATGGGGAAACAAAGGAAACAGTGAGAGACTTTATTTTCTTGGGCTCCAAAGTGACTGCAGATGGTGACTGCAGCCATGAAATTAAAAGACGCTTACTCCTTGGAAGAAAAGCTATGACCAATCTAGACAGCATATTAAAAAACAGAGACATTACTTTGCCAACAAAGGTCCATCTAGTCAAAGCTATGGTTTTTCCAGTGGTCATGTATGGATATGAGAATTAGACTATAAAGAAAACTGAGCACCAAACCACTGATGCTTTTGAACTGTGGTGTTGAGGAAGACTCTTGAGAGTCCCTTGGACTGCAAGGAGATCCAACCAGTCAATCCTAAAGGAAATCAGTCCTGAAGAGTCATTGGAAGGACCAATGCTGAAGCTCAAACTCCAATACCTTGGCCACCTGATGCAAAGAACTAACTCACTGTTAAATACCCTGATGCTGGGAAAGATTGAAGGCAGGAAGAGAAGGGGACGACAGGGGATGAGATGGTTGGATGGTATCACTGACTCAACTGTTATGAGTTTGAGCAAGCTCCAGGAGTTGGTAATGGACAGGGAAGCCTGCTATGCTGCAGTCCATGGGGTTGCAAAGAATCAGACATGACTGAGTGACTGAACAGAACTGAACTGAGAAAATACCTGTCCCTGTTAGAGGTGAATGGGTCCAGTGCAATAACTTGTCACCATGGTTGTGTCATTCATAACCCAAGGTGTCTACATTGGGCATGGTAATTGAAAGCGACTGGCTGATGTCAATTTCTAAGTCATTCAATCCACTTGTGTTTTGTTTTTAACCTATGACCTCTGATAGGCTTTAGTATGCAATATCAAACCAAAGATCTTCACAATTTATGTGCACTCCTGAAAGTCTCTGCACACACTTTTTCTATGGAACTCCTTGTCTTTTATCTTCCACTCCTTGCTAGATGCCCCCATGGCTCTATGTAAATTCTAATCATGTACCACTTTTCTTTCCACACAAAGTAAAGGATCAGTTAAATAATCTTCAGTTCTAATCATTGGGAGGGTTTCTTCTCACCTATGTTTTTCAGGGTCACCTCTAAGTGGGACAGTAATACAGTATTGTCTATATTCAACCTACACCCAAATGGCCAACCAACTTAACTCAGATCTAGGCCTGGTGTTATTGGTCTCTACTGCCTGGTATTAACTCTGCCTCTCCCACCCACCATGTAACTATAGGTGTGAGCTGAATAAGTGTTAACCTTTTTTAAACATTTTGTTAAATCTTTTTTTAAATGATGAGGCAAATAAGATACATTTACTTGATAATGTATTCCTTATTTCAGTCCAAACATGTTCCAGACAGCTAGAACAATTACAAAATTTAATTGCTTAAGTGGGTCTTGAATTTTTGTAGGCTTTATCACCTGTCTTTAGGAATGCTGTGTCTTACCAAGACCTTCAGTATCCTTTTACATTCACATGATTTAATTAATGTGATTCCATCAATAGAAAGAAATAATATAATACTAAGCAAAGTGTACAGATACTGTAGGTAATTTTGACCTACATTATGACAGTCAGCAAGAAAGTTAATATTTAATACATTTAATATAACTCTGGGACAAAGTGAAGTATATCCTGTTGTTTATACTACATCAGCAATAACTGCTTCTCATCTGTTTCTTCACAGCAATAGAAAAAATCAAAATCAAAAGTTGGATACCACATGCTTGGGATCATGTTACTATGCAGTAGCAAAGATATATTTGACTACTACTTGATTGAGTTTTCAGTAGCCGACTTCATTTTCCAGGGTCCATAGAACTACTCCAGTAACCATATTTGTGAATCAAAGAGGGATATGATGAGGATCAATATTATTAAACACTTTAGATCTTCAAGAATGGCTTTGATTTCTGACATTTCCCTGGAGATGCAGCATTGCTTTTACTTTATTATATTCACAGAACAAGGGGCCAGATTCAACAGCTTATATTTGAGCTTCCCAAATATGAAAGCTCTTACTTCATAGGTGAATGTTGGTATTCTTAAAGCCACCAAATACTTTTATATAATTATTAATTGTGAGATCAGGGAAATCACTACTTTGTGGTCCATGGAGAGTGGATCTGCTCTGAGGTAGATCTGGACCAGAACAATATATTTTTTATTATCTATTTTCTTTGAACTATTCAGACCTACAATTATCTAAAAAAAATATCTAACAAATTTTGTCTGAATTCCTGAATACAAGGAAATTCCATTGACCCTTGAACAACAGAAGGTTAAACTGCATGATCCACTTATATACAACCTTTTTCCAGTAAATAGATACTATCAGTTCAGTTCAGTCACTCAGTCGTGTCCAACTCTTTGCGACCCCATGAATCACGGCATGCCAGGCCTCCCTGTCCATCACCAACTCCCAGAGGTTCCTCAAACTCATGTCCATCGAGTCGGTGATACCATCCAGCCATCTCATCCTCTGTCGTCCCCTTCTCCTCCTGCCCCCAATCCCTCCCAGAATCAGGGTCTTTTCCAATGAGTCAACTCTTCACATGAGGTGGCCAAAGTATTGGAGTTTCAGCTTCAGCATCAGTCCTTCCAATGAACACCCAGGACTGATCTCCTTTAGGATGGACTGGTTGGATCTCCTTGCAGTCCAAGGGACTCTCAAGAGTCTTCTCCAACACCACAGTTTAAAAGCATCAAATTTTCGGTGCTCAGCTTTCTTCACAGTCCAACTCTCACATCCATACATGACTACTGGAAAACCATACCTTTGACTAGAAGGACCTTTGTTGGCAAAGTAATGTCTCTGCTTTTTAGTATGCTATCTAGGTTGGTCATAACTTTCCTTCCGAGGAGTAAGCGTCTTTTAATTTCATGGCTGCAATCACCATCTGCAGTGATTTTGGAGCCCAGAAAACTAAAGTCTGACACTGTTTCCACTGTTTCCCCATCTATTTCCCATGAAGTGAGGGACCAGATGCCATGATCTTAGTTTTCTGAATGTTGAGCTTTAAGCCAACTTTTTCACTCTCCTCTTTCACTTTCATCAAGAGGCTCTTTAGTTCTTCTTCACTTTCTGCCATAAGGGTGGGGTCATCTGCATATCTGAGGTTATTGATATTTCTCCCAGCAATCTTGATTCCAGCTGGTGCTTCATCCAGCCCAGCGTTTCTCATGATGTACTCTGCATATAAGTTAAATAAGCAGGGTGACAATATCCAGCCTTGATGTCCTCCTTTTCCTATTTGCAACCAGTCTGTTGTTTCATGTCCAGTTCTAACTATTGCTTCCTGACCTGCGTACAGGTTTCTCAAGAGGCAGGTCAGGTGGTCTGGTATTCCCATCTCTTTCAGCATTTTCCACAGTTTATTGTGATCCACACAGTCAAAGGGTTTGGCATCGTCAATAAAGCAGAAATAGATGCTTTTCTGTAACTCTCTTGCTTACATACTATAGTACTACACAATGTGCAAGTGGTTGAATCTGCAGTCGCAGAATTGCAGATACAGGAGGAAACTAGGATACAGGGGAACAGAGCATACAGAGAGTCAAATAAACATTATATTGGAGTTTTGTATGAGGGTTGGCACCCCGCAACTCATGTGATGTTCAATACTCAACTAATATTCAAATAACCTTCTCAGAATATAAAACTCAGTTGCACTCTCTCTACATTGAGTTTTAGACTCACATGAGTCCTTAGTTAAGACTCAGCTTCAAATGCAGGATTCCTAGAGATACAAGCATTTCATTCATCTAAGAAGTGCTAACACCAATCTTTGAAAAGTTCAGAAAATAAAGTTTGCAACTGAAGTTAGTTTTGACTGGTGTGCACCCTTTTCCTCTATGTAGCTCTGAGAAGAAGGAAATGTGTTATTTTCCCAGTGGGACTTAGAGAAACACTTGTTAAGCAGAAAGTATATGATTTTTACTCTATAATGTATTATAGTATGAACAAAGGTCATTTTTATATGTAGAAGTGGAAACTAAAGAGAACTTGTTTTGAACAGATTGTCTCAGCTGGTAATAGTAAAACTGAGCTTCAAAATTCTGAGGCTTTTGACTTAAATTACATATTCTTAGTGTGCCATACTCTTTGCCAGAATACTATTTTTACAAGACCCTAACAAATAAGATGACTATAAAAGTGCCTTGCATTTCAAAGTACAAATGTTGGATTGGATCTTTGTTCTGGAGTTATTGAAATGTCTAGTGCCTCCCTTTCCTCAGTACACAGTTATCAGAATAAATGACTATATGCCTCATTGGGAAAAGGCATTGATAATCATTAACATATAAACTTGCTGTGGGGTTGAAGGTGCTTTCTCATGGGAAACTTCCCTGTCCTTCAGTTAATGGGTTCTGGATTTTAAAAGTGACACATGTTTGGAAACTGTGCTGGAAATTATCATGTTTTAATGGCTTGGCTGCCCTTCACATTCTAATCATCCATGCTTCATTTCTTTTGATTGCATAAATGAATAAATACTCTTAAACATTGTCTGAATATCTTGCCCTTATGGATGCTGTGTGCACTATTATAGATAGTGAACAAGAACACTGTATTTTTTATCATTCATCTTCTTTGAAATATTCAAAGATTATAGGTAGAGCACACAGCATCCTTAAGGGCAAGATTTACAGGCAATGTTTTATAGTAAAATAATTTCCATAATTATATCTGGCTTCTGTTTCCACTCTAATTTTTCTGCTCATTTCAATAATTATGTCCATCATTTTTCTTTTAATAGATGAGTACTTCCGAGATCTTATTATCTTCATTGCTCTCAAGCAACTACTGTCAGCTGTAATCTATATAGGAAGCTGTCATTGATCCAATAAAGCTGGTGAACAATTCACAATGCTTTTCCTATCATGATGGTTGCTGCTGCCAAGTCACTTCAGTCATGTCCAACTTTGTGCAACCCCAGAGATGGCAACCCACCAGGATCCCTTGTCCCTGGGATTCTCCAGGCAAGAATACTGGAGTGGATTGCCATTTCCTTCTCCAATGCATGAAAGTGAAAAGTGAAATTGAAGTCACTTCAGTCATGCCTGACTTCTAGCGATCCTATGGACTGAAGCCTACCAGGTTCCTCCATCCATGGGATTTTCCAGACAAGAGTACTGGAGTGGGTTACCACTGCGTTCTCCATCATGATGGTAACTGTGGCCTTTTGGCAGAAAATAGTCAACTGGTAGATTGTCCAGTCTTACATAGTATATCCACAATAGTCTGTCAAGTTCACTGGGCCTTTTGATTTTTGTCTTCCACTTTCTAACATGGAAGTTCTGGCATTTCTACATCATGTTTAAATTGCTTTCCCCAAACTTCCAAAGCCATCCAGGAATTAGTGCTTCACTCTAAGGTCTTTGTCTGTATATGAAATCTGTAATCAGGAAGAGTGCTTTTACACTAATAGATTATTTTAAAATTAATTTTCATTGAAATATGTTGCTTTACAGTGTTGTGTTACTTTCTACTATACAGTAGTGAATCAACTATATGTATACACATAAACTTCTTTTTAGGATTTCCTTCCAATTTAGGTTAGCATAGAGCACTGAGTTCCCTGAGCTATACAGTAGATTCTCATTAGTTATCATTTTTATACACAGAATCAATAATGTGTATATATCAGTCTCAATCTTCCAATTCATCCCACCTCCCCTTTCCTCCTTGGTGTCCTTACATATATTTTCTAGCATCTGTGTCTCTGTTTCTGTTTTGGAAATAAGATCATCTATACCATTTTTCTAGATTCCACATATATACATTAATATACAATATTCGTTCTTCTCTTCCTTCCTTTTGGATGACAATCTCTAGGTCTATCTATGTTTCTAAAAATGACACAGTTTTGTTTCTTTTCATGGCTGAATAATATTCCATTGTGTATATGTACCACATTTTATTTATCCATTTATCCATCATTGGACAGTAAGGCTGCTTCCATGTCATGGCTATTGTCAATGTTATTATTCAGCTTCATATCCGGCTATTCTTGATCAAGCACCCTTAGGAACCCATCCCATGAATATACTCCTAGTTCCTGACACTACACATAGCTTAGATCCTACACTCTCACTGAGCTATAATCCCTTTCGTCTCCCAGTAGAAGCATTTATTAGTAGCATCCTCCTAGATAGTATGTATTGAGGCTTATCTTTATTTAAAGATCTAATGGTCTTGAGGAAGATTGGGATACATGACAAGGAGGCACAAGTTGCCTTATAAAGTAGAATCTGTTATCAGGTTCAAGTTAAGGACAAGAACTACCTTTTAATACTAAGGGCCATATTTGTGGACTAGAGGACTAAAAAACAAACCAACCAACAAAAAACAACAAGAGATTCTGGATTTCTGACCCAGATATCTCCACTTATGCTTTATCATCCTTTTTTTTTTTTTTTTCCAATCATGGTCTTGCCCTTAGCATAGATTCTGGATTGAGAATTTACATTTTGCGTATTTCAGTTATCCTTCTAATTACTCATCAGGCTTGCATTTTAGCTTTTCTGCCCTCTGGATGTAGGAGATGATTACATTTATATGTTTATGTGCTATGTCGCTTTAAGTTAGTAATTAATTTAAGCATTTTGTTGTCCTTTTTCCCTAATGTATTAATGACCTCAATAGCAGCTATCCCATTTCATAGTCCTTATAATTATTAGTTCTCCTGAATTTCTCAAAAGACAGATCTGAGACATTTCACCAACCACTGCTCCACACCCCCCAACTGAATCCCTTTCCAGTTTATTATCATGGAAATTTTAATGATGGCATCATTACTACATATCAGGGACTCTCAGTACCCCATATACCACCAGTGATGGGGTTGTCTTTGCCAACTGGCTAGCAAATGCTTTGATTCCAAAAATTTCATTTCAGCATCTGCTTTTTTGGACCATGATTTGCACCAACTGACATAGATAAGGTTCCCTGGGAAACAGTCCCTGAGACAGTTATTCAAATGAAAGCAGTTTACTGAGATGAATTCACTGAAGAACACCTGTCCATGAGTGAGAAAAGTAAGACTGGGCAGAGATCTCTGGCATGACCCTTTAGACAGGGTTGCCAGACTTAGCAAATAAAAATAGAGGGTGTTCAGTTAAATTTGAATTTCTGTTAGATAATACATACATTTTTGTTGTATGTCTATATTTTGGTATACCTCAGTGTAAGTATGCCACAATTTTACAGGGAATGCACTTATGCCAATAAAGTATTAATTGTTTACCTGCAATTCAAACTTAACTGGGTATCTTGTATTTTTTTTTCCTTTGATGATGATACTATCTTCATAGCTGTCATGAATTGAGACAACAGATCTGGCCTATTTTCTCCCCATCTTGAAAAGTGTTTAGATGCAAGCTGCCCTATAAAAAGAGAGCAAACTTATTTGAGACAGACTTCTTTGTCCAAAGGCACTTCTTGGAGGTGATGTTAACTGCGAATTGCTAGCTGCTATGACTCCTGAGGACATAAATCCTTCTGTTTTGGACAGAGCAACTGGGTAGTTGTCCATAGTCTTCACGATTATGTGTATGTTAAAGAGTGATGGATGAGAAAGAAGGGAAGAAGGATAAATGGGTCAGGAACTATTTCATTATTTTATCTGGGCAATATTCACATCACTGATCTCCACGTTTTACAGTATACAGTACATTTATAATATAGTGTAGAATAACACATGCAGGCTAGAGCTCAGGCTTCATTCAGAATTCTTGGCCTCATCAGACCTGTGCATTTTACTCAGGTTAACAGATTCCTGGACTTAAAACTGTGGAACTGGAACACAAGTCAGTTTACTAGACTTTTCTAGAAGTCATACAAACAGATTCCTAAACCAGTCATATAGCTATATGCTATAACTTCAATATCTAAAGCAATGCAAATATTGTTTTTTTTCCTGTCTAAAGCATCTGAAAGTCATTAGAAAGGTATAACTTTGAAGATCATTGCCTATGATGTTATTATATAAAAATATAGTTAAGCAACCAGACTTAAAGATGTTACAATAATCTACACTAGTTCTATTACACAGGCATTACAAATGGAAAGGCACAGTTGCTGCCTGGATAAGAAAGGAAGGACTGGGGTAGAAATAACAATATTATTTCATAACAAAGTAAATATATTAGTTTGCTAATCATTGCAGCTCAGTGAAGCATATTTAGAAAGGGTTTGATGTAGGATATTCTGTGGGATTGATAAAACCAAAGTGGATAGAAATTTTAGGAGTAAAAATATGTCAAGCATATCTTTACATCATATATGGCATGGTGATTATAGTTAATTATATTACATTATATATTTTTAAGTGGCAAAGAGGGTTGACCGGAAGTGAATTACTGCTATATACTGCATGGAACTTGAAAAAATACTAAGTGAGAAGCCAGACACAAAGGCCACATATTGTATTATTTTGTTCCTATGAAACATTCAGAAAAGGTCAGTCCATGAAAAGAGAAAGTAGATTAGTGGTTGTCAGGGGTTGAGGGGATGTGGAAATGGGAAATTATACCAGTGAGTGCAGGATTTCCTTTGAGGGGGGTGAAAATACTATAAATTTAAATAATGAAGATGGTTGCACACCATGGTGAATACACTAAAAGTACTGAACTGTAAAGTCTAACAGCAGGAATCGTTGGTATGTGATTTTTATTCTCAATAAAGCTTTTAAATAAAATAAGTCATCACAAGAAGAAAAATTTCCTACTATTTATGGTAATGGATGTCAATTAGTCACTGTGGTGATCATTTTGTAGTACCTACATATATTAAAAACTATGCTGCACACCTGAAATTAATATAATGTTATGCCAATTATTTTACAACTAAAAAAAAAAAAAGAAAAGAAGAAGTTTCAAAACAATATTTGTTCATACCCAAGACTAGAAAAATAAGAGAAAAGCAAACTCATAGCAAGCTGAAGGAATGAAAGATAAAACATAATATGCCAAACAGAAGGATTGTGAATATAAATTTATTTTGGCATAGACAGCCAGGCTCATTAAATTAATATAAAGAAGTGGATCATACTCATCTTATCTGAACCATTTACAGATAGATCAAAGTTTTGGAAGAAAAGAAACATATGTGACTGTCCATTTGATTCCTAATAATAAGCCGACATTCTAGGAATCAGTGAACTAAAATGGACTGGAATGGGTGAATTTAACTCAGATGACCATTATGTCTACTACTGTGGGCAAGAATCCCTTAGAAGAAAAGGAGTATCCATCATAGTCAACGAAAGAGTCCGAAATGCCGTACTTGTATGTGATCTCAAAAATGACAGGATGATCTCTGTTCCTTTCCAAGGCAAGCCATTCAATATCACAGTAATCCAAGCCTGTGCCCCGACCAGTAAGGCTGAAGAAGCTGAAGATGAAGGGTTCTATGAAGACCTACAAGACCTTTCAGAACTAACACCCAAAAAACATGTCTTTTTCATTATAGGGGACTGGAATGCAAAAGTAGGAGGTCAAGAAACACCTGGAGTAACAGGCAAATTTGGCCTTGGGGTACAGAATGAAGCAGGGCAGAGGTTAATAGAGTTTTGCCAAGAGAAGGCACTGGTCATAGTAAACACCCTCTTCCACCAACACAAGAGAAGACTCTACACATGGACATCACCAGATGGTCAACACCAAAATAAGATTGGTTAAATTATTTGCAGCCAAAGATGGAAAAGTTCTATACAGTCAGCAAAAACAAGACTGGGAGTTGACTATGGCTCAGATCATGAACTCCTTATTGCCAAATCCAGACTTAAATTGAAGAAAGTAGGGAAAACCACTAGACCATTCAAGTATGACCTAAATCAAATCCCTTATGATTATACAGTGGAAGTGACAAATAGATTTAAGGGACTAGATCTGATAGACAGAGTGCCTGACGAACTATGGATTGAGGTTCATGACATTGTACAGGAGACAAGGATCAAGAACATCCCCAAGAAAAAGAAATGCACAAAGGCTGCCTGAGGAGACCTTACAAATAGCTGTGAAAAGAAGAGAAATGAAAAGCAAAGGAGAAAAGGAAAGATATTCCTATTTGAATGCAGAGTTCCAAAAAATATCAAGGAGAGATAAGAAAGCCTTCCTCAGTGATCAGTGCAAAGAAATAGAGGAAAACAATAGGATGGGACAGACTAGAGATCTCCTCAATACAATTAGAGATACCAAGGAAACATTTCATGCAAAGATGGGTTCAATAAAGAACAGAAATGGTGGGGACCTAAGAGAAGCAGAGATATTAAGAAGAGGTGGCAAGAATACACAGAAAAACTATACAAAAAAGATATTCACAACCCAATAATCACGATTGTGTGAACACTCACCTAGAGCCAGACATCCTTGAATGTGAAGTCAAGTGGGCCTTAGGAAGCATCACTATGAACAAAACCAGTTGAAGTGATGAAATTCCAGCTGAGTGATTTCAAATCCTTAAAAATAATGCTGTGAAAGTGTTGCACTCAATATGTCAGCAAATTTGGAAAACTCAGAAGTGATCATAAGACTGGAAAAGGTCAGTTTTCATTATAATCCCAAAGAAAAGCAATGCTAAAGAATGTTCAAACTACTGCACAATCACACTCAACTCACATGCTAGCAAAGTAATGCTCAGAATTATCCAAGCCAAGCTTCAGCAATATGTGAACTCTGAACTTCCAGATGTTCAATCTGGTTTTAGAAAAGGCAGAGGGACCAGAGATCAAATTGCCAACATCTGCTGGATCATCAAAAAAGCAAGAGAGTTCCAAAACATCTATTTATGCTTTATGGACTATGCCAAAGCCTTTCACTGTGTGGATGACAACAAACTGTGGAAAATTATGAAAGAGATCGGAATACCAGACCACTTGACCTGCCTCTTGAGAAATCTGTATGCAGGTCAGGAAGCAACAGTCAGACCTGGACAACTTCTATGCAGAGTACATCATGAGAAATGCTTGGCTAGATGAAGCACAAGCTGGAATCAAGATTGCCAGGAGAAATATCAATAAACTCAAATATTGATGACACCAGATGACACCACCCTTATGGCAGAAAGTGAAGAAGCACTAGAGAACCTCTTGATGAAAGTGAAAGAGGAGAGTGAAAATGTTGGCTTAAAGCTCAACTTTCAGAAACCTAAGATCATGACATCTGGTCCCATCACTTCATGGCAAATAGAGAGGGAAACAGTGGAAACAGTGGCTGACTTTATTTTGGGGGACTCCAAAGTCACTGGAGATTGCGACTGCAGCCATGAAATTAAAAGACAATTACTCCTTGGAAGGAAAGTTGTGACCAACATAGACAGCATATTAAAAAGCAGAGACATAACTTTGCCAACAAAGGTCCATCTAGTCAAGGCTATACTTTTTCCAGTGGTCATGTATGGATGTGGGAGTTGGACTATAAAGAATGCTGAGCACTGAAGAATTGATGCTTTTGAACTGTGGTGTTGAAGAAGACTCTTGAGAGTCTCTTGGTTTGAAAGGAGGTCCACCCAGTCCATCCTAAAGGAGATCAGTCCTGGGTGTTCCTTGGAAGGACTTATGTTGAAGCTGAAACTCCAATACGTTGGCCACCTGATGGGAAGAACTGACTCATTTGAAAAGACCCTGATGCTGGGAAAGATTGAGGGCAGGAGAAGGGGACGACAGAGGATGAGATGGTTGGATGATGTTACCAACTAAATGGACACAAGTTAGAGTAGACTACGGGAGTTGGTGATGAACAGGGAGGGCTGGCCTGCTATGGTCCATGGGGTCACATAGAGTTAGGCATGACTGAGTGATTGAACTGAACTGGCTGAATAAACAAATACAAGAACAGCTTTGCTGATAAAGGTCAGAACTAAAGGTCCATATAGTCAAAGCTTGGTTTTGCCAGTAGTCATGTATGAATGTGACAGTTAGACCATAAAGAAGACTGAGCATCAAAAAATTGATGCTTTCAAACTGTTGGTGGAGAAGACTCTTGAGAGTCCCTTGGACTGCAAGGAGATCCAACCAGTTAAACCTAAAGGAAATCAACCCTGAATATTCATTGGAAAGACTGATGCTAAAGCTGAAGCTTTACCACTTTGGCCACCTAATGTGAAGAGCCAGCTAGTTGAAAAATAACCTGATGCTGGGGAATATTAAGGGCAGAAGGAGAAGGGACAACAGAAGATGAGATGGTTGGATAGCATGACTGATTCAATGGACATGAGTTTTAACAAACTCAGGAAAATAGTGAAGGACTAGGAAGCCTGGCATGCTGCAGTCCATGGGGTCACAAGAGTCAGACACAACTGAGTGACTGAACAACAACAACAAGAATAGCTTATGACTAAAAATCAATTAAATTAGAATTTGAAATTTAATGAGTTACATACACTTTATGAGTATAATGCATTGTGATGTAATGGTAATAATATTACTTCCTCATTAATTCTCATAATAACTATGACAAAATATGTGTGTGGTAAGTTTCAAAGAGCTGAAAAATGATCAGTGAACCATGTTGTATGAGACAGTGACAACCAGAGTGTAAGAGGGTACACTTTAAGAAGTAACCTTTAAAGAAGTAACCCTGGGATACCCCTCCCTCACCTGGCTTTTAAAAGTGCTTTGATAAAACCCATCTGAGAGTTTGGGGCTTTGAGTACTAGTTGCCCTGGATTCCTTGTTTGGATCCTGCAATAAATGATGCACTTTCCTTCTCCATAACCAGGTGTCAGTAGGTTAGTTTTACTGGGGATGGGTGAGAGACCCAAGTTTGACTTGGTAATGATGCCATTACCAAAATGTTATAAACATTCAAACATTGAATATGATTAACTGAGAAGTTGAAACATTGTCCTCTGTCTACAAAAATACTATTATCAAAACACAGTGTTTTGTATCCAAATTAATACATCAGAAAAAAGTTTAAACATCATTTCACAAAAGAAAAAATTGATATTGCAATCTGATCCTTATTCTCAGTTGGTTAATTGAGAGCACTTGTCAATGAATATTTTCCCTTTACCTTAAAAGTTATGTCAAAAAGCTGTTACTTCGGATTGCATATAGCAGGGTGTCTCAACTTCAGTACTATTGATATTTTGAGCTGCACAGCTCTCTCTCTTGGAGTGGAGAGGGGTTATTCTGTGAACTGTAACATTTGTAGAAGCATCTCTGGCATCTGCCCATTAAATGATGGTAGCACTTCCACTCTTGGCTGTTACAATCAAAACATGTGTTTAGAGCTTGTCAAATCTCCCCAGTTAGTTATATTGATAAATAAAATTTGTTAAGTGTGAAGAATGTTTGGATAATGTCTAAAATTCAGACAATGTATGTTACTGATATGCTGGAAAACAAGAGATTTGATCATTTATTGTGTTGATGTGCTTATATAGAAATAGAATACAGAAGTGAAGTGGGATGTATAAATTAAGTGAAAAAAGACTAGAAGATTAGAAAACTATCTTTAACACTATAACATTATTGTGTTAATAATTAACACATTAATTAACATTTAATCTTAATTAACAATTAACATTATTGTCTTAATAATTAAAAATGACTAAAAAATGGTGAAAATGCCCAAATATGAAATAATAATTTTGAAACTATTTAGCAGTCTTCACATTGTGTCACAGTATAATAGCATTCATTCTTTCCAACATAAAATGTGACAAAGGATGTTTCTCTATGGAAAACAAGGTCAAACAATCAGAAAAGTTTCTGGATTTAATAACCTAGATAACTGAAGTGCAAGCACTGTGTTACAATAAGGGAAAGAGGCACAGATTCTCCTTCAAGTTTTTATGGTCTGATGCTGGTTCCATACAGGAAAAGGTGTACGTCAAGGCTGTATATTGTCACTCTGCTTACTTAACTTATATGCAGAGTACATCATGAGAAACGCTGGGCTGGAAGATACACAAGCTGGAATCAAGATTGCCGGGAGAAATATCAATAACCTCAGATATGCAGATGACACCACCCTTATGGCAGAAAGTGAAGAAGAACTAAAGAGCCTCTTGATGAAAGTGAAATAGGAGAATGAAAAAGTTGGCTTAAAGCTCAACATTCAGAAAAGTAAGATCATGGCATCTGGTCCCATCACTTCTTGGGAAATAGATGGGGAAACAGTGTCAGGCTTTTTTTTGGGGGGGGGGCTTCAAAATCACTGCGGATGGTGATTGCAGCCATGAAATTAAAAGACGCTTACTCCTTGGAAGGAAAGTTATGACCAACCTAGATAGCATATTAAAAAGCAGAGACATTACTTTGCCAACAAAGGTCTGTCTGGTCAAGGTTATGGTTTTTCCAGTGGTCATGTATGGGTGTGAGAGTTGGACTGTGAAGAAAGCTGAGTGCTGAAAAATTGATGCTTTTAAACTGTGGTGTTGGAAAAGACTCTTAAGAGTCCCTTGGACTGCAAGGAGATCCAATCAGTCCATCCTAAAGGAGATCATTCTTGGGTGCTCATTGGAAGGACTGATGCTGAAGCTGAAACTCCAATACTTTGGCCACCTCATGTGAAGAGTTGACTCATTGGAAAAGACCCTGATTCTGGGAGGGATTGGGGGCAGGAGGAGAAGGGGACGACAGAGGATGAGATGGCTGGATGGCATCACGAACTCGATGGACATGAGTTTGAGTAAGCTCCGGGAGTTTGTGATGGACAGGGAGGCCTGGTGCGCTGTGATTCATGAGGTCGCAAAGAGTCGGACACAACGGAGCAACTGACTGAACTGAACTGAAGAGGTGTGTGGACTGTGTGCTTAATCGCTTAGTTATGTCAGACTCTTTGCAAGTCCATGGATTGTAACCCACCAGACTCCTCTGTCTATGGGATTCTCCAGGCAAGAATACTAGAGTGGATTGTTATTCCCTTCTCCAGATGACATTCCCGACCCAGGGATCAAACCCGGGTATCCAGCATTGCAAACAGATTCTTTACCATATGAGTTACAGGGAAGTTCCTTATTTCAAATAAAGTAGCTGTAAATGTACGGTTGTATTTAGTGAAAGGAGAGGTGGCCTGGATGCAATAAAATATATGCTTTGGGCTAACATGTAAAGGCTTGATTGGTGAGACAACTGTCACAATTAATCTGTAATTGAAAAATTACTAGGGATTTAGTAATCAATGAGTGAGGAGGAGTGCTCAAGTTGAAGGAACAATGTGTGCAAAGGCCCTGGAGTTGAAGCACGTGTGCTCTTTCTTGAGATGTCATAGAAGTCCACCAATCCCATGTGGATTGGCATAATATCAACAAATGCAAATGTATTTGGCATAAGATCAGTGGAAGTTTTTCATAATTGATACATCACCAAAGAACTTAAAACCAATAGAAGGACCTAGGGCTTATTGAAAAGAACAATGGGAAATCATTAAGTATTTAAACAGCAGCAGGTAATATAATCAAACTGTAATTTAAAAAGAAGTGATTGTATAATAGTGACAGAGAAGAACACAATTGAAGGACTGATGCTACCCAAATTCAGACTTCTTATAAAGTTGCAGTAATAAAGACAATATAATCAACTGATCTTTGACAAAGAAGCAAAGGAAATGCAATGAAGCAAAGATAGTCTATTTAACAAATGGTACTGGAACAAATGGACATACACCTTCAAAAAACAAATGAATCTGAAAATAGATCATACACTTTCCACAAAAAAATTAACTCAAAATGAGCACCAAAAACATGATCCATGAAAACATTGATTATCAAGCTGTACTTTATTAAAACTAAAAATTTCTGTTCTGCAAAAGATAATATCAAGAGAATAAGAAAACCAGCCACAGACTGGGAGAAAATATTTGCACATGACATATCTGATAAAGGATTGTAATCCAAGATACACAAAAAATTCTTAAAACTCAACAATAAGGTATCAAACAGCCTGATTAAAAATGGACCAAAGATCTTAAGAAATACCTCATCAAAGAAGATATACAGGTGACAAATAAGCATGAAAAGATGTTCTGCATCTTATGTCATCAGCAAAATGCAAATTGAAAGAATGAAATACCAGCACAGGCCTATTTGATTATAGAGAACACTGACAATATCAAAATCCAGAACACTGGCAGTGTCAAATACTTTGAGGTTGTGGTATAACAGGAGCTTTCATAAGCTGCTGATGGGGATGCAAATTGGTACAACCATTTTGGAGGACAATTTGGCAGTTTTTATAAAAATAAGCATAATATTACAAGTATCTTTATAACATTTTCACTGCTTAGTATTTACCCAAGGGAGCTGAAACCTTATGCTTGTACATATCCTGAACATGGGTGTTTAGAGCAGCTTTATTCATAATTGTCAAAATTTAAAGTCATTCAAATTGTCTTTCAGTAGATGAATGAATAATCACCCATGTTACGTCCAGATAATGCAATATCACTTGGCACTAAAAAGAAATGAGCTATCAAGCCATGAAAAGACATGGAAGAAGCTTAAATGCACATAAGTAAGTGAAGGAAGCCAAACGGAGAAATCTAAATACTGTATGATCCCAAATATATGGCATTCTAGAAAAGGGAAAACTATGGCAACAATTAAAAGAAAACTAAATTGGGTGTGTGGAGGGATGAATGGATGCAGAAGAAAGGGAAACTATCTAACATCATCTCTGACCTATAAGGAAAGTAATCATTCTCACCTTAAAAAAAGAAACTTAGACCAACTGAAAATCAGTAACTTTTTTGAATGTTTTATTATTTTTGAGTCACTAAGTTGTGTCTGACTCTCTGCAATCCCATAGACTATAACCTACAGGCTCCTCTGTCCATGGGATTTCCCAGACAAGAATACTGGACTGTGCGGCCATTTCCTTCTCCAAGCGATCTTTCTGACCCAGGCATGGAGCCTGTGTCTCTTGCATTGGCAAGTGGATTCTTTACCACTGAGCCATCAGTGAAGCCCTTTGTGAAAGTGCTTAGTTGCTCAGTCATACCTGACTTTTTGCAACCCCCATGGATTGCAGCCTGCCATGCTCCTCTGCCGAGGGGAATTCTTCAGGCAAGAATATGGATTGCCATGCCCTCCTCCAGGGGATCTTCCCAACCCAGGGAACAAACCCAGACCTCCCTCGTTGCAGGCAGATTCTATACCACCTGAGCCACCAGGGAAGCCTGAGTCACAAACAAAACCTGCTTCTCAGAAACAGAGACTGATGGAGTCATACAATGGTAGGAGCCTGAGAATGTACTTTTGACAAATGGTTGAAGGCTGAGTTTGGACTAGCATGAAAGTCCTTTCCTGAAGGAAAGGGTCCCAAAGTCTTTCCCTCCAGGAACTTCACCAGTGTCTCATCATGTTGAAGGTTTGCAAAGGAAGCCTTATGGCTCTGGCAGGTGGAGAGAAAACAGATCATTCTGAAATATACTCAGAGTCTTCTCCATCATGGAAGGCTGTCAGAAAGAAAGACTGTGAGCTGAAGGACATCCTTCCACTCCAATCCCTTCTACTGTCAGAGTGCCTACTAAGGTGGGGCCGGGGGGGAGGGAAGCAGAGACTGGGAGAAGGAGGCTTTTTACATCCCAAAGACTACATTTCAAAACAATGGCTCTCAGGTCCTTGAGAAAGATACTTCTAAAAATTACATATTCATAGTTGTAAGACATTTCTAATGAATGTTGTAAGAAAGGGAGACTAGCAGCCTTTGAGATGTTGGCTAGAACAGAGTGAATTAACCCAACACCTTTAACTTTGTCAGGCAACATTCTAGTAGGAACTTAGGCCATCTTAAGTACACAGCCTTATGATGCTAAGAAGCCAAGGTAGAGTTTGGTTGTCTCTCAGAGCAGAAGTTTGGACAAAATTGTTCTGTGCCAAGAGTCCTGTAGTTCTCAGCGTTACAGCTGAGAACTACAAGCCATGGACTCTCTGAAGAGGAGCAGTTAGAAAAGCCTAAAGACAGAATGGGAGTCAAAAATAAAGGCAATTGAAATGCTTTGAAACCTCTTGTATTTGCAACTTTGCAAACTTTAAACAGAGTTCAGCTCCTATCCGTGTTAATGAAAAATGTAGCACTAATGACTTAATATATACCTCATTTCCTATTACCTAATAAAACCTGTGTGACTTTCAAGGAAAAATGCAAGTCATGCTAAAAGACAAGAAAAACACTGTGAGGTGAAAAAGCAAGCATCAGAAACAGATATAGATACAGCAGAGATGTTAGATTATCAGCCTGAGAATGCAATGATAAATAATGTGGTAAAGTCCCCAGTGGGGGGCAGGGGGAGTGAAATGGAAGTTGGTAATCAATGAAAAAAATAGGTAATATGTAAGAACATGGGTAATATGTAAGATTATGGGTAATATAAGCAGAGAGACAACAACTCTAAGAAGGAAGCAAAAAGAAATGCTAGAAATAAAATATTTTTTTAAAAAATCATTATAATAGAATTTTAGAATTCTTTGGTAGATTCATCAGTAGGTTTGACAAAGCTGAGAAAAGAATCACTGAGTTTAAAGACTTTTCAAAAGAAACTTCCCAAACTGAAATGTGAATTTAAAAAAGTGAAACAAACAAAAAAGAACAAACCATTTGCAAAGAGTGAAACAACTGCAAAACTATATAACACGGGACTGGAAAAGGTCAATTTTCATTCCAATCCCAAAGAGAGGCAATCCCAAAGTATGCTAAAGCTACCATACAATTGCACTCATCTCACACGTTAGTAAAGAAATGTGCAAAATTCTCCAAGCTCAGCTTCAGCAATATGTGAACCATGAACTTCCAAATGTTCAAGCTGGATTTAGAAAAGGCAGAGGAACCAGAGATCAAATTGCCAACATCTGTTAGATCAGTGAAAAAGCAAGAGAGTTCCAGAAAAACATCTATTTCTGCTTTATTGACTATGCCAAAGTCTTTGACTGTGTGGATGACAACAAACTGTGGAAAATTCTGAAAGAGATGGGAATACCAGACCACCTGACCTGCCTCTTGAGAAACCTATATGCAGGTCAGGAAGCAACAGTTAGAACTGACATAGAACAACAGACTGGTTGCAAATAGGAAAGGGAGTACGTCAAGGCTGAATATTGTCACCCTGCTTGTTTAACTTATATGCATTGTACATCATGAGAAATGCTGGGCTGGAAGAATCATAAGCTGGAATCAAGATTGCTGGGAGAAATATCAATAACCTCAGATATGCAGAGGACACCACCCTTATGGCAGAAAGTGAAGAGGAAGTAAAAAGCCTCTTGATGAAAGTGAAAGAGGAGAGTGAAAAAGTTGGCTTAAAACTCAGCATTCAGAAAACTAAGATCATGGCATCTGGCCCCATCACTTCATGGGAAATAGATGGGGAAACAGTGTCAGGCTTTTTTATTGCGGGGCGGGGGGGGGGCTCCAAAGTCACTGGAGATTGTGACTGCAGCCATGAAACCAAAAGATGCTTACTCCTTGGAAGGAAAGTTATGACCAACCTAGATAGCATATTAAAAAGCAGAGACATTACTTTGCCAACAAAGGTCCATCTAGTGAAGGCTATGGCTTTTCCAGTGGTCATGTATGGATGTGAGAGTTGGACTGTGAAGAAAGCTGAGCACAGAAAATTTGATGCTTTTAAACTGTGGTATTGGAGAAGATTCTTGAGAGTCCTTTGGACTGCAAGGAGATCCAGCCAGTCCATCCTAAAGGAGATCAGTCCTGGGTGTTCACTGGAAGGGCTGATGCTGAAACTGAAACTCCAGTACTTTGGCCACCTCATGCCAAGAGTTGATTCATTGGAAGAGACCTTGATGCTGGGAGGGATTGGGGGCAGGAGGAGTAGGGGACGACAGAGGATGAGATGGCTGGATGGCATCACCAACTCGATGGACATGAGTTTGAGTAACCTCCGGGAGTTTGTGATGGACAGGGAGGCCTGGCGTACCGCGACTCATGAGGTCGCAAAGAGCTGAACATGGCTGAGTGACTGCACTGAACTGAACGTGCATTAGAGATTAGAGAGGTTAGAAGAAAAATTGCTGTTAGAGAAAGATGCTGAACAATAGAAAAATTCTAAGTATAGTTTTTTTTTTTTTTTTTAATTTCAAAGGAATAGAGATTTAAACTTTAGAGATGTGAGCAACTTCAACAACTAAATATGTTTTAATTTAAGTGGTTAGTCACTCAGACATGTCCAACTCTGCGACCCCATGGACTGTAGCTTGCCAGGCTCTCCTCTCCATGGGGATTCTCCAGTCAAGAATACTGCAGTGGAAAGCCATGCCCTCCTCCAGGGGATATTCCCAACCCAGGGATCAAACCCAGGTCTCCCTCAGTGCAGGAAGATTCTTTACCTTCTGAAACAACAGGTAAGACCTTTAAATTATATAGACGTGTTATTCTTTATAATAGCAGAGTGGGAAGTTCATTAAGTCACTGTTAATCTATATTTGTTAATGCATCTTGCATACTTTTAAACACATACTAAATATATTCAAATTTATACTGAATGGATAATTTAAAGTGATCCTGGTTGAATTAATAAATCCCTTTTTTGTTAATACCAGAAAAAATTAAATGTTAAATCCACTAAGAATTTAATACTCCAAAGTCCTAAAAATAAGCACATGTCAACTTTAAAATTTTTAACACATGAAGACTCTCTTCAAGTTCAGTTCTATTCAGTTCAGTCACTCAGTCATGTCTGACTCTGCAACCCCATGTACTGCAGCACAGCACACTGGGCCTCCTTGTCCATCGCCTATAACTAGGGTTTACTCAAACTCATGTGCTTTGAGTTGCTGATGCCATCCAACCATCTCATCCTCTGTCATCCCCTTCTCCTCCCTCCTTCAATCTTTCCCAGTATCAGGGTCTTTTCCAAAGAGTCAGTTCTTCACATAAGGTGGCCAAAGTATTGGAGAGTCAGCCTCATCATCAGTTCTTCCAATGAGTATTCAGGATTGATTTCCTTTCAGATTGACTGGTATGATCTCCTTGCAGCCCAAGGGACTCTCAAGAGTCTTCTCCAACACCACAGTTCAAAAGAATCAATTCTTCAGTGCTCAGCTTTCTTTATAGTCCAACTCTCACATCCATACATGACTACTGGAAAAACCATAGTTTTGACTAGACAAAACTTTATGGGCAAACTGATGTCTCTGCTTTTTTAAAATGCTGTCTAGGTTGGTCATCGCTCTTCTTCCAAAGAACAAGTGTCTTTTAATTTCATGGCCACTGTTTCCACTGTTTCACCATCTATTTGCCATGAAGTGATAGGACCAGATGCCATATTCTTAGTTTTCTGAATGCTGAGTTTTAAGCCAACTTTTTCACTCTCCTCTTTCACTTTCATCAAGAGGCTCTTTAGTTCTTCTCCACTTTCTGCCATAAGGTTGGTGTCATCTGCATATCTGAGGTTATTGATATTTCTCCCGGCAGCCTTGATTCCAGCTTGTGCTTCTTCCAGCCCAGCATTTCTCATGATGTACTTTACATATAAGTTAAACAAGCAGGGTGACAATATACATCCTTGATGTACTCCTTTTCCTATTTGGAACCAGTCTGTTGTTCCATGTCAGTTCTAACTGTTGCTTTCTGACCTGCCTCTTGAGTAATACAGGTTTCTCAAGAGGCAGGTCAGGTGGTCTGGTATTCCCATCTCTTTCAGAATTTTCCACAATTTGTTGTCATCCAACCAGTCAAAGGCTCTGGCATAGTCAATAAAGCAGAAATAGATGATTTTCTGGAACTCTCTTGCTTTTTTGGTGATCCAGCAGATGTTGGCAATTTGATCTCTGGTTCCTCTGCCTTTTCTAAATCCAGCTTGAACATCTGGGTGTTCATGGTTCACTTACTGTTGAAGCCTGGCTTGGAGAATTCTGAGCATTAGTTTACTAGCATGTGAGATGAATGCAACTGTGTGGTAGTTTGGGCATTTTGGGCATTGCCTTTATTTGGGATTGGAATGAAAACAGACCTTTTCCAGTCCTGTGATCACTTTTGAGTTTTCCAAATTTGTTGGCGTATTGAGTGCAGTACTTTCACAGCATCATCTTTTAGGATTTGAAATCGCTCACCTGGAATCCCATTACCTACACTAGCTTTGTTTATAATAATGTTTCCTAAGGCCCACTTGACTACACATTCCAGAATGTCTGGCTCTAGGTGAGTGATTATACCATTGCAATTATCTGGGTTTCATTAAGATCTTATTTGTACAGTTCTTCTGTGTATTCTTGCCAACTCTTCTTGATGCCTTCAACTTCTATTAGGTCCATTCCGTTTCTGTCCTTTATTGAGCCCATCTTTACATGAAATGTTCCCTTGGTGTCTCTAATTTTCTTGAAGAGATCTCTAATCTTTTCTATTCTATTGTTTTCCTCTATTTCTTTGCATTGATCACTGAGGAAGGCTTTCTTAGTTCTCCTTGCTGTTCTTTGGAACTCTGCATCTCAATGTGAATATCTTTCCTTTTCTCCTTTGCTTTTTGCTTCATTTCTTTTCACAGCTATTTTATAAACATTATCTCATTTAATTCCCACAAAAATGCCTTGAGTTTGGCCCCATACATATCTCAGTTTTGCATAATGGTTATGTATCCTGGTGGCTCAGATGGTAAAGAATCTGCCTGCAATGCAGGGAACTTGAGTTAAGTCCTTGGCTCAGGAAGGTTCCCTCAAGAAGGGAATGGCTACCCACTCCAGTATTCTTTCCTGGATAATTCCATGGATAAGAAGCCTGGTGGGCTACAGTTCATGGGGTTGTGAAGAGTCAGACACAGCTGAGCAACTAACACGTCATTGCCTTATCCAAAGGTTACACAGCTAGCAAATAATGGGTCTTAAGTTTGAATCCAAGCCATAGATCAAGAATTTTGTTCTTTCACAAGCTACATTGCCTCACCAAAATGAATTATACTATTCTGCCCTCTTGAAAGAAATTAAAATCCAAAATCAACTTATCTTGCCATTTTGAGGTAAAGGTCAAATTCTAGAGTTCTTGAGTTATAACAACATCTAAAGAATCACCCTCTCCAATTTCATTTTCTGGTCAAGGCATAGGTGACTAACAAAGGCACTGTAACTATTTGATCTTAAAACAATTGAACTGGTCAAATGTTGCAACTCTGATATATCTCAATTTTTAGAGATGAGAAATAAGGAAAGGAACTATCAATATTATGTCTTTCCAATATGTTTATGTTTTAGGAAAGTGCCCTACTACTCAATCATCTGCTCCCTAAGCAGCCATCCCAGATGAAATAATGTTACTAAAATATCTATAAATATTGCAAGAGATCAGAGCAGAAATGC
The DNA here is from genome assembly GCF_019320065.1 of Cervus canadensis. Lineage (NCBI taxonomy): Eukaryota > Metazoa > Chordata > Mammalia > Artiodactyla > Cervidae > Cervus > Cervus canadensis. Next base: position 95,191,559 of record NC_057386.1, read on the forward strand.
AACAGTATCAGAGAAAGAGAAACTTTTCAGGCTCATCAGTAGGACAGTCAATGGCTAGAAGTTGTCAGGAATACAAAACTTCTGAATTTAAACTTATTTTGATAAATGTCTCAGCAACATGCTAATTTTGTACTAAGCGCGTACAATATCTGTGGGGTGATTCAACTTATGTGGATGAATCATAGCTGCCATCTTTTACAAAGTTTAGAAATGTGTCATGTTGGCAAGCCCAGTTAGCAGAAATAATTCAAGGTGACTTTATTTTATATCCAGCATGTTCAGAATTCCTTAATTTCCGTTTCTTCAGAGTCCCCTGTCTCTTGGTACTCTGTACTGAATTGAAAGTCGGCTCAGTCTAGTATCTTAGTTTTCATACTCCTGTGAGCAGTCTTTTTTTTTTTTTTTTTTTCCTTTTTATCGTTATTCTTTTTATCATTAAGCACTGAGCATGTGGCTCTGAGGTCAGTTAGGACTGGAAGAAATCAGTCCCTAATCTAGAGAAATGTTCTCCACACAAGTTAAGAGAGAAGATTAGGAAGCGTCCCTGTAGTCTCCCCATCAGGGAGAATTGGGAGGATGTTGAAAGGCTTGTTAGAGGGCTGAAGGTGCCTGAAGCACTTACATTTGTAACAATCTCTTTTCCAGTGTCCTCGCTATGCAATAATAGCAGACCCTTCCCTGGTGGCTTGGACAGTAAAGCGTCTGCCTGCAATGGGGAAGACCTGGGTTCAATCCCTGGGCTGGATCCCTTGGTTGGGAAGATCCACTGGAGAAGGAACTGGCAACCCACTCCAGTACTCTTGCCTGAAAAAATCCTATGGACGGTGGTGCCTGGTAGGCTACAGTCCATAGGGTCACAAAGAGTTGGACATGACTGAGCGACATCACTTCATTTATCATGTCAGTTTGAATATTTTTACCAAGAACTACCTAATCAGTTCAGTTCAATTCAGTCATTCAGTTGTGTCTGACACTTTGCAACCCATGGACTGCAGGTGTTCCTGTCCATCACCAACTCCCAGAGCTTGCTTCAAACTCACGTCCATCAAGTCAGTGATGATATCCAACCATATCAGCCTCTGGCATCCCTTTCTCCTCCTGCTTTCAATCTTTCCAGCATCAGGGTCTCTTCCAATGAGTCCATTCTTTTGCATCAGGTGGCCAAAGTATTGGAGCTTCAACCTCATCATCAGTCCTTCCAATGAATATTCAGGGTTGATTTCCTTTAGGATAGACTGGTTGAATCTCCTTGCAGTTCAAAGGACTCTCAAGAGTCTTCTCCTACACCATAGTTCAAAAGCATCAATTCTTTGGTGCTCAGCTTTCTTTATGGTCCAACACTCACATCCATATATGACTACTGGAAAAACCATAGCTTTGACTAGATGGAACTTTGTTGGCAAAGTAATGTCTCTACTTTTTAATATGCTGTCTAGGTTGGTCACAGCTTTTCTTCCAAGGAGCAGGCATCTTTTGATTTCATGGCTGCAGTCATCATCTGCAGCAATTGTGGAGTCCAAGAAAACAAAGTCTGTTACTGTTTCCATTGTTTCCCAATCTATTTGCCATGAAGTCATGGGACTGAAGGCAATGATCTGAGTTTTTTAAATGTTGAGTTTTTAGCCAGATTTTTCACTATCCCCTTTCACTTTCATCAAGGGCTCTTTAGTTCCTCTTCACTACCTAATAGTGGTTATGTGTTCATAAAGTTTTCCTACAAAATATTGCAAAATCTCAAATTTAAGGGGGAAAAATCCTTTTTTCCACAATTTTTGTAAATTTTTTTTGAAAATTTTATTTTCAGCATATTAAATTTACTCATAAAACATTATAAAACTTTTGGGGCCGTGTGTAATTTCCTTTGTTCTGTCTCATCACAACAAAAATTTGAAATGATGGACCAGTGTTACAGCCCTTGAATGAACCAGTGTTACAGTTTTGTGTTACAGCTCAGTTTTATTTAGAAAGTAAAGGAAAACACATCCTTGAGGCATGAGGGCATGCTGATCCAAAAGGTGTGAAGAGAAGAGAGGCCCCTAGCCCAATTTTGGCTCTTCTTTTCATGTTTTTATCCTTCCCCTGGGCCTGCCCTGTGTAAATTGGGCTAGCCAGCAGTGCTGTTTGTTTTACCTGAGGTCCTCACTCTGGTCCTCAGACCTTCCTTTGTTCTAATTTTGTGGGTTTTTCCCTTCCTTGTCTTTTTGCCATGACCATTCTGGAATCATTTTTCCTATTTTAACTACCTAACATGACCATTATTATTATTATTATTATTATTATTATTATTATTTTGGTCCCATGCAGCTAAGAGGCTTATCCCAGATCAGGTGAAGGTCCTTGCTGATATGTCACTCTATGTGTTAATTTCCAGATTAGACCCATTGATAAATAATAAAAGAGTCTCTAGATCCTCTATCTTCTAACCTAATAGGATCCAGGAGATATTTCTCTTGTTGCCTCTTCCCATACCTAGAATCACTATTATAATTATTCTATGTTATTAAAATGATCTATTTTTGGTTATACATTATATAATACAAAAGACACCAATCTTATAAAATAAACAGATTACAAGCCATATAGCTAATAATGGGATTAAAGTTACAAACAGGGATTTAAGCCACGAGTTTTTAGAACCAAACCATTGTTATAAAACATCAGCCATTAGATGATTCATCTGATGTGTAAACACAATGTTCAGTTTGAATGCTAGCACAGGTGCCCCCTTGAGATGCTATAAGAATATCAAGGGCCATATGATTTTGTAAGACACCTTTTTCTCATCATAGGGACCTCAGAATTTAGTAGGCAAGTAGCCTGTTGCTATCATTTAATGTCCTTTGAGTGAATTTTGCTAAGGCTTCAATGTGAGAAATAACATTTTCCAATCCTATTGAAGGCACAGAAATAGTTTCTAAATGACCACACCAGTGAAATACAGAGCTCTTGGCTCATTGGACTTGTATTGATGGCAAATTTGTTGGAGTCCCATCTAAATTTATATGTCAGTGGTCTTGAACCCAAGGGAATACTAAAGTATACTTTCTAACTAGCCTGGTGGAAGTCAGGGTCAGAGATCGGACTCACAAAGCCATTGAGCCCTGTTAGGTGCCAGTCAGCTTATTTCTGGTCTTCTGGCCCAATCTATTCTATATCAATCACTGTCTTTAAGAGAAATCATACTTTGACAGTTTTCATAAGACACCCAGACTAATTTTCTAGTGCTACTGGGTTGATTTTCTTTGGTATGGTTTAATTGTTTCCAGCTTCGGGGGTGGGGGGGGGGAGGGGGGAGGGCTGGGTTTTTAGGCTTAGATGACCATAGCCTGGTGTTAGTTAGATAAATCCATCCCATAACTGAAGAAGCATCCCTCTTAATAGTCTAGAGTTTACTTTTTTTTGTTTGTTTTTGTTTGGACTGGAATTTAGCCTGTTACTCTTATTGAGCTTGAGTAATCTTAAGGGGCACTTCATATTTATGGCCAGGGTCAAAATAAGTATGCTTGATTGACCAAGTAAGAGGATCCCATCTAGTGATATCAGTAGTAGCCCAGACAGAGCTGTAATTCTTTTTTATCCAAAATATATGTTCTAAGACCCATCCAGTCAGAGCCTTGGAGGGAAGAAACCCATCAAGGTAAACCATAAGTACTGGATGGAGGTAACTAGCCACAAACCCAATAACTTGATTGGTTTCTAAAATTTGCATAAGATAGTGCCCATGATAGAAAAACATTGATTCATGTATCCAAGAAACTAAGAAGAAAACTTATGACCAATCATACAGGTCTGGTCCAACATCTTGGGACAGCTATCTACTCCTGATGTCATCTTTTTCTCATCCCTACATTGCTGTTTCCTTATTATCTGAGAGTTGCTTTAAGGTGAGTTTGATGTCAGCAGTACTCTCTACAGACCAGTCTGATGCAGAAGCCCTTTTTAGGTGGGAAATATGAATCCATGAGTCAATTTCCTTCAGTTTTGTTGCACATGAACTGGTTAAAAGAACCTGATAAGAGCCCTTCCATTTAGCTTGGAGGAAGTCCTTTAAATGATGTCTTTTTCAATATACATAATCTCATGGTTGTAAGTCATGGGACATCTGGTCTTAATTTGATGATGCATTTGTGTAATAAGCTTCAGAAAAACATTTAAAATGACATCAATAATTTGATTAAACTCTTCCAATAATATGATATATCTCCCTTAAGTAATCTAGTATCATACAGTCTTTCATCCAACCTCATTGGTCCCCCTGTAATAATCTCAAAGGGAGACAAATGATGTTTGCCAAAGGAGTGGATATGAGGTTGAGGAAAACCAATGGAAGGGCCTTAGGCCAAGAGAAGGAATAAGCAGGCATAATTTTAGCCAACTGAGTTTTAACTGTTCCATTTTTCCTTTCCACTAACCCAGAAAACTGGGGGTGACGGGTGCAATGGAAATGCTGCATAATCAGCCAAATTTTACAAGTTTCATTAACAATTTGTCCAGTAAAATAGGTCCCTTTGTCACCATGTAGTTCAGAGGAAAGTCCCCATATGAGAATCACCCTTTATAAAAGCAGCTTCCTTACCGATTGTGTCATGGCCCTTCTGCAAGGTTAAAGATTTGAATATAATGCAGTTAGGAAACTTGGATATTTCTGCAATATATAACATTTTAGTATAATTACTAGAATTATGACTGCTAATATTATATCAGCACATATCAGGTGTTAGGGATTCCATATAAATTTTGGAATATCTGTATTAATGATATTTATCTGTATATTACAAACTAAAGTTTACTTTCAATCACTGGACAATGTTTTTGAATAAAAAATACCAAATAAGCTTAGCTTAACATTTATCTCTGAGGTTCCTCAGAGATGTTTCTTCAAAGCATCCATCTCAGAGTCAGCTCGAGGCTAAAAAGCTTAGTTATATTTTGCTATTTGGGAAGTTTGTTGGAAATATCAAAAAGATTTTAAAACACAGGCTTATAGGTCATTGAAATAATACCTAGTCACTTAACCAAAGTCACCAAGAAAGTAAATATAGATCATTTAAGGGCACAGAAACCCACACAATCTGTTATCAAAAGGAGTACTTATAACTGACAGAAATAAAATTTCCAGTCTTGCATTAGCTCACTTATTAAAGTCCATTTACTAAGTTAACTTAAATCTAAATTTAGTTAATACTGATTATGTATAAAACTTCTTCCTCAGGGTTCCTCTTCATAGTCTCTCACCACTTTTTGTATTCAGTCTGCCTTTCATTTTTCATCTAAATACAATTAACTAGCTTATTTTTGTCACTAAAATGTAATTTCATTTCTCATATCTTCTTTCCTGCAAACATACATTTAATTTCCTACTGTATTCTGAAAAGTTACTGTATTGTTTTTAATAGCTTTAATTATATGTTTGAATTAGAATCCTCAACTCTTAAAACCTTCAATTTAGTAAAACTAATAAGAAGAAATTATGCACTGTCTTTACACTGGCATTTTATAAATTAGTGAGTTTAAATATCAGTGATAATTTTTTACAACTTTAGTTTTCTTATAGAGAACATCTTAGTTGATACCAAACATTTTCATTAATATTTTCAAATACTTTTAATTATTTAATTTAGTAATTGATATCTCAGTATCTTCTAAACAAGTAAGCTTTCATCACTTAACTTAAATTGGCACAGCTTTAGAATCTTAAGTTACCAAACATTTGGGAATATCATTTTAAGTAGACATTTCTAAAATATGATTACTTTAAACCTTTTACCCAAAGTCCTTATCTAATTTACATTTACCTTAAAGTTTTATCATTTAGAGTTATTTTCTTGTAAGAGATAAGTAAGTTCTTATTTATTAACCTAGGTATAGTAAAGTATACTTTATTTTGATGACACTTAATGACATCCATGCTAATTTAGATCTACAAAATTAAACATTAATATCAGGTGTCAACTTAATATTGAATATTTTCCAGTTTATGAGAATCTGAAAGTCATCTTGGTCAGTTTTCTTTAAATGTGAGCACTTTTTATTAAAATTGTTGCAGGGAGGAAGCCAATTCTAACTCCATATTGGAAGTGTTTCTTTGATTTGCTTTTTTTTTTTTGATTTGCTTTTTGTTGCTTTGTTATTATAATCATACAGAATGGTTTGCCTCAGAGAATCCTGCCCCTTTGCCTGACTGTTAAACTAAAGTGTCTTTGTTCAGAACCCTGTCCACCTGTGGATGGCTGGAAGGAAGAAATCAACATATCCCTGGCCTGAGGCTTGCCCTTGTAGGAGATGTTTGCAAGATTAATGGCCTTTTTTGTTTGTTTCCTCACCTCCCCTCATCTCTAATCAATAAAAGAACCTAACCTCCAGACTCCCGATAAGATGGTTATTTTGAGGTGCAAGCCTGCCATCTTCCTGGTCTGCTGGCTCCCTGATCAAAGTCTTTCCTTTACCTCAACACCTCATCTCTCAGATTCATTGGCCTATTGTGCAGTGAGCAGAGCAAACTTGGACTCAGTAGCAAAATTAAGTAGAGCTCTTTATAAATCCAATTCTAATAATACCTTTAGAAGTAGAGTTCTCATATGTATAATGTGTACACAGACATAAACAAAATTAGCAGTTACAATACCTTAATATTGCTTGCTCAGATGATTAAGGCTTACTCTCTATAAGATTTGACTGTAGGAACATTCTCAGCAGTTTAGATTTAAAACTGCCACTTTTTTTCCCCCTTGGTCTTGCCAGCTTAATTGGTTTTAGCCTGGGTCCTTGCAGCCTGTATTCATATTCTGGTTCAGACATTTGCAGTCGTTTAGTTTTTTAAGTTTTTTTTTTTTTTTTTTTTGCCTAAAGTTACTAAAATCAGTGGCAAGATTTTTATCAAACTGAAATGTGATTTACAAATTTCTATGTTTTATAACTTTAGAGTTTGAATTTATCACATCTTCAAAGCTTTGTGTAAGGCATTTAGCAAAGAACTTTCTGAGTTTATAAATTTAAACCAAAGTAAAATCACTCTTTTTATTTTATTAACCCTTGCATATTATTAGTTCCTAGTTTACTTATTTTGTATGACTCAGGTAACTATGGGTTTCTTCAGTATGTTTAGTTAATATTTCTTTTATGGCAGTCTGAATGCCTTGTTTATCCCACAACATAGTTAAATAAAAGCTGTAACCACCTTATATAAAGCTCATTTAAATATACAATTAATATACCTTATCTAGATTCCACCAACTTTAATACCTTTAACTTTAGCTCTAAAAAGGATACAATCAATAAGCTTTGGTCTTAGGGGAGACTTTAGAAGCTTTTTTTCTTTTTGTTCCCTCTTTTACCTACTTTTATATAAAAGATTCTGGGATTCCCAGAGTCAGGTAGAGCTGAGGAAGTCAGGCCCTTTAGCCTAACTGTCTGTCCCAAGATAACTAGTCAGATATCTCTGTGTAAAGTTTTCTAGCCTCTTAAAAATATAACTTAAAACTGGGGTAAACAGAACAGATTCATTTAGCTTTTAATGTTGGGGAAGAGTAGGAGTTTATGTTTCCTGCTGGGAAAGATTGAAGGCAGAAGAAGAAGAGGACAACAAAGAAGAGATGGTTGGATGGCATCACCAATTCAATGGACATGAACTTGGACAAACTCAGGGAGATGGTGAGGGACAGGGAAGCCTGGAATGCTGCAGTCCGTAGGGTCACCAAGAGTGGGACAGGGCTTGATGACTTGAACAACGACAAGGCCCATTGAGAAGAAGGTCTCAATGTAGCTTCCTAAACCAGCTTTCCTCATTAAAAAATAAATAAATAAATAAATTCTTAGGTTAATTTGACTTTTGTTTTATGGGTAGCAACAAAGCAGTTGTTTACAATGAGAGCGCTCTAGATTTAATAATTTGTTAGTTTCTCTAATTTTCAAAGGATCCATCATTTGGCCACCAATAAATCCTATCTTCACAGAGATGCAAGTGATTAAGAACACAAAACGACCTCTTACAGGCCTAAGGCAAACATACAATAGAACAACCTAGGAAGATCAGATAGGATGTTTGCAACTCAAAGACAGAGAGAAATCTGAGTTTCCCCATTGAAGGCCTTACTTAAGGCTTTACTAAACCAGCTTTTAATTTTTAACTGTATGTGTTTTAAAGAGCCCCCTTCCCAATAATTAAGGCAAATTTAATTTCTCCAGTTAACTAGGTAATTACAAATATGAGCTCTGTTTGTTGTGTCTTTCTATACCAGAACCACCTGGATGTCTTTCAACTGAGCCCCGGGTATTCCTTACTAAAACCGAGCCTGCCCCTACCAGTGCCTTTCCATGTTTGCGTGTTCTCTTGATATGTTTCAACCAATTCCTGGATGTCTTTAATGGACTCCCTCTCTCTCCCAAAGTCTTTCAACCAGGTGGGAATTCCCTTGGTATCTTCTGACTGAGCCCCACACTGGTGGGTATTTCCTAGTGTCTTCCCACTGCCTTCCCCCCACCCCCCCACCCAGGAGCTTACTGAGGGGTTAAGTACCTGCTATATCCCACCAAATAAAAATTCAGGGTCTCAACCAGTATGGAGAAGGAAATGGCAGCCCACTCCAGTATTCTTGCCTAGAAAATTCTGTGGACAGAGGAACCCAGTGGGCTGCTGTCCATGAGGGTAGCACAGAGTCGGACACAACTGAAGTGACTTAGCATGCATGCATGCATTGGAGAAGGAAATGGCAACCCACTCCAGTATTCTTGCATGGAGAATCCCAGGGACAGAGGAGCCTGGTGGTCTGCCATCTATGGGGTCGCACAGAGTCGGACACGACTGAAGTGACTTAGCAGAGGCAGCAACCAGTATGGGAGATCTGCGGCCCAGGAGAGATTTACTCAAATCCATCCTGAACTCCCGAGGAAGTGGGTGGGCACAAGGGGCCTCTGCTGGTGCCATGGTTATGGTTTTTGGTAGAGTTTAGGCAGAGGAGAAAAATCTGTTCTGGGTCCCCTTGTGGTCGCCAAACTTTCGACTAAAACATATAGTCACATATCGTCACAACCAGAAAGTAGAGAATTATTTAATGGAAACATTTAGGACTCTAAGCCCAGGAGACAGCATCTCAGTAGCTCTGAGAAAACTGCTTAAAGGAGGCAGGAGGGGAAGTCAGGCTACATACAAGTTTGCAACAATGGGAGCGGGTAGTCTGAACATCAAAAATCAGATATCAAGTTAAGGAAGTTAACACTATATTTTCGGAAGATGCAAGCCTCTGGGCTCACTAAATTCATTCCTCTCATATGCACCTCAGGTCTCTGGGGCCAATCCTATTTCTTTGTTCTCTTTGATTTTTGCATTCCTCCAACTCCTCAGCAATCATCATGGAGGGTGGCAGCACCTTTTGGATGGCAGATTTGGGAACCCTCATTTACATTTGGAGCCCAGAAATTGTTGATGGTTGTAATGTTTTTTCTTTATTAATATGGCAGGAGGTATTTTCATTTCACATCATAAAGGCAGAAACTTTTATTCCCTGATATATATAGCCCACATGCCAGAACTGTGTCTTAATCAAAGAAGTGCTAAACTATGTTGAATCATGGCTTCTCATTAATGGCTATATTATTTTCCATACATTTTGGTTAGTAATATAAAAAGTAGTAAAAATGAAAGTCTTCTTTAAAGTGTTTTCCATAGATGCACTACAAGGCACAAATATAATTGCATGTTTTGTTTTGGGTATGCATGATTTGTTCAGTCACATCTGAATCTTTGCGACCCCACAGACTGTAGCCGGCCAGGCTCCTCTGTTCATGGGGTTTTTATGGCAAGAATATGTCATTCTCCTCCTTCAGAGGCGCTTCCTGACCCAAGAATCAAACCTGCCTCTCTTGAGTCTCTTGCGTTGCAAGTGGATTCTTTCCCTGCTGAGCCATCAGGAAAGAGACATACTTTGTTTTGGTAGGTGTTAAAGAATGCTCTTCAAGCAGCTTCTTCCAGCTTATATTTTACCTAAAAGACATGTTTTTCTCAAAATTCTCATGAACAGTTATGATTATATTTTTATATCTGCAATGTGACAGGCAAACCATTTCCATTCATTCATCCCCCCCCCCAACCTTCATTCTTTCAACAAACATTCTTTCAACTTTGAATAAATATCTTTTCAAGTGCCAGTTGGTTTTGTACATACTGGAGAATACCATTCAACCTGTCAAATGATGCCTTTATTCTCATGGGTCTTCCTAGTGGAAGAGGTTAAGAAACATTAAACAGCACAATATTTGAGCTAAGTAGAAATACATCAGGCTATTGGCTCTTATAGGAGTGATTAGCTATTTGCTTAGATGGACAGGAAAGTTTATCCCCTCCCCTGCATTGGAATCATGGACTCTTGACCATGAAACTGCCAGGAGAGGCTCTTGAAAATATCCTTTCAATTTATAATATATAAGATGAAACTGAAGTGCCAAGAAGGAGCCATCCATGCAAAGGTGGACAGAGATGACAGTTAAAGGCACAGAAGCAGAGACAGCAGTGAAGACAAAGGCAACAGGGAGTGGTGATTTTGGCATGTTTCAGGAAGTTAATGAACTACCATTTATATAGTCACAGGAACAAAGTGAGCTCTGGTGAGTTTAGAGAGGGAGAGACCTGTGAGGTCTGAAATTCACATGGCTGTAGGAGAATAAAGGATGGGTGAAATGGAGAGGAGGAGAAACATATAAACTTTTAGTAGGCTTTTTCATCTGTTAAATAGCCATGCATGCTTAGTGTAAGTATTCAAATGTATCACGTATTTCAAAACAATTATCCAGAACCAACTTCAGCAAATAAATAATACTATGGCAAGCTCCAAACTAGTTCTACTACTTTGTTCAAGCTTTTAAAATGATCAAAGCTTCCAAGTCACTTATCAGTAGGTTTTAATGTATTGTTTCATTTATTATACTTATTACAAGTTAGAGATAACCAGGCATCCTAGGAAAAGAGGCCTCTTATAAATCATGCTGATTGTTTATTTACCTGTAAATGACTCTAAATGATTAACCTACTTGAAATGCATCTACAAGGAAGCATATATTATTCTACAATACATATGCTATTCTACAAATATATAACAAGATTCTTTAGAAAAAATTCCTAAAGTCTATTTATTTCTGTTTAATTTTTACTATAAAAACATTTTTTCCTAAGGAAAATAAAATGACACTTGGAAAGTAATATTTAAGTTACAAAATTTATTCCTGTTACTTCTTAAGTTCAGGATTTTTCCATCAAGGAAGGATGAGCTCAGTAAGCTGAAAGGAGAAATAATTCATGTCTTATGCAATTATTTTAAAATTTTTCTTTGATTTTTAAAAAATTTTTGCTTATGGACAGAAAAATTTAAAGTTCAAATAAATGTTGTAGTAGAGAGAATTTATAGTAGATAAGATCTCAAAAAATTGAAAGGTAATTTTATACTCAGAGAAGATTTTAAAAAGAAATATAAGTATGTATCATCTAAATAGTGATATATTAAGATGTCTTGACACGTAAAATCTTACAAAAACATCACTATGTGTAGATGTCTTTACAGGAATATATTTTAGGAAGACCATTAGAGCTTATTTTGGAAGAGAAAGTCTAGCTATATCAGTGAAACAAAAAATTCTACATCTAAGAAGGATGAGAAGCAATATATACACCTTGTAAGGAAATACATTGATTTCTAAATAAACCGAAGAATCTTCTGATATTTCCATCTCAGCATGATCATCATAACTGAAAGTGCTTTAGCACACTAACCGTGTGGCCCTCTTAGGTGAAAGATAATGGTGTTGTCATTATTGTCTAAATGATCTTTTTATGGTTTGTGACAACATTTGTGTAAAAATTATATGACTTTTATGTAAAATAAGTGTTAAATGAGTTGTGTCTGTACTCAGTTGTGTCAGATTCTTTGTGACCCTTTGGACTATAGCTGGCCAGGCTCCTCTGTCCATGGGAATCTCCAGGTAAGAATTCTGGAGTGGGTTTCCATTCACTCCTCCAGGGGATCTTCTCAATTCAGGGATCGAACCCATTTTTCCTTCATGATGTTTTACCAAAACAAAAAATATCTAGTAAGAAAAAAATATCTTAGATTTTATTGGTGTTATATATCAGTATAAGTTCAATCATACTTTTGAACTCCTGGTTTTCCACTGTGGTTTTCAAATGAAAATAAAAATAAATACAATATACACTAATTAAGCTGTACTACGTGCTTGATATTTCTTCCTCTAGTTGAAGTGGAAGTGATATCTCTTTAAATAATGGAAGAGATATATGCAGATCTCTTAAAAGAAGTTTTTCTCAAAATGTTTATAATGCCATGAATCAGGACATTTTATTAAAATGCACACTAGCTGACATTCAGGATAAGCGTGATGTTCTAGGAGCTCTTTACTATTAATTCATTCCTGATGGATTTTTAAACATTTCACATTCTTTATACTCTCTCTCTCTCTCTGAATTTCAATTTGTATTAAATAATATAGAGGTTTTGAGATGCTTTTTTCACTTAAGAAATGAGTTATGCAATCTATGAAGTTCCATAATATGTCATTACAACTATTAGAGATTTTATACTTCTCTGCTCCCATAGCTTAAATGAAATTATAGGGAGGAAGTATGGCTCACATAAAAATATCAAGTCCAAGGTTCTCCTCTGAACAGTATTTTATAGATTTCTTTACCCTTCTCAACATGTATCAGAAATGGTCCCATATGTCCAGAGGTACTCCACAACGTTTCTAACTCCTATTAAAATGACCCAAAGTTGAGCCCCAGACATAGGACAATTTTACTAACAGGAAGACTAAAATTCAGTGATATCATTTAAGTTAAGCACAGTATCTTAACTAGGACATGGCCAAGCTAAGACTGGAAAATCATGGTCTTACTTTTAGGAGTCAAAGTAACCAAAGATCTGTGAAAGTCTCTTGTAACTATGAACATGTTTTCAAACTGTATATTTTAAACTGTTCAATTACATTTTTAAGTCCAAAATACAAAGTAGATGGTTTTCTGTGTTTCCAGTTATTCTTTTCTTTCATTGTGATGTAGTAAATTACAAAAATGTTCCTTATACCTTGAATAATTATGATTTGCTTTATTTGGAAAACACTCTGTATAATGTGTGCATGCTCAGTCAGTCCATTGTATCTGACTCTTTGCAACCCCATGGACTATATAGCCCACCAGGCTCCCCTGTCCCCTGGAATTTTCCAGGCAAGAATAATGGAGTGGGTTGCCATTTCCTATTCCAGAGGATCTTACTCACCCAGAAACAGAATGCACATTTCCTGCATCTCCTCTTTGACAGGTGGATTCTTAACCACTGCACCACCTGGGAAGTCCTACTATGTATAATAGAACTACACTAATGAAATTATTTTTATAATAGTAATTTTAATTGAAAATAATGGTAAAATTTTAAAAGATGCAGTGGTATTGTAAAATATCCAGCTTTAAAGTTCTCTATTTTCTTCAAAATTTCATATTTCAAATTGCAGCTATTAAAAGTTTTTCAAAATGCAATTATGTTATGACTTTTTGGACAATAGTCCAACAAAAAAATTTTAATCTAGATAATGAAATTATTCAATATATATAGTAAAATTAGTGGTGTGGATTAAACAGTTTCAGAATTTCTTGGATTGAAAATCCAAGCTTTTATAATTTGACTTATGTATCTGCTCAAAAAACATCTATATATTTTACTTTCCAGTGTATGTGTCAAGGAAGTAAGATTTCATAATATCAAAAGCAAATAAAGGCCTTTAAACTCATAAAACAGCACTTTTAGTTATATAGTTTACTATGTGTTGACTCCAAGTTCACTTGGAACTTCAGGGCTGAAATGTCTTATGCCTAAGTTCTGAGTTTATGAAGACTAAAATGTAAGAAATGGTCTTTCACTTCAGGTTTTAAAAATGACAGTCCAAAGATAAAAGTGTGTGATCTCAGAGATGTGGGAAAAGTATGTCCTTATAGAGAATTTATGGTGTGTACTACAAGTTGTGAGATGGAAACTTCTCAATTTAGACCACTGTGTAGCTCCAGCTCAGATCATTCAGTTTTAGGACTTCTGTCCTCTATGATATACAGAGAAAAGTGAGAAAGTGATTTCCTTCCCCTTCACACAAGCGCCTTTATTTTTGTTTGTTAACGATCACCACAAATATTAGTACCTTAGGCTTTTAACTCTAGTATATGTCATGCTATTCATTCTATTTCTATAGATACATAAAAACATACATAATAGATAATTATATTGAAGGAAATGTTCACAAGAGTTATTACGTGCATTTCACTGGTCACTAAGATGAATAAACACAAAAACTTTCAACTGCAAGCTGTACCATTGCAATGTCAGCTCAGTGAGCACCATGGACTCTTAGAACGTTGTAAGTTTAAAGTCCCAGTTCAAGCACACATGTCTAAGAAATCATTTTTTATTAATTAGAACTCTGTTTGAATGCAAAATAGACTAACTGATTTATTACAATCTCAGCGATCAGTAAGGAACAAGGAGAAAACAGTTTGTAAGTAATTGGGAACAAAGAAAGCTTTGAAAATCTAGTGCTAAAAATGATGACTAACATTTATTACATACCTATGTTATCTACTTATTTAAGTTAACATGTACTTACATGAATAGCTATTTATTATTCAATTAAGCCCTCTATAACATTTTTAAGTATTTCTTCTACATTTATGCCTTTTATTTATGGGTGTGATATGCAAATATTGGCAATCTACCAAGTTGCTAAGCTACTGACTCTAACTATATACAAAGAGGAAGTGGGCATTAACACTGCCGATCTTCTTCAATTTACAATGGAATATTGTTTTTGTTAAGTCGGCTGTATAGTTCACGGGGTCATAAGAGACGGACACGACTGAGCAACTTTCACTTCACTAAGTCTTGTCTACTGTTTGTGACCCCATGAACTGTAGCCCCCAGGCTTCTCTGTTCATGGGATTTCCTAGGCAAGAACTTTGGAATGGGTTGTCATTTCCTTCTCCACAACGGGGCTATGCCCCTGTAAACCAAGCATACACTGAATATACCATAAGTGGAAAATGTGGTTAATATACCTAACCTATTGAGCATCATAGCATAGCATAACTTTAAACATGCTCAGAACACTTACTTTAACTTTCAACTGGAGAAGTCATCTATGACAAAGCTATGATAAAAATGCAGAATAGCTCATATAATTAATGAATACTATACTGAAAGTGAAAAACGAATGGTTGTTTGAGCTTAGAATGGTTGTATGTATTTCTGTTGTTTACCCTCATGACGGCGTGGCTGGCTGGCGGCTGCCACTGCCCAGTGTCACAAGACATGACTTTTTACTGCATATCCCTAGTCTAGCAAACTATCAAAACTCAAAATTCAGAGTATAGTTTCTGCTGAATGCATATGGCTTTTGCATCATTGTAAAGTCAAGCCATTGTAAGTCAGGGGCTCTTTGTGAAAGATTTTGGAGTGTTATTAGACTTAACATGTTTTCCATTGTAGCATCTCAAGTACCTGGGGAACTGTATTTTGATTAATAGTAGATTTAAACAAGGCTTTTCTGTTCAGGACCAGAGAAAAAATATGTTTAGCTTTGCAGGCACGAACAGTTCTGTAACATATCTAGAAGTCAGGTAAAAGAGCCTCACACTGACCAATTATGGAACATTGTAACATAATAGATTATACCTCCTTGAATACAATTAATTCAAGCAAGAATAAATAATAAATGAGAAGAATAAATAATCAAAGTTTAAACTGGTGAATCACAGCTTTAAAAAGTGGGTATTTATGTGATCTCAATGAATCTCCTATAAAATAGTTGCTAATTACAAAGGGAAAAGAGTAATTTTAGGGTAGAGAAAATTAGCAGCCACAACCTTTTGTCCAGCTAGTAAAGTTTGTTGTTTTTTAGTAAATATATCATACCTAACCCTCTGAAAATCCATGGATTGTAGCCTGTCAGGCTCCTCTGTCCATGGCATTTCCCAGGTAATAACATTGGAGTGGATTGCCATTACTTTCTCCATGGGATCTTCCCGACCCAGGGATCAAACTTGAGTTTCCTGATTGGTAGGCAAATTCTTTACCACTGAGCAACCTGGGAAGCCCACCTGAAAAATTTACATATCAGTAATTGGATACATAAAACTTGTATGGCACTTGATAAAATGCAATTTGAAAATAATAAATAAGCTAAAGTTACTTCTGCCCCCAAAATGGATAATTTGAATTTATTCATAAAGAAGCATCAGACAACTCCAAACTGACAAACATTCTACAAGTGTTCTTGAAAATTTTGTGTAAAGTTGGCATCATATTGAAATAAATAAGTAAAAATAAAACACTGTCCATGAACCTGTTAGGTAGTTAGAATAGGAAAAAGAGTCTAGAATTGTGGTAGCTAAAAGACAAAGAAGGGAAAAGCCTGCAAAAATAGAACAAATGAAGGTCTCAGGACCAGAGTGAGGACCTCAGGTAAAACAAACAGGCCTCCAGGTTAGCTTAACTTACATAGGGTAGGCTCAAGGGGAGGAGAAAAAAAAAAAAAAAAACACCTATAAAAAGAGGAGCCCAAATTGAGCTGGGGTCTTCTTTTCTCTTTCCATCTTTTGGGTCAGCCTGCCATCACGCCTCAAGGATGTATTTTCCTTTGCTTTCTAAATAAAACTGAGCTGTAACAGAGCTGTAACACTGGTCCATCCAAGCAAATTACATGGGACTGTAACACTGGTCCATCTGAGAAAATTATACAGGGCTGTAACACTGATCCATCCGTCTCTTCAAATTTTTGCTGTGGCGAGACAGAATCAAGGAAATCACACATGCCCCCAACATCTATGGTGCCATGACTCAGATTTAACCTGGCTGAAACAAACTCAACTCAGCCCCCATGAGGTGGAGGTCAAACACAACAGAAGCCCAACTCGGCGAAAGCTCCTGCGGTGGAAGCAGAATGCAAAGAAAACCCAGCACAGAGGAAGTGACAAGAAGCCCCGCATGCTGGAAACTGGGACAGCAAAAATTAACTCAGCAGAAAGCTCATGCGGCTTAGTCTCAGATTCCAGAAGACCTCCAGCTAAGGTGGGAGGTCCTTGCTCCTATGGCTGGAAGGACATCTGGCTAACAAAATCTTAATTCCTTTACAATCTTTCATTTGTTGTTTCCTCAAACCCCGCTAGGAACAGGCTAGCAGCAATGGGTTCAACTGAGGGATTCTGCCAGGGGCTACTCCTCAGTGTGTCCCAAAGGCTCCACTATATGCTGTTAGAAGTAGCTGTTGCCCAAGTGAGTAGCGGGTTCTTCTGTCCTTAACCTTCTTTGTGCCAAGGATCAGATGAATGAAAAGTAAGCACAGGCCAGGTATTTATCAGATTTTCTGGCAGATTATGAAGGGGATTCCTCAGTACGTTTTTCCCACTGCTTTTTCTTCCCCTCCTTCAGCTCCTCTCTCCCAGGACTTGAGCCTGGACAAAACCCATGGTGCTGGCTTCAGGACCTAATGAAGCTCAGGCTCTGATGTCTCATTTCCAAAATTCAGTGAGAGACACAGCGATAGGTAAGAGGTGGATTTGTTTGGATTCAGAGAGAAGCACACTCCACAGAGTGTGGGCCATCACAAAGGAGAGTGTCGTGGCCATGGAATTGGTGTGGTTAGTTTTTTTGTTTTTTTGTTTTTTTGTTTTTGAGCTGGGTGATTTCACATGCTAATGAGTGGGAGGGTCATTCCAACTATTGGGGAACCACCCACTCCATCTTTTGACAGTGTCTTGAAACTGTCCTGGCACCTCTGTGTGTGTCATTTAGCTTGCAGACTGAGGATCAAGGTTTAGTTGAATTTGACTTGTCACCTTGGACCCATCTGATTTTAATGGGTCTATGTTATGCCCTTGGGCTATACCATTTTTTCAAAAGTTGTGCCCTGCCCCCTTCCCTCCTGTTTCACGCTCTTTTCTTGAGCTGTCTGGGCCACAGTGTTGCCTCTACAATCTTCTGGAGGGACAGCCAGAAAATAACTGGCCCTTGGGAGGGAAATACTGTATAATATCCGATCCTTCTAGATATTCAGGGCTTCATCTTCCATGTTTCTTACAACATGTGCAACAACATCTCTCGGTGAACCTATTAAGGCGGGTGACAGGCACACAATGCCTGCTAGAAGTCCATCTGTTGGAATCTCTTCAAGGGCAATTGGGCTTCTAGGGATAAGTTTTTCCACTGAGGGAGTTAGCCCTGCAGGCTATCAAATCCAAATCCTTACCCAAATCCTTACCACCTTCCCCCTAAAGTTACAAACATACCCCTGGATCAAATCTCCACTCTACTTTTATGGAACATCTGGTCTGTTATCTCTTACCAATTTGTTCTTAAACCACTTACCAACTCCTACAACCAGGACCCTGCCCCCTTGTAGGCAACATTGCTCCACGCTGCTTATTGTTAGAATACTCTTACTGCCCTTAACAGGACCAGATAACCCACTCCTTTGTCATTACTTCTGCTATTATCTAAAGTGAGTCTATGACAATGAAATATTTACCATTGGAGACACCCTAACCTGCTTTTATGAAGGACCAGAGGAGGATATCAGTGACTTGTGTTCCCTCAGAAGAAAAGGCTTTGGCTTCTTCACCAGGTTCCAAGTCTCAGGGCACAGGCTTGGATTGCTTTACATCATGATATTTATCCCCACTTGTGGTGAACAAACTGGCAGTGAGTTAAAATTAAAACTCCTTAATCCTACCCAGCACTGGTCATGATGGAGATCTTGGGTATGCCCAACTCCAGTCCAGGGGTCCCTGGAAGTCGACCTGCCTTGACCTGCCTAGGGATCTGGTCCTCAAAAGTTTGTCATGCCTCAACTTGCTTGGGGATCCATCAGTCCAGGGGTTCCAGGAGGTCAACATGCCTTGACCCACCCAGGGACCCAATTCTTGAGAGGCCGACCTGCCTCAGCCTGCTCAGGGATTCGATCTCCAGGAGGCTGTCATGACTCAGCCTGCCTGGGGATCTGCACCCTTTCCCAGGGATGCCTGGCTCTCAGGTTGCAACAGTACTAGGTAGGATAAGCTTCAAAAAGACTCACCCTTAAGGAAGTCCACCCATGGAAATTGAAGGAAGCCTATTTATTTTTTTATCTCTCTTGCTCTCATTTCCATCCCCCTACCCCCGTCATCACTGTCTTTCAGATGAGAATTAACCAGTCCACTTCCCAACAGACACCCTTGAGATGCATCCTTGATAACTGGAAGCTTTTTGATCCTACAGAAAATCCTACAGAAAAGTCACTTAAAATTCTTTTTGTGCCACTTTGTGGCCATGGTATCCTCTGGGGGACAAGAAACACTGGCCTGAGGATGGGAGTTGAAATTACAATTCCATCCTACAGCTAGACTTATTTTGCAAAAGACAAGGGAAATGGACAGAGATCCCCTATGTCCAAAGTTTCTTCCAACTAAGAGATATGAAGGAACTCTGTCTTAAGTTTGGGATTGTTGTATGCCCTAAAAGTGAACCTACTAGACAAATGGTGTTAAGCACAGACAACCAAGAGAAAGACGCCCCCCCCCCCGCCCCCCCGTGAAGGCTCACCTCTCATAGCTTCCAAGTTGCCTGGTGCTCCTTCCTTGGATGCAAACGTGCCCCCATATTCGGGAGTACCACCTCCACAAAAGCCAATTTGAGTATGTCCCTTAGCTGAAACTGGAGGAGAATTTGGACCAACCTGGGTCCATAAGCCCTTCTCCCTCTTAAAGCTAAGACAGATCAAACAAGGCCTGGAAAGCTATACAGATGACCCAAGCAAATACATACATACATTCCAACATATTACCTTGGTCTTTGACTTGATGTGGAAGAACATCATATTTAGTCAAACTTTTGGAGAAGGCAATGGCAACGCACTCCAGTACCTTGCCTGGAAAACCCCATGGACCGAGGAGCCTGGTAGGCTGTGGTCCATGGATTCGCTAAGAGTCGGACACGACTGAGTGACTTCACTTTCAATTTTGACTTTCATGTATTGGAGAATGAAATGGCAGCCCACTCCAGTGTTCTTGCCTGGAGAATCCCAGGGATGGGGGAGCCTGGTGGGCTGCCGTTTATGGGGTCGCACAGAGTTGGACATGACTGAAGTGACTTAGCAGCAGCAGCAGTCAAACTTTATCTGACCCTGAGCATGCTAGGATCTTAAAGGAAGCCTGGAGGTATGCTACAGGGCTTCACATGTCAAATGATAAATACCCAGTAGGGGAATCTGTGGCCCCTTCCTCAGATCCTAATTGGAATTATAATGACCCTGAGCACAACTGGGAAAGGGATCATTTTCTGACCTGTGTGAAGGCAGGACCGAAAGCAGTCCAGCAAAAAGTAATCAGCTATGACTGGATCTGAGCAATAACTCAGGAGCCCAGTGAGAATCCCATTGCTTTTCTGGAAATGCTAAAAGAGGCCCTTGAAAAGTTTACCAATCTGGACTTAGACTCTTATGAAAGACCAGTAATTTTAAAGGGCGGATTCCTGTACCATTGTGCATCAGACATCAGGATAAAGTTACAACAGCTACAGCAGCAGGACACTGCTGCCTCTTTTGATGAGATGGTTTAGACCAACATTTTTTATACCAGAGAATAGGAGAGAGCAGCCCAGGGGAGGGAGAAAAGCAAAGAGACAAGGCATGACCAGATGCTGAACATCCTCCAGGGAAGCTGCATGGCAAACCCTAAATCCTTGAAGGACAAGACATGAGGCAAACGCCCAATCCTTAGACAGGCAGGACATTGGGTCAAAGAGTGTCCAAACCGTGACAAGTCTCCTAAAATGGCTTGCTACAAGTCAATTGGGACATTGAGCAGCACTCTGCCCTCAGGACCCAAGAGCCTCAAGGTCAAGTGCCAAGCCTTCCCTCACGATGGTTGACCAGGACTGAAGTGGCCCACTCCAGCCAGCCCGCCTGTCACGATAACCATCATGGGGCTGGAGTCAAGGGTGCAACTGGATGTGACAGGTGGGTCCAAGAATTTCTTGGTTGACACAGTCGTTATCTACTCTGTCTTGATCTCCTACTCCAGAGCCTTCTCCTCCCAAACCTGTACCATTTGGGGTGCTACAGGAAAAACAGCTACTAAAAGATTCACCTGAGCACTTCTTTGTTGCTGTTATGGACAAATATTTTCCCACCAGTTTCTGGTGGTCCCTGAGTGTCTACTCCCTTATTGGGAAGAGATATACTCACTAAGCTGGGGACCTCTCTTGGGAAGCTTTCCAGCCCCTAGAGCCCTACAGCTTCTGGTTACTACTGAAGAACCCATTACCGTCTCCAACAGAGAGGGACCAAAAACTATAGGAGGACAAAATTAACCCCTAGGTGTGGGACCACGGAACTGGATGAGCCCACCAAGCTGAACTTGTTGTCATTGTCCTCCAAGATCCCACTCAGTTTCCAAACCAGAAAAAATATCCCCTCAGAAGAGAAACTCAGGAAGGACTACAGCCTCTAATAAATTCCTTGCCTGTGGGCTATTGGTTCCCACCAGTTCACCATATAACACCCTGATCCTCTATGTAAAGAAAGAGTATGGGACTTGGCAAATGGTTCAAAATATTTGGATCATAAATGAAGATGTAGTCCCCCTCC
This sequence comes from Cervus canadensis, assembly GCF_019320065.1. Classification (NCBI taxonomy): domain Eukaryota; kingdom Metazoa; phylum Chordata; class Mammalia; order Artiodactyla; family Cervidae; genus Cervus; species Cervus canadensis. The sequence goes on from NC_057386.1 coordinate 95,213,219, forward strand.
ATCCACAGAACCCAATCCCTATATAATCTTGGGAGAAATCTCGCCCAGTGCCAGGTGGTTTACATTCTTGGATCTCAACGATGCATTCTTTGGCATATCACTGACTAAAGAACCCAAATATATTTTTTGCCTTAGAGTGGGAGGCTCCAGGAGAAAAACACCAACAGATGACCTGGACAGTATTACCTTAGTGGCTCAGAGAGAGCCTGCACCTGTTTGGACAGGCCCTTAGCTAAGATCTCCTAGATCTGGACCTGGGACCTGATGGGAAAATATTACAATACATAGATGACCTACTAATCTTCTCTGCAGATGAAAAAAAATGCCCAACAACATGCAATTCAAAAGTTCTAAACTTTTGGCAGAGAGGGGATATAAAGTCTCCCTTGCTAAGGCACAGATGGTCGCGACAAAGGTCACTTATCCAGGAGTTCAGATTACACATGAGTCCAGAGGCTGTCCTCTGATCAAGTACAAGTAATCCTCCAGTTGACCTCCCTCATGACTCGAAAACAATTGCAAGCTGTCCTGGTGCTAACTGGGTGTTGAAGAATCTGGATACCCAACTATGGTCTAATTGCCCAGCCCTTATATGAAAGCTTGAAGGGATGGGGTGATTCAATCCCACTGATGGGGGGAACTCCTCAAAACAAGGCAGAGGCTACACTAAAATAGACTTTAATTTAAGCACCTGCCTTGAGGTTGCCAGACCCAGGAAAAGCATTCCAACTTTATATCCACAAAAAAGAAGGAATAGGCTTGGGAGTGTTAACTCAAAGGTTGGGACCTGAGCCCCAGCCTGTAGCTTACTTATCCAAGAGGCTCGACCCAACCACACAAGGCTGGCCTCCCTGATTTTGAAATCTTGCAACTATTCCAATGTTGATAGAAGATACTTTAAAACACTCTTTTTAAGGCAAATTAACTATTTTCGCCAGTCACTAAGTGAAACAACTCCTAAATGGGAGAGGCCATTTATGGATGTCTGATCAAAGGATCCTCAGATATTGAGTAGTGTTGATGGAAAATCCAGGCCTGACTATATCCCCTTGTGTGGTTCTTAACTCAGCCACCCTCCTGCCTACCCCAGAGGGCTCTCTCCCCTTTCACTCTTGCCTAGAAACATTGGACCACTGGAGAAAACCCCAATAGGGATTGTCAGAAGATCCTCTGACCAATGCTGAGGAAATCTGGTACACTGATGGAAGGAGCTTTGTCTTGGATGGAAAAAGAAGAGCTGGATATGCAGTAGTCTCCAATTTTGAGACCGTAGAGCCTAACCTTTGCCTCCAGGTACTTCAGTCCAATTAGCTGAGCTCACAGCCCTGACTCTAGCTTTAGAGCTGAGAAAAGGAAAAAGAGTAGCCATTTACACTAACTTCAAGTATGTCTTTCTGGGGCTACATGGACATGTGGATATTTGGAAAGAAAGAGGCCATTTGACCACCCAAGGGTTCCCAATCAAATATGATGATCAAATCCTTAGGCTCTTAGGGGCAGTTCATCTGCCCACTAAGGTTTCAGTCTCCCACTGTAAAGGACACCAAAAAGGGAGCATGGAAGTGATACTAGGGAACCAAGCAGCCAATCAGGCAGATAAGAAAGCACTATTACAGAACAATAACCCAATAAGGGTTGCCACCTTTGTTCCACAGACAAATTTGCCAGAAACTCCTTCATGTACAGAAGGTGAGACTCTTAAAACTAAGAGTGAGGGCTTTCAAGAAGATCATATGGGGTGGTTCCACAAGGAGGGACTCCTTTTTCTGCCTGGGAACCTCCAATGGAAGCTGGTTAACTCCTTACATGCCACCACTCATTTAGGGCAGAAGGCCCTCCAAAGATTAGTAGAAAGGTCCTTCAGAGGAACAGGCCTCCAAACGACTATAAGGCAAGTGGTCTCCTCTTGTCCCACTTGTCAATTAAACAACCCCAAGGAGCTCAAAGACCCCAGCTGGCCCAGCCCGTCCAACAATGTGGGACCTACCCAGGAGACTTCTGGCAGTTGGACTTCACCCAGATGCCAATTTCCCAAGGGTATAAATACCTATTAGTCATGATAGATACATTCACAGGATGGATTGAAGGCTTTCCCACCCTGACTGAGAAGGCTAAGGAGGTGGCAAAAAAAAAATAAGTAAATAAAATAAAATAAAAACTGCTCCATGAAATCATTACGAGATTTGGTCTGCCCGCGTCATTACAAAATGACATTGGGACATCATTTACTTCCAAGGTCACCCAAGGTGTCTCTGAAGCATTGGGCATTTCTTATTATCTCCATTGTGCCTGGAGGTCTCAACCTTCAGGAAAAGTAGGAAGAGCCAACCAATTCCTAAATTCAGCTATAAAAAGCTAACCCAGCAGACCTCCCTGGGATGGAAGGAGGCTTTACCAATAGCTCTCCTCCACACCTGTGTTGTCCCTAAGGAACAGGTTGGTCTTAGTCCTTATGAGATGCTTTATGGGAGACCTTTTGTTTATGTCATTGGCCTCTTCCTTGATCTAAAGGCTCAGCCCCTTCAGTCTTACACCATGGCCATTGGGAAATTCCAACAAGATGTACACTTGTGGGGTGCCAACAAGGACCCAAAAGATTCTAAAGAGTCACCATATATGCTCCAGGTACTCAAGTCCTAATTAAAGTCTGGAAAGATGGCTCCTTAAAGTCTCAACTCCAGCCCGCATGGAAGGGCCCCTACCCTGTAATATTTTCTATCCCCACAGCAGTCAAGGAACTAGAACACAAATCCTGGATTCACTATTCATGAGTCAAGCCATGGAAGGAAAGAGAAGAGGACACTCAATACACCTGTGAGCCCCTGGGAGATCTCAGATACCTATTCAGGACTACAAATGAATGCTATTCTAATGAACACACCCAAAATTAAGTTTCTGGGGATAAGATTTCCCAGGACAGCTCTAAAGAGCCAACATAGCTTGGCAGGGGTTGTACTCCAAAATAGACAGGAGATAGATCTCCTGATCCCAGAACAAGGAGAGACTTGAGCCATCTTAAATGAAATGTGTTGTTTCTGGGTAAATAGCTGAAGCCAAGTTAAATAAAGTCTCACAACCCTCAAGAAAAGCATTCAGATCCTACAGGACCTCAAAGAATGAACTGGAGAGCTCTCAAGGTGGCTACAGTCTCTCCTTGGGGGAGCCTTCTCCTAGCAAGGGGAAATTTGGAGTTGGCTAATGCCCCTCCTAATCCTGTTATCACCATATCGATGATGCTTATGATTGCTCCATGTACTATCAATTGTCTAACCTGTTTTGTCTCTGCCCAGGTCAACAAGCTAGAACATGCAGTGCCAGTTCAACAAGGGTATACAAAACTATACCCAACCACAGAAAATATCACTCACCCTTAGCTGGACAGCACTATAAGGACTCTGAGGTTTGAGACTAGCAAGAGGGGGAGGCCCAATGCCCCTTGCCACCCCAGTTCAGCAGGAAGTAGCCAGAGAGATCTTGATGCCCCTATTCCCAAAGAATTGGGCCTCCCATCTCTCGAGGAGGGGATTGTTAGGTAGTTAGAATAGGCAAAATGAATCCAGAATGGCAGTGGCTAAAAGGTAAAGAAGGGAAAATCCCTCAAAAATAGAACAAAGGAAGGTCCAAGGACCAGAGTTAGGACATCTGGTAAAACAAACAGCCCTCCTGGCTAGCCCAATCTACATAGGGCAGGCTCAGGGGGAGGAGAAAAAACATAAAAAGAGGAGCCCAAACTGAGCCAGGGGCTTCTCTTCTTTTTGTGTCTTTTGGGTCTGCCCACCCTCACACCTCGAGGAGGATTATTTTCCTTTGCTTTCTAAATAAAACTGAGCTGTAACACAGAGCTCTAATACTGCTCCGTCAGAGAAAATTACAAGGGGCTGCAATACTGGTCCATCCATTGCTTCAAATTTTTGCTGTGGCAAGACAGAACTGAGGAAATTATGTACTCCCCTGACAAATCCATGTCAGAACAAACAAATCAGAATTTCTCAAAATGGTACCCAGAAAATTGCATTTCTAAAGTCTGTGGCTCAGTTGGTAAAGAATCTGCCTGCAATGAGGGAGACCTGGGTTTGATCCCTGGGTTGGGAAGATCCCCTGGACAAGGGAAAGGCTACCCACTCCAGTATTCTGGCCTAGAGAATTCCATGGACTGTATAGTCCATGGAATCTCAGAGTCAGACATGACTGAGCGACTTTTGCTTTTACTAGTTGATGCTAGTTTGCAGCCAACTTTGAGATCTGCAGATCTGTGGAAAAAAGAGAGAGCAGCCATTGATAGGATTAAGTGCTGTGTTCTGGGTTGTGTAATCAATACAAAAAGTAAACAATACTCATCTGTAGGACCTATTATATTAGATGCAGAGTCTCATGAAGTATATCCACTTGAGACACCATGCAAAACTAAAATCATGCTTTCTCATTCAAGTACCTTGAAACTTCATTACCAGGATTATTCCCAAGAAACATGCTAGTATAAACTTAAGGATTTTATTTTAGGTTGCTGCTTTGAGTGTGCTAGCATCTGATTTTAGTTATCTACCTTGTAAATATGAAGGAAATTAATTATTAAGTACTTTTGTAGGAAGGAGAGTCAAATGTTTTCAATCTGTGGAGAAACAACTTCTAAAGACAGAAAGTCATTGAAAACCATTCTTTGGGCATTAAGGTTTGAGAAATATTCAAGTTCCTAAAAATAAAACTATCCCAAAGGTCAAGGACTTAGTGTTACCCAAACAATCCCTTAAGGTTCACACATATTAGCAGATAGATTATGAATTCAACAGATATTCAAATTATAGAGAATTAAATTTTAAGTTTACTTTCAGTTCTCAAACATGTATCTACATGAATAAGCTGTAATTAACACCATCATAGAATTTTAGTTTTAATCTGTGCATTCAGAAGCATCGTGTAGATGTTGTACTCAGGTAACACACTTTGTTATAGAGGTGGCATTGGTCTAAAATAGAAATAGATTATAAAGTTAAATTTCATGGATGCTGGTCCTGGGTGGAACCTTTATTGTCCTAGGACTTACATATCTTTTAGCTCTTCTTTTCTCATCTTCTCTCTGTAACTGGCTCCTCAGCTCCATCACAACTGACACACAGTTGACAGGGCACAGTCTACATGAAATATCTCCAGGATTTGCAAGATCTCACTGCATCCTTTGTCATTCATTGTAAATTTCAAGGGAATCTGATTACTACCAATTTTCCAATCATGGGCCAAGTCGACCAACTAATTTGGTCCAATTATTTATAATCCATGTTTGAAATGATATAGATCAAAAGTATTTGAGGTGAGAAATAAAACATTTTAACTTGGCCCTCTCTTGTGTTAAATTTAGAGTTACCAAATGCAGCCACTTATGTGTCTAAGATAATTTTATTCTAGGTTTTTGTTGTTGTTGTTGTTGTTTTTTAATAAACAATCTAACCTTACTCCTAAAGCAACTAGGGAAAGATGAACAAACAAAATCCGGGATTGGTAGAAAGAAACAAATCATAAACATCAGAGCAGAAATAAATGAAATAGAAACAAATAAAATAGTAGCAAAAATCAATGAAACTAAAAGCTGGTTCTTTGAGAGGGTAAACAAAGCTGAAAAACCTATAGCCAGACTCATCAAGAAAGAAGAGAGAGGACTCAAATTAATAAAATTAGAAATGAAAAAGGAACAGTGACAACTGACATTGCAGAAATACAAAGGATCATAAAAAATTACTACAAGCAACTATATGCCAATAAAATGATTAATCTGTAAGAAATGGACAAGTTCTTAGAAAGGCACAAACTTCCAAGACTGAACCAGAAAGATACAGAAAATATGAAAAGACCAATCACAAGTAATGAAACTGAAACTGTGATTACAAAATCTTCCAACAAAGAAAACTCCAGGACCAGATAAATTCACAGGTTAACTCTATCAAATGCTTAGAGAAGAGGTAATACCTGCCCTCAAATTCTTCCAAAAATTGCAGAGAGAGGAACACTCCCAGGCTCATTCTATCAGACCACCATCACCTGAATACCAAACCAAAGATATCACAAAAAAGGAAAAAAAAGATTACAGTTTTCACCTGTTTTGCCAAAAGATTTGTCCTGTTTCCATGTGTCTTTGAATGATTGTATTTTCCCACAACTTTTTGTACAACCCTTCCTGAAAAAGAGATGCTTCCCTCCCCTTCTTAACTAAGTAATTCCAAATTCTGCTTTTCTCTGAACATTCATAGCCTCCAAGCTATTCTAAGTAACATTTTTTATCAGTTAATATTTTGGGTTAAAAATTTCCAAAACAAACCTGAATATTGCTTGGCAGATAAGAAATGTGTTATGAATATTAGGAACGTATGTGCAATAGAGGCAAATAGAGGGCATTCTGGGGTGCTGATCAACAAGTCATCAGAGTAGCACTTCTGCTGGGATGAATTAATATTCTGGATGAATGACTGTATTCATGGATGAATGACTCTTCTCAAGACCAGAGTAAGTCTGGTCTTGAGCCATCTCTTTAAGATTTTATGTCTATGGAGAGTTCATCTGACTGGGAGAGATTAGAATATGTTCCTACACCTGGGATTTTGGAAAGTGATGGCTAGTACCAAAAAGCTTCCAGGAAATCCTTAAACTTTGCAGAGAAATGATGAGCACTGGGTTATAATAACTCACAAAAATACACACAATAGGATAGGTTTTGGTGTTTGCTTTTATTGTTGCTTGTGTTCTCTTAAAAAAGAAATCAGAGTGCTTATAGGAAGGACAGATGAATATTGAGGATGGAGGGAAAGCTAAAACACTAAAGTAATTAATGGGACTTCCCCAATGGTCCACTGGTTAACACACTAAGCTTTCACTGCAGGGGGCATGGGTTTGGTTCCTGGTTAGGAAACTAAGATCACATATACCACATGGCCAAAAATATTATAAGCAGTCCATAACAAAAAAGATGTAGTAAGGATGATATGATAACCTTGACAGTTGGTGCCAGGGACCAGTTTTGTGGAAGACAATTTTTCCTCAGAACAGGAGACAGGAGGTGATTTGGGGATGCTATAAGATCATTACATTTGTTGTGCCCTTTATTTACTATTAGTACATCAATTCCACCTAAGCTCATCAGGCATCAGATCTTGGAGATTGTGGACAGGTTATGATAGTGAGTCCAAGGTTTTGTTTAATCTATGATAAATTTAGGCAATTAAGAATCAAAGTTGATTTTTCACCAGTATTCTTTTCAAATACAATTTATTTAAAGTACATATTGTTCAAGGTTGTATTATTGTTCAAGGTTGCTTTATCTTATATATATATATATATATACACACACACATATATATGTATGTATACACACATATGCACGTGTATATATAATGATTTTTAACCTTCATTTTTATCATCACTTTGTGAACAAGATGACACTTATGATTACCCAATGCCAGGCAACATACTGCCTAGGCATACAGTCATAGGAATGGAAAACATTTTCAGAAAGTTTATCAGTCACTCTCATAGGTCACTAATGAAAACATGAGAGTTCTGCAGTTCTCATTTTAAGAAATCCTTTCTAACAGATAACCCACAAATATATATCAAATCCAATGTAATTTTCAGTAATATCATTAATGCTTCTGGAATTTTCAGATCTAGAAATATTTACCTGAATTGCTATCTGTTAGAATTGTATATGGAATGCCAAGAGATTGCATTTTTCAGTGTAATTTTTATGATTTTAAAAATAACGCATTGTTATTAGAGAACATTTAGCACATCTTGAAAGCTGTAACAGCTATAATCCCACCACCCAGAGCTAATAACCATTAAAGTAATAACACATTTATGTACTTAGCGTCTCTGTTTCACTTACATGTTTCTGTCCCTCTATGCAGTTTAAAGTTGATGCCTTATGTGATGGTTTTCTCTTGATACTGTGTCATATGTTTTTATCTTTACCATCAAAGCTTGTTTTCAAACTTCAGTCATCCCCTCATTAGAAACAGGTAAACTAAAAGTAGGGAGCTTTCTGGACTGATAGCCATTGAAGTGTGCTGTGCTCTAATTAATGAGAAAGTGAGTATGCAGCAAGGAGGACAGGGTTTTAGTCATTTGAGATCAACTCTCTATATATATTTTTAAAGCTATTTATTTGGCTGTGCCCAGTCTTAGTTGCTGGAGAAGGCAATGGCACCCCACTCCAGTACTCTTGCCTGGAAAATCCCATGGATGGAGGAGCCTGGGAGGCTGCAGTCCTTGGGGTCACTAAGAGTCGGACACGACTGAGCATCTTCACTTTCACTTTTCACTGTCATGCATTGGAGAAGGAAATGACAACCCACTCCAGTGTTCTTGCCTGGAGAATCCCAGGGACGGGGGAGCCTGGTGGGCCCACCCCCGCCCCCGTCTGTGGGGTCGTACAGAGTCGGACACGACTGAATCGACTTAGCAGCAGCAGCAGTCTTAGTTGCTGTATGTGGGATTCATTTATCTTGACCAAGGACTGAACCTGCACCATCTCTGTTAAGAGCATGGAGCCTTAACCATTGGATCACCAATGAAGTAACTGAATCAACTCTAAATTTTTTTGAAGGGGATTGTTTGGTTAAACTTCTGATGATCAGATTATCTTAATTAGTAACTATTTGTGTATAAGTTTGTATGGGAAGTCAAGTTCATCCAAGATAAGGGACACAAGATGATAGTAAGGCTAAAGTAAAGCAAAACATTTTCCAAACTATGAAGACACCATGCCATTCTAAATAAGATTGCATATATTACTTAAAGAGTGAATACAACCAAGGGGCACAGGCAGCCAATCTAAAAGTTTTGCTATAAACTATAAACTCCTTTCATTTTTCTTGATTTTTCAAGTAAATGAAAATGCCAAAAAGACTTACACATGGTGAAAATCTTAAAAAATATTTTTTTTCTACATGAAAGAGTAAGGAAATTGATTATAGACAAACATGAAACATGTTAGTATATAAAATCAAAATATATATTTCTATTTTATTTACTGAAATGACATGCCAAAAATTTTGCTTGGTATTTCAATATTATCTAATTTTTTATAAAAATCCAATCTGGAGGGGTAAGATTGAGGTAAACTCACTACCTCTCTACTTATGATATTGTATCATTATGAATCATCACAGCTTGCTTAAGGCCTTGTGATTGCATATGTATAAAATGTGAACTTTATTTTTAAAATTCGGGGCTACTGGATTTCAAGAGATGTGACAGTCTCACCAGTTTGACTCCTTTGAATATTTGTTTATTTTAACAATTTGTATGATTTCATCATTAATAACAAGCAAATACATCAAAGATACTAATTACCTCTGAAATACAGAGATAAACAAGATGATTAATCTTTTCTGAACTTCCACAACTAAAGGAAGAGAAAGACTAGTTAACAACTGCTTGCAATTCGCTGAGTGCAATAGCATTTTATATAATAAGAAAAGCAGAAATACGTGGGAACAGTTCATCTTTGAAGGAAGTTCAGAGATGCCTGAGCCTCATATGGTTAAGAGTCAGCAGGAGTCAGTCAGGTGATGAATTAGGGTTGAAGGTGGAGGAGTGGAGGATGAGCACTCCTGGCAGAATACAAAGTTTGTAGAGAGACATGAAAGCAAGCCATGCTCTGGAATATGTGAGCATCTGCAAGTAGTTTAGTAAGTTTCTTATTGAGATATAATTTGACAGGAGCTAGGTCATAAACCAACTTGAATGTAATAGTTGGGAATTTGATTCTGAAAGACATAAGGAATTGTGGATAGTTGGAAAGGGATCATCATTGTAAGTTTTTAACTAAATTACTGCTTGCATTGTGGAAACAGATTAAAACATAGGAGGAATCAGAACACATCGTTATTCATCGCACGCATACTGAAAAGAGGTCATGAGGACCTGAGTTACATAGAACAGACAAGCAGATAAAGATGTGAAAAATACTTAAAAGCATAACTGGGACTCTCTGGTATTATAGTGGATAAGAGTCTGCCTACCAATGCAGGGAACACAGGCTTGATCCCTGGTCTGAGAAGATCTCATATGTGTGAAGCAACTAAGCCCAAGTGCTATAGCTACAGAGCCCTCACTCTAGAGCCTGTGATCCTCAACTACTGAGTCCACATGCTGCAACTACTGAAGGTCACAGGCCTAGAGCCTGCTCTACTACAAGAGAAGGCAATGCAATGAGAAGCTCAGAACACCACAATGAAGCAACAAAGAATAACCTCCGCTCGCCACACCCAGAGAAAGCCCGAGCAGCAACGAAGCCAGTGCAGCCAAAAATATTTTCTTTTAAAGAATTTAACCTATATAACTAAACTAAGAGTAAATTAGAGAGGATTTCTCTTTCTAACATTTCCAGTTGAATGATTCCATAAATCATATGTGAAAATTCTCTGTCAGATTATTAGGGCTGCTGTAACAGAAATATCATAGACTGAGGGGCTTCAACAGCAAACTTTTATTTCTCACAGTTGTGGAGGATACTAAGTCCAAGATCAAGTATCTGGCAGACCTGATAAAGGCCCTCTTCCTGATTCATAGACAGTCGTCATCTCACTGTGTCTCGTGTGACAGAAGAGGCAAGGGAGCCTTCTGGGGGTCTCTTTTATAAGGGCCACTAAGCTAGTTCATGAGAGTTTCATCCTCAAAGGCCAAGGGCTCCACTTCCAAATGTCATCACATTGGGTGAGGCTTTAACATAAGAGTTTGGGGAGGACATACACAAATTCAATCCATAGCAACCTCTTTGCTCTTTAGAGTCATTCATTTGGGTTTTATGTGTGTGTTTATTAATTGTCTTTCCTTACAAGTAGATGTATTTGTTACTCCATATGTTGAAGCACCCATTAAATGGTGCAAAGTTTTTTGAGTAAAATTCTGCTTCATTTATGATGGATTGTCTGGGTAATGAAAAGGGAATTAAAGTTGCTCACTCCTAAGTAAAGCTAATTTCCACTAGTGGACTCTCTACTGAAGTGGTCCAAACTTTTTCAGAACTGCTCTCAGTATGAATTTTTTCCTTTTCTTTTTTTTCATTTTCTCCCTCCTTGTATTGGTATCTTATCTACATCATAATCTGCAGTTTCTCCCTGCCTACTCAAATACTTTCCTTCTTTTTCATTCACAAGCACTTCCCATATTAATCCCTTGCACATCTAATCCCATTTACCATCTTCGACTATGAGAACCAAAACATACACAGATGGTACCAGGAAAGCCCTAGAAAGCAGTTGTTGGGTATTTTTAGGGACTGGCTTATTCACCAATCGGTATAAGATCTGAGGGGTTAGTGGGACATAGATGTTGGAACAAAATGGCAAGGTGCTTACTAAAGAGGTCACCTGCAATGACCTGGGGAAGTGTTCTGGAAAAATAACTTTACTAATATGAAAGTTTAAATATTTCAGTCATACGGGAAGAGTAGTGCCTACAATGGCAGTGGAATGGACTGATTGTTATTAATTTGCATCAGTGTCTTACAGGGAATAGAGTGAAGCTGGGGAAAAAAAATTAAAACCTAAGTTTAGAAGTTAAAAAAGATTATCTTGTAACTTAAAAAAAGAAAGCCTTTATCTCCTTTATTGGGAAAGAGGTCACAGCTAAAGAGCAAACTCAGGATTTGACAGGATCTTGGAATTCCTGCTGCTGCTGCTTCTGCTGCTGCTGCTAAGTCACTTCAGTCGTGTCTGTGTGCAACCCCATAGACAGTAGCCCACCAGGCTCCCCCGCCCCTGGGATTCTCCAGGCAGGAACACTGGAGTGGGTTGCCATTTCCTTCTCCAATACATGAAAGTCAAAAGTGAAAGGGAAGTCATTCAGTCGTGTCCAACTCTTAGCGACCCCAAGGACTGCAGCCTACCAGACTCCTCCGTCCATGGGGTTTTCCAGGCAAGAGTACTGGAGTGGGGTGCCATTGCCTTCTCCACTTGGAATTCCAAAGACCTGTAAATACTCAGCCAAGGCATATGCCATGGTTGGAGTAACCTCTAGGTTGGGTCCTTGATGCAAGAGTACAAAGTACATAGTACAAAAGGACAAAGGGAAATCTCTGAAACTGCCTTCTACTTTGGTCAAGGTAGTAAATAAAAAATTATATTGTCTTCTGGGACAGGAATGTGATTAGTGCCATCTTTATAGGGTCAAATGATGCAGGCATGGTGGGTCCTATCATTTTGTTTAATTCTTCCATTTGGTCCTTTCAGTAGAGGATGAATTTATGGAATTTCTGTAGGCTATGTCAGCTCATGCAGTAGCAGCTGCAATTAGAGCTGTTGTACTGAATGTGATATCACTGCTAGAGTTGATTAAAATGACTTTACATGCATGACACACAGGCACTGGTTTCCAAAAGCATTATTTTATTTAGTGATTAGAAAAGAGTGTAAAAAGCAGTTCATACTCTAGTCTGAAGACAGGGAGCATGATTTCTCCAGCTCTGCTCATCTTTCTCAAGAGTATTTTGGTTATTCTGGGTCTTTGGTATAGCATTACTATTTTAAAGTGATTTGTTCTAGTTCTGTGAAAAATACTCTTGGCATTTTGATAAGAATTGCATTGAATCTGTAGACTGCCTTGGGTAGTATGGTCATTTCAACAATGTTATTTTTTTCAGTCAAAGAACACAGTGTATCTTACCATCTGTTTTCATTATCTTCAATTTCTTTAATCAGTATCTTAGAGTTTTCCAAGCACAGATCTTTTACCATCTTTGGTAAGTTTATTCATAGGTATTTTATTATCTTTTCAATGATATTAAATGGGATTGTTCCCTTAATTTCTTTCAGATACAGAGAACAAACTAGTGGTTACCAGTGCGGGGGAGGATATGGGAGGGGCAAGGTAGAGTATTAAGAGGTACAAACTATTATGTATAAAATAAGCTAGTAGAATATATTGTACAGTAGAGGGAATATAGCCAGTATTTTATAATAACTATAAATAAAGTATGAGTTTTAAAAATTGTGAATCACTATGTTGTACACTTGTAATTTACATGATATTTCATATCAACTACACTTCATTTAAAAAAAAAAAAACTTTGTATTACATGAAACCTACAATGATATTCAATTAGAGTCTTTTCCTAGGGCTATGTTTAGTTTCCAGCCCCTTTTCATAATATAGTCTAATGTAAACCTTGTCTGCATATTTCACAAAACATTAGTTTAATTAACTGTAATGATATTATAATGCTGATCAAGCAGGAAAGACAAATGACGGCTAGCACATGAATAATTTTGGTACAACATAAACACTACAGGATGAAAAATTTAAACACCATTTGTGAAGATTCTGGAGAAGGAAATGGCAACCTACTCCAGTATTCTTGCCTGGAGAATCCCATGGACAGAGGAGCCTGATGGGTTACAGTTCATGGGGTCACAAAGAGTCGGAAATGACTAAAGCAGTTTAGCACGTACGCACGAAGATTCAGGATAGGTCAGTCACAAATGTTTCTCTGAATAAATCTCTTCCACACCAAATCTTGCTTAACTTCTGCTCTCAGAGATCTCAAATTGACAAAGGCAATTTACTAAAAAAGCAGCATCACATTTAACAGTGATTTCAGGTTCCTATGCAACACTGCTCTTTATAGCATCAGACCTTGCTTCTATCTCCAGTCACATCCACAACTGGGTGTTGTTTTTGCTTTGGCTCTGTCTCTTCATTCTTTCTGGAGTTAGTCCTCTACTGATCTCCAGTAGCATATTGGGCATCTACTAACCTGGGGAGTTCATCTTTCAGTGTCCTATCTTTTTGCCTTTTCACACTGTTCATGCGGCTCTCAAGGCAAGAACACTGAAATGGTTTGCCATTCCCTTCTCCAGTGGGGAGAACTTTTGTCAGAACTCTCCACCATGTCCCGTCTGTCTTGGGTGGCCCTACACAGCATGGCTCACAGTTTCATTGAGTTAGACAAGGCAGTGGTCCTTGTGATCAGACTGGTTAGTCTTCTGTGATTGTGGTTTTCAGTCCGTCTGTCCTCTGATGGAGAAGGATAAGAGACTTAGGGAAGCTTCCTGATGGGAGAGACTAACTAAGGGGAAAACGAGGTCTTGTTCTGATGGGCAAGGCCATGCTCAGTAAATCTTTAATCCAATTTTCTGTTGATGGGTGAAACTGTATTTCCTCCCTGTTATTTACCTGGAGCCAAACTATGGTGGAGGTAATGAAGGTAATGGTGACCTCCTTCAAAAGGCCCCATGCATGCACTGCTACACTCACTGTCCCCAGCCCTGCAGCAGGCCCCCATTGACCCACACCTCCGCTGGAGACTCCTAGACACTACTGGGCAAGTCTGGGTCAGTCTCAGTGGGGTCACTGCTCCTTTCTCCTGGGTCCTGGTGCACGCAAGGTTCTGTTTGTGCCCTCCAAGAGTCTGTCTTCCAGTCCTGTGTATAGTCCTGTGGCAGCTCTATGGTGGGGTTAATGGCGACCTCCTCCAAGAGGGCTTGTGTCATATCCAGGTCTGCTGCACCCAGAGCCCCTGCCCCTGCCGCAGTCCACTGCTGACCCGCACCTCCACAGGAGATGCTCAGACACAGTTCTGTCTCAGTCTCTGTGGGGTCTCTGGGTCCTGGTGTGCACAAGGTTTGGTTAAGCCCTCTGAGGGTCTCTGGCAGGAATGGGGTTTGATTCTAAATGGAAATTTGCCCCTCCTACTATCTTGCTGGGGCTTCTTCTTTGTGCCTGGGCATGGGGTATCTCCTGACAGCGACCGCTCCAGTGCTTACCATCTTGCTGGAGTTTCTCTGACCTTGGATGTGGGGTATCTCCTCACAGCCGCTTCAGAGAAGTGCAACTGCTGCTCCTGACCTGGGATGTGGGGTATCTCCTCATGGCCACTCCATCAAAGCACAGCCACTGCTCCTGACTGTGGTGGAACTGGGGTATTTCCTCATGGCTGCTGCAGCACCGTGAAGCCACTGCTCCAGTTCATTTAGTCCATTGGAATGGGTGACGTTAACTCAGATGACCATTGCATCTACTACTGTGGGCAAGAATCCATTAGAAGAAAATGGAGCAGCCATCATAGTCAACAAGAGTCCAAAATACTTGGACTCTTGGATGTAATACTTGGATGCAAGCTCAAAAATGATAGCATGATCTCTATTTGTTTCCAAGACAAACCATTCAATATCACAGTAATCCAAGTCTATGCCCAACCAATAATGCTAAAAAAAAAAATGATGCTGAGTGACTCTATGAAGACCTACAAGACCTTCTAGAACTAACACTGCAAAAAGATGTCCTTTTCATTATAGGGGACTGGAATGCAAAAGTAGGAAATCAAGAAACATCTGGAGTAACAGGCAAATTTGGCCTTGGAGTACAGAATGAAGCAGGGCAAAGGCTAATAGAGTTTTGCCAAGAGACCGCACTGGTCATGGCAGACACCCTCTTCCAACAACACAAGAGAAGATTCTACACATGGACATCACCAGATGGTCAATACCAAAATCAGATTGATTATATTCTTTTCAGCCAAAGATGGAGGAGCTCTATACAGTCAGCAAAAACAAGACTAGGAGCTGACTGTGGCTCAGATCATGAATTCCTTATTGCCAAATTCAGACTTAAATTGAAGAAAGTAGGGAAAACCATGAGACCATTCAGGTATAACCTAAATCGTATCCCTTAGGATTATACAGTGGAAGTGACAAATAGATTCAAGGGATTAGATCTGAGAGACAGAGTGTCCAAAGAACTATGGACGGAGGTTTATGACATTGTACAAGAGGCAGTGATTAAGACCATCACCAAGAAGAAGAAATGCAAAAAAAAGCCAAACAGCTGTCTGAGGAGGGCTTACAAATAGCTGTAAAAAGAAGAGAAGTGAAAAGCAAAAAAGAAAAGGAAAGATATACCCATTTGAATTCAGAATTCCAAACAACAGCAAGGAAAGATAAGAAAGCCTTCCTCAGCTATCAATGCAAAAAAATAGAGGAAAAAAAAAGAATGGGAAAGACTAGAGATCTCTTCAAGAAAATCAGAGATACCAAGGGAATATTTCATGTAAAGATGGGCTCAGTTAAGGACAGAAATGGCATGGGCCTAACAGAAGCAGAAGATATTAAGAAGAGGTGGCAAGAATACAGAGAAGAACTATACAAAAAAATGTTCATGACCCAGATAATCATGATTGTATGGTCACTCACCTAGAACCAGACATCCTGGAATATGAAATTAAGTGGACCTTAAGAAGCATCACTATGAACAAAGCTAGTAGAGGTGATCAAATTCAGGTGAGCGATTCAAGTCCTAAAAGATGATGCTGTGAAACTGCTGGATTCAATATGCCAGCAAATTTGGAAAACTCAGCAGTGGCCACAGGATGGAAAAGGCCAGTTTTCATTCCAATCCCAAAGAAAGGCAATGCCAAAGAATGCTCAAACTACCACACAATTGCACTCGTCTCACATACTAGTAAAGTAATGCTCAAAATTCTCCAAACCTCGATCCAACAGTACATGAACCATGAACTTCCAGGTGTTCAAGCTGGCTTTAGAAAAGGCAGAGGAACCAGAGATCAAATTGCCAACATTCACTGGATTATTGAAAAAGAAGAGAGTTCCAGAGAAACATATATTTCTGCTTTATTGACTATGTCAAAGCCTTCAACTGTGTGGATCACAATAAACTGTGGAAAAATCTAAGAGATGGGAATACCAGACCACCTGACCTGCCTCTTGAGAAACCTGTATTCAGGCCAGGAAACAATAGTTAGAACTGGACATGGAACAACAGACTGGTTCCAAATAGGAAAAGGAGTATGTCAAGGCTATATATTGTGACCCTGCTTATTTAACTTCTATGCAGACTACATCGTTAGAAATGCTGGGCTGGAAGAAGCACAAGCTGGAATCAAGATTGCCGGGAGAAACATCAATAATCTCAGGTATGCAGACAACACCACCCTTTTATAGTAGAAAGTGAAGAAGAACTAAAGATCCTCTTGATGAAAACGAAAGAGGAGAGTGAAAATGTTGTCTAAAAACTAAACATTCAGAAAACTAAGATCATGGCATCTGGTCCCATCACTTCATGTGAAATAGATGGGGAAACAGTGGAAACAGTGACAGATTATTTTTTGGGCTCCAAAATCACTGCAGATGGTGATTGCAGCCATGAAATGAAAAGACCCTTGCTCCTTGGAAGAAAAGCTATGACCAACTTAGCATCTTAAAAAGCAGAGACATTACTTTGCCAACAAAGGTCCATCGAGTCAAGGCTATGTTTTTTCCAGTAGTCATGTATGGATGTGAGAATTGGACTGTAAGGAAAGCTGAGCACCAAAGAATTGATGCTTTTTAATGTGATGTTGACAAACACTCTTGAGAGTCCCTTGGTCTGCAAGAGGAGCCAACCAGTCCACCCTAAAGGAGATCAGTTCTGGGTGTTCATTGGAAGGACTTATGTTGAAGCTGAAACTCCAATACTTTGGCCCCCTGATGTGAAGAACTGATTCATTTGAAGAGACCGTGATGCTGGGAAAGATTGAAAGTAGAAGGTAAAGGGGATGACAGAGGATGAGATAGTTGGATTGCATCACCGACTCAATGGACATGAGTTTGAGTAACCTCTAGGAGTTGGTGTTGAATAGGGAGTCCTGGTGTGCTGCAGTCCCTGCCGTCGCAAAAAGTCGGACATGACTGAGCGACAAAACTGAACTGAACTGATGTAAAGGAATGGAATGCAGTGTCCATACTTATCACAGCTATTTCATGTACAATGTGAAGGTGATATTCAGTACAGTGAGAAAAGCTAAAGTAATACATTGTACAATGTTTATAAAGGAGAGAATTCAAATGTTATTTGCTCTCAGTGTGATGGTATGTGTTGTTGTTCTGACCCTTTGTGACCCCATGGAGTGAAACACTCCAGGCTCCTCTGTGCTCAAGTATCTCCTGGAGTTTGCTCCAATTATTTTCTATTGAGTCAGTGATGCTATCTATTCATATCATCCTCTGCCACATTAGATAGTAAGTAGAGATTCCTAAATGCTCTATAAAGATTTTTTGCTAGAATAAATATATCAATATAGCAATTACAGGGTACAAAATCATTATATAAAATTAAATTTTGTTTATATGTACTGTCATTAAACAACTGGAACTGAAATGTTAAAATATTATCTATGATGTTATTACAATCATAACAAAAGAAATGATTGATTTAATAAAGATAGGCAAATTTTCTACTAAAAAACTTGAAGAAAAATAACAATAAAAAATAAAAGAAACACAAAAAATAGAATAGATACTCAATGTTATATGAGTAAAAGACTACAGATTAAAATGCCATTTATTCCTTAATTTATGTTTAACGCAAATCGTTAAAACTCCTTAATTACAATGATATGCTCAACTTAAAACATGCAAAGATCTTAGAGTAGCAATAATGTTTTAAATGATATACAAAGTTGCAAAACATATTAGCTTATTTCAAAATATTCTGCAAATCTAGAGTAATCAGGGCATTGTGTTATCAACATATGAGCATGCATACGAGTTAACAGGGAAGAACAAATTCAGAAAGTTCAAAAACGGTCCTTCACAGATATAGTCAACTGACTTTTGACCACGAGGCCAAAGTATTTAACAGATAAAGAAAGTTGATTTCAATAATTTGACTGTTATTCAGTCTCTCAGTCTTGTCCGACTCTTTGAGACCCCATGGACTGCAGCACGCCAGACTCTCCTGTCCTTAACTATCCAACTCAACACTATGAATCAGCTAATTTATATATATATAGGTTATATATATATATATAAATTAAACTCTGAAATTTTGGTGAGTAGATAGATGATAGCCAGCTTAATAGATATCTTTATTAATAGATATATGTTTATAATAAATACATAGATACATCTATATGCATACACCAATATACATGTGTAGAGTACATTAGAAGTATTGTTTAATATAGTATTTGTATATATACATTTATCTTTATACATGTACTATCATACAATATTTCTAATGTGTATATATATATATTTATACACATATTATATTATACAATATTTCTAATGTACTCACAAGTATATTTGCATGTACATATAAATGTATCTATGTATTTATTATAAATATATATATCTCTGTATAAAGGTATCTATCTATTAAGCTAGTTATCATCTATCTACTCCCCAGAATTTCAGAGTTTGATTTATATATAAATAATCTATATATATGGACATATAGAGATAAATGGAATTTTTTAAATTGAATTTTAGTTGATTCATAGTGTTGTGTGAGATAGTGAAGGGCAGGGAAGTCTGGTGTGCTGCAGTCCATGGGGTTGCAAAAAGTCATACACGACTGAGAGATGAAAAACAACAGCACTATTATTGAAAACAAATTCACTCATCCATTAAATGCTTTGGCTTTATGGTCAAACATTAATTGACTATATCTGTGAAGGATCACTTTTGAAATTTCTGAATTTGTTCTTCTCTGTTAACTTATATGCCTCTATACGATGATAACACAATGCCCCTGATTACTCTAGATTTGCAGAATATTTTGATTATATTCTATATATATATATGTGTGCGTATGTACACACACACATATACACAGATATATATATATATATATGCTGCTGCCAAGTCACTTTAGTCATGTCCGACTCTGTGCGACCCCATAGACGGCAGCCCACCAGGCTCCCCCATCCCTGGGATTCTCCAGGCAAGAACACTGGAGTGGGTTGCCATTTCCTTTTCCATATATATATATGTATATATATTTCCTTCTCCATATATATATATGTATATATATATATATATATTTATTTAAGCACACACACATACGTATATATATATTGTTATTCAGTGTTTCAGTCGTGTCTCTTTGTGATCCCATGAACTGCAGCATGCAAGGCTTTCCTGTCCTTCATTGCCTCCTGAAGCCTGCTCAAGCTCAATCCATTGATTCGGTGATGCCATCCAACCATCTCATCCTCTGTTGTCCCCTTCGCCTCCTGCTTTTAACTTTTTTCAGCATCAGTTTTTTCCCCAATGAGTCAGCTCTTCACATCAGGTGGCCAAAGGATTGGAGCTTCAGCTACAGCTCAGTCCTTCCAATGAATATTCAGGACTGATTTCCTTTAGGATTGATTGGTTTGATATCCTTGCTGCTCAAGGGATTCTCAAAAGTCCTCTCCAGCACCACAGTTCAAAAGCATCAGTTATTTGATGCTCAGCCTTTTTTATGGCTCAACTCTCATCTCCATACATGACTACTGGAAAAAACATAGCTTTGGCTATATGGAACTTTGTTGGCAAAGTGATGTCTTTGCTTTTTTAATGTGCTGTCTAGGTGTATCATAGTTTTTCTTCCAAGGAGCAAACATCTTTTAATTTCATGGCTGCAGTCACCATCTGCAGTGATTTTGGAGCCCAAGAAAATAAAGTCTGTTACTGTTTTCATTGTTCCCCCATCTATTTGCCATTAAGTGATGGGACCAGATGCCACGATCTTAGTTTTTGATTTTGAATGTTGAGTTTTAAGTCAACTTTTTCACCTCTTCTTTCAACTTCATCAAGAGGCTCTTTAGTTCCTCTTCATTTTCTGCCATTAGGGCAGTGTCATCTACATATCTGAGGTTATTGATATTTCTCCTGGAAATCTTGATTTCAGCTTCTTCTTCATCATCCAGCCTGACATTTCATGTAATGTGCTCTGCATATAAGTTAAATAATCAGGGTGACAATATACAGCCTTGAATTGCCCCTTTCCCAATTTGGAACCAGTCCCTTTGTCCATGTCTAGTTCTAACTGTTGCTTCTTGACCTGCATACAGGTTTTGCAGGAGACAGGTAAAGTGGCCTGGTATTTCCATCTCTTTATGCATGTATATATATATAGAGAGAGAAAAATAAAATAACCCAAGTGAGAATGGAGGTCATTTATGAATTTCAAGAGGGTGAGCCATTTGTATTTTGAAGAGACCCAAAGGCAAGCTGAGGTGAGAAAGTGTTATAGTGCATAAAAGAGTCAGTTCAGCTGTGTTCTGATTGAAAATTGTTGGTGTAGGAAAGCAGGAGGCCAGCTATCTAGAAACAAGACTCTGAGCCTTGATTGGGTTATGTAGTTTAGGAACATATTTCATTTTCACTTCAAATGGGTAAAAATATAGGAAAGCCAGGAGTCAATGGTCAAGTCCTGACTGTTCTAAGGTACCGTCTACAAAGGTTGTGGTTTGGCTCCTGGACTGTTTACTGCAGAAGTTGTGGGTCAGAGTTCTTCTATGTAAGATCTGGCTACTTCCTGTTGTTGTACTTAGTCTCTCAGTCTGCCTTTTGGTCAATCTCTTGATTGTATTTGACCAATTCAAAGAAGGCTAGAAATTCAGGTGTTCACCATTTGGGGGTAGTCCAGTTGGCTCTGCCTCCAACTGTGTGCTATAACCTTCTTGAACATTTTTGTCATTGAAATCATCCAACCAGAGAGCAGACGCATAGAATTCAGTGCTCTAGCATCATGATTTCTATGATGAAAAATTAGGAATATTCCTTGAAAGATACTTTGGTTCCAAAGAATGATGTGATTGTCTCTCATGTTGATCTATATTCCATCTATGGCAGAGATTGTATTATTAATAGTTTCTGTGAATGTTAGTGATGAGATTCTTGCATTGTTTCTGTGTGTGTATGAATCACAATTCTGATTGTTCATAGAAATGAACAATTACCCACGTAGTGTACCTAAAAATTTAATGTGACACTCTTTTGACATTTGTAGCTCAGATTGAATTTCCAGCCTGCTTGATTTATAGAATTAGAGCTTCTATATAATATATACAGAAACTCTAGTCATAAAAGAAACTCTAACTAACTAAATATATATATATGTATATATATATATATACACATACATACATACATCTGACATATACAAGATCAAGCCTGATCACAAAGAAAGTAGTTTGCACATGGAGAGATACATGGAGATCCAGGGGGAAAAGGCAAAGCTCATGACTTGAGGGCTAATCCAAGGTATTATATTAGCTAGGTTATATATTGAGTCCATATTAAATAAAAAAAAGCAGTAGTTGATGCAGGCTTCCCTGGTAGCTCAACTGGTAGAGAATTCCCCTGCAATGCAGGAGACCCTGGTTTGATTCCTGGGTCAGGAAGTTCCCCTGGAGAAGGGATAAATTACTCTCTCCAGTAATCTTGGGCTTCCCTGGTGGCTCAAATGATAAAGAATCCACCTGCAGTGTGGGAGACCTAGGTTCAATCCCTGGGTTGGGAAGATCCCCTGGAGGAGGGTATGACAACCCACTCCAGTATTCTTGCCTGGAGAATCCCCATGGACAGAGGGGCCTGGGGGCTACAGCCCATGGGGTCGCAAAGAGCCAGACATGACTGAGCAACTAAGCATGGCACAGCACAGTAATTGATGCATCCCGCTGCAAAGTTTGCTGATTTAAATTTAAGATTATCTAGGGTCAGATTGATAGATAATAGCAATTTAGTTCTTTTTCTGCAAGTGGGACAGCAACAACTTCCCTGGTTGGATTGTCCAAGTTCATCTCTCTAGGTAGGTACAAAAGTTAATTGCAAGTCTGTGATTCCCTATGGTATCAATTAATGAGAGCAGAATTTTCTGTAAGTTTTTTTTTTCTTTTTTAATCATGAATATCAAATGATAGATGTTATGTCTAACAGTCTGGAAAATTAAGAGCGGCAGCTATTGTTTCAGACAGTCCATGAATGACTTTGAAATTGGTATATTCTGAATTAATATTTTTAATAAAGAGTAAAGGGGAACAAAAGGATAACTATGAATACAACACAAAGAAGGGTCAATAAGAAATGCAAAATAAACCATGAGCTACACAGATATCTTGGTCTGACATCTTAGGCAGAAGCTAACTGTCCACTATACAGCCCAACTGTTTGTTCAATGATCTTGGTTCAGCTGTATGCTTTTGAATATCAGTGGCTTCTAAAGAATTTCTGAAAATATTGAGTTTGAAGACTCACATTGGAGTAGCCTGCAAATTTTGTGAAATTCTGGGTTGCTTATTTAGTTATAAGACATGCACCTAAAGAATGCATTTTATGGAGATTCACTGCTGTACTTTTATTAATAATGTCTGATAAAGTCTTTCCACCTGTGTGGAGACAGCAAATTGGCCAATACGGTGTGGTCTCTCTCACTCCACATTTTCTAAATAATGACTATGTAACAGCTGAGATCATTTATAGTACCTAGCATGTGCGTCACTGGGTACTCACCTGGTCATGGGTTGTGTGCTTACACATGTATGTGAGCTCCATCTATAAAATGGAGGGAATCACCGCTGTGTCATGTCTGTGTCCATTGGGTCAGCCACGAAAGGAGAGAATATAGCACAAATATTGCTATGGCTTCTGCATCCGCCAGGAGAGAATACAATTATGGCTGCTGTGTCGGATAGAAGAGAGGTTGTATGCAGTTATGTTGTGTTATGTTACGTCTACTGCTATGGCTGCTCTGTGAGCCAGAGGAGAAGTCTGCAGTTCCTATGGGTCCTTGTGTCTTCTTCCACCCTTTTAGCTTGCACCTCACCTACCCTGGGTTCAGCAAACAGGATGGGGAGTGTGAACAGCAAGACAAATGACACTGTGAACAGGATGAAGAGCAATATCCCCCACACCCCTGCTTCACTTCATAGATCACAGCCTTGTCATGGCAAAGGGACTCATAAAACTCAATGAAGTTACGAGCCATGCCTGACAAGGCAAACCAAGATGGATGGGTCATAGTGAAGAGTTCTGACAAAATGTGGTAACATGGAGGAGGACAGGGAAACCACTCCAGTATACTTGCCTAGAGAACCACATGGACAATATGAAAAGGTCAAAAGATATGACACTGGAAGATGAGCCCCAAAG
Source organism: Cervus canadensis (assembly GCF_019320065.1). Classification (NCBI taxonomy): domain Eukaryota; kingdom Metazoa; phylum Chordata; class Mammalia; order Artiodactyla; family Cervidae; genus Cervus; species Cervus canadensis. The sequence goes on from NC_057386.1 coordinate 95,237,125, forward strand.
TCAGAAGGAAAGTGTATGGTATGCTACTGGGGAAGAGCAGAGGACAAATAGTTCCAGAAAGAATGAAGAGGCTGGGCCAAAGCAGAAAGGACGTTGTGGATGTGTCTGTTAGTGAAAGTAAAGTTCAATGATATAAAAATGGAATGTTAGGTCTATGCATCAAGGCAATTGGACCTGGTCAAGCAGGAGATGGCAAGATTGAACACTGATATCTTAAGGAATCAGTGAACTAAAATCAATGAGAATGGGCAAATTTAACTCAGATGACCATTGTATCTATTACTGTGGGTGACAATCCCTTAGAAGAAATGGATTAGCCTTCAGAAGTCAATAAAAGCCCAAAATGCAGTATTTGAGTGCAATCTCATGAGTGACAGAATGGTCTCAGTTTGTTTCCAAGGAAAACCATTCAACAGCACAGTAATCCAAGTCTATGTCCCAAACAGAGATACCAAAGAAGATGAAGTTGACATGTTCAATAATATGTACAAAACCTTCTACTACTAACACCAACAAAGATGCCCTTTTCCTCTTAAGGGGTTGGAATATAAAAGTAGGAAGTCAAGAAACACCCAAAATAACAAACAGGCCAATTTAGACTTGGAGTACAAAATGAAGGAGAGCAAATGCTAACCAACTTTTGTCAAGGGAACAGACTGGTCATAGCAAAACCATTGTCCAATAACCTAAGATATGACTCTACACACGGACATCATGGATGGTCAATACCAAAATCAGATTGATTACGTTCTTTGTAGCCAAAGATGGAGATGCTCTATATAGTCAGCAAAAACAAAACCTAGAAATGACTATGGCTCAGATTGGGAACTACTATTGTAAAATGCAGGCTTAAATTGAAGAAAGTAGGGAAAGCTGATAGGCCATGATGTATGACCTAAATCAAATCACTTATACAATGGAGGTAACAGGACAAATATCAAGGAATTAAATCTGGTAGACAATATACCTGAAAACCTATGGATGGAGGTCTGTGATAGTGTACAGGAGGAAGAGACCAAAACCATCCCAAAGAAAAAGAAATTCAAGAAGGCAAAGTGGTTATCTGAGGAGGCTTTGCAAATAGCTGAGGAAAGAATAGAAGTAAAAAGCAAAAGAGATGGGGACAGATAGTCCCAGCTGAATGCAGTGTTCCAGATAACAGAAGTAGAAATAAAAAAGCATTCTTAAGCAAAGAATGCAAAGAAACAATGAGAAGAATGAAATGGAAAAGACTAGAGATCTCTCCAAGATAATTAGAGTGATCAAGGGAACATTTCATGAAAGGAGGGGTATAATAAAGGACAGAAGCAGTAAGGACCTAACAGAAGCAGAAGATATTAAGAAGATGTGGCAAGAATACACAAAAAACTATACAGAAAAGATCTTAATTACCTGACTAACCACAATGGTGTGCTCTCTCACCTAGAACCAGACATACTGGAGTGTGAAGTCAAGCGGGCCTTAGGAAGCATTGCAATGAACAAAGCTAGTGGAGGTGATGGAATTCCAGTTGAGCTATTTAAAATCTTAAAAGAAGATGCTGTTAAAGTGCTGCACTCAATATGTTAGCAAATTTGGAAAACATAAGTGGCCACAGGACTGGAAAATGTCAGTTTTCATTCCAATCTCCAAAAAGAGCAATGCCAAAGAATGCACAAACTACCATACAATTCTGCTCAGTTCATGTGCTAGCAAGGTTATGCTCAAAATCCTTCAAGATAGGCTTCAGCATTATTGAACTGAGAATTGAGTGAATTGAGAATTTCCAGATGTACAAGCTGGATTTTGAAGAGTTTGAGGAACCAGAGATCACATTGCCAACATTCGTTGAATCATGGAGAAGGAAAGGGATTTCCTAATTAGCATCTATTTCTTCTTCATTGACTACATACAGTGTGGGTCACAAAAAAACTGTAGGAAATTCTTAATGAGATGGGAGTACCAGACCACCACACCTGTTCCCTAAGAAACTTGTATGTAGGTAAAAAAGCAGCACTTAAAACAGGACATGGAACAACTGACAGGCTCAAAACTGGGAAAGGATTATGTGAAGACTGTATATTGTAACACTGTTTATTTAACTGCTATAGATAGTTCATCGTGCAAAATGCTGAGTTGGATGAATCACAAGATGGAATCAAGATTGCTGGGAGAAATATCAACAACCTCAGATATGCAAATGATATCCTTCTAATGGCAGAAAGGGAACAGGAACTAAAGAGCCTCTTAATGAAAGTGAAAGAGTGAAAAAATTAGCTTAAAGTTCAATATTCAAAAATTAATATCATAGCATTTGTTCCCATCATGACTGCATGCTAAGTCACTTCAATCCTGTCTGACTCTTTGTGAAACTATAGACTGTAGCCTACCAGGTTCCTCTGTCCATGAGATTTTTCCAGACAAGAACACTGGAGTGAGTTGATATGCCTTCCTTCAGGGGATATTCCTGACTCAGGTATTGAACCAGCATCTTTTATGTTTCCTGTATTGATCTTTACCACTAACCCCTCTGGTCCCATCACTTCATGGCAAATTGAAGGGGAAAAAGTGGAAGCAGTGACAGATTTTGATTTACTAGGCTCCAAAGTCACTGAGGACAGTGACTGCAGACACGAAATTAAAAGATGCTTGTTCTTTGGAGGGAAAACTATGACAGATTTAGACAGCAGAGACATCACTTTGCTGACTAATGTCCATATAATCACAACTATGATTTTACCAGAAGTCAGGTACTCTACAAATGTGAGTTGGACCATTAAGAAGGCTGAGTGCCCCCAAATTGATGCTTTTAAGTTGTGGTGCTGCAGAAGATTTTTGAGAATCCCTTGGAATGCAAGGAGACCAAACTAGTCAATCCTAAATGAAATCAGTCCTGAATATTTATTAGAAGAACTGATGCTGAAGCTCCAATACTTGGCCACTTGACACGAAAAGCCAACTCATTAGAAAAGATCCTGATGCTGGGAAAGATTGAAGGCAGGAGGAGAAGGGGACAACAGAGGACAAGATGGTTGGATTGCATCAGTGACTCAATATACATGAGTTTGAGCAAGTTCTGAGAGATGGTGAAGGACAGGGAAGCCTGGCGTGGTGTAGTCCATGGACCCATAAAGTGTTGGACACGACTAAGAGACTAAACAACAACAACAATGCTGCATGTGGGATCTTAGTTCCCTGACCAGGATTTGAACTACCACTCCCTGCATCAGCTTTAGTCAAATTATGCAATAGTAAAAGCAATTTTAATCAGAATTTTATGTAGTGGCCTCTGAATACCAAAAAGCATTGTCTATTGAGCCTGAGAAATGCCATTCTGCTTTTTTTTTAAAGTCACTTCTCTAATGAACAGTTTTTCCAAGGAAAATTTCTTTAGGTGAACATTTGCTATGGCTGTGATAACAAAGAGCTATACTCTGGGGAGCTTAAACAAAAGAAATTTATTGTCTCACAATTCTGGAGGCTGGAATCCAATGTCAAGATGGCAGCAAATTTGGTTTCATTCTGAGGGCTCTCTCCTTAACCCATAGGTGGCTATCTCTCCCCATGTCTTCACTTGATCTACTCTTTGTGTATGTCTATATACTAATCTCAGCCATATTGGATTAGGGACCACACTAGTGTTCTCATTTAACTATAATCATCTTTTTAAATAATGTATTTCCAAATTCAGGTACATCCTGGACTTTAAGGAACTAGAGGTTAAGACTTCAACGTATGAATTTTGAGTGACACATTTGAGACTATAACACCACTGAAGGCCCGAATCACTTTAGTGAAGTTATTCCATTTTGAGAGATATTCATAAGAATCAGGATTATCTTTGGTACATGGGAGAAGCTGAGTTTTTCTTGGAGTAGAAGAAGATTTAGATTTAGAGAGCTCCATGATAGATAATAGTGGTGGATTAAAAGTTTTGCCTGGGCACTGAAAAGTAAATGTTATGTTTTATCCCCACTCCCAACCCCATTTAACTGTCGACCACTTCCTCTGAATTCAGACAGACCCAATCATCAGCAACCTCTGGAGGGCAGAAAACCAGAGACCTCTGGATCAAAGTAATCCATCAAGACAAAAAAAAAAAAAAAAAAACAAGAGAAATTACATATGGTTTCATTAATGACCAAAAGCAAATGTGTCCAGATGGATGCAAGTCCAGTGAGAAGAGCAAATTCAGTGATCTTGGACATCCATTCAGTAAGACTTGTAAGTAAGGTCTATCTTTGTGTCATACCTGATTAATTTCCTTTGTATGACAAATACTTTTAGAAAGCACGTCACAAAATGGAAGAACAGAAGTGAGCAAAAAGGAAAGAGAAGAAAATTTTTTTTTCTGCTGAGGATGCCAAAAATGATGGTAACCAGTAATATAATTCTGATAAACTGAGAGAAATTCAGACCTATATACACAAAGTGGAGTTTAGAACTGGTGCTGACTTTCACATAAATGAAGTCTCAAACAAGCTGTGAGAAGGAAGTCAAAGGGTCCCTTTAGGCAGATCACACCTAACTGAACACTAAGTCCATGTGAACTTGGCATCTTGGTGTACCTTCCAAGAAAACTGTAGAAATACAGGATGATCTCCTTAATAGACAATCTTTTTATTCAGAGCTTGCCATAGCTAGAGAGTTTACCACTATCTCTTGCACTTTTGAAACACTTGAAAGCAGCCAGGAGAGTAGAAACATTTTACATTAGCAAAAAAGGAAAAATCTCAGGTCTGCCATGAATGGAGGTTGTTGGCATGGCTAAGTAGGCATTCCACATCCTACATGATTGACTTGAGGGTAAATTTGGTTTTTCTTGTTGGTCCTGAACTGGAAATGTGGGCAAACACAGGGAGGCTTGTAGTCATTAACCAGGTTCTAACCATTTTGGGATAATTACTGCAGAGGTTGCGTTTGCCTCCTGGATTCCTGAAGGAATGGCAATGGTTGCTGCAAAGCTGTAGAGTTCATGGTTGACTTCTCAGGCTGGTTCCTCCAGACACTGTGGGTCGGAGTTCTACTGGCATATATTCTTGGCCACTTTCTGTCTGTATATTCAGTTTCATATCATAGAGGATACATATTATATAAATACATCTATCTATCTATCTACCTACCTATACATACACACATAATCTTATATCCAGCTCCACTGGGGAGATTAATATTAATATAAACAGGCAACAGAAAAGTATAATTCTAAATTATACAGAATATTCAAGGAAAATTATAGGAGCATTAGTGAGGATAAATTTTGAGATATGTTTGTGTGTGTGGATTGAAAAGAAAGTCAGGTAAGACTTTGCTGAACTATTGAACTAAAAGAAAACAGTGTTTAATCTAGTTAAAAGGAGGAAAGGAGAGGATATTTCCTAGTAGTGTAAGGAAACATGAACAAGGACATCCAGATGGTTAAATATAATTTAGTATAGCAAATAACATCAGAGAAATGTGTTTAAATATAAAAAGAAGCAAGAGAATGGATGGACAGTGGGCAGCAGCTACACTGAATTATCTAGTTAAGGAGCTTATGCTTTGATCCTAATACAATGGAATGCTATTGAAGCTTTTAAATGGAATAGTGTAACTTAATCTGAAATTCTTTTAAATAAATTTCCTGGAAGACCTTGGAGGATGAATTTCACTGGGTCATCTACAATCAGAGAAAGCAGCTTTTAAATTAGTATAAGGATACTTACATGATAAGTTCCTGAAATGTGGCAGTGAAAGGTAATATGGACGAAAGTAGGAAGCAAAATCACAAATCAATTAAAAGTAAAAGCAAACAGACTTTGTGATTCAGAGTGAAGTGGGAGAGGGCAGGGTTAAGCTATGCTTCATAACTGGAAGTTCAAATCTCTGACGCAGATGAAGCGTGCAGGACAATGGGTTAAATTCAAATGCCATTTAACATCGAATATGTTGACATTCCTGCAACAGAGCCAGGAAGATAGTTCCAATAGATATTTTCATATAATCTCAAATTAAAAGAAGATTCAAAGGAAGATGGTGTGAGTGTGCAGGAGAAACTGGCAACATTAAGGAGTTCGTGAGAGTAAGTAAAGTAGAAATGACAGTAGGCATTTCTGCACATGTTTATATAAAATTATTTCCTTCCTCCAAAATAACACTTACCACAGCTCTGGATTTTTAGGAGGTTATTTAGATGCCTGGTTTCTATACTCCTGTTGGTATTCTGACAGGAGGGGGTTTAATATCATATTTACCATTCTAATTTCAGTGCCTAGCATAGCTCTAGAATTTTTTGAAAAGCTTAATATTTTAAAATAAATCAATGAACAAAGAAATTGATGAGAATATAATCTTGAGGCAAGCAGACACTTAAAGGATATAGGAAGAAAGACAGACACATGAAAATGATTATGAAAGAAAGAATGAGAAAATGAAAAGAATCAGGAAAGAGTGGTATCAAGGAAGGTAATGGAAGAGAGAATTTAAAGAGGAAAGTAATGGACACTACTCTGCAGCTCAAATGGAACAGAAAGTCTCAGTAAGTGAGGATGAAAATCAGCTGGCTTTGGCAACAGGATCTTAGCAGGTAGCAGCTAAAAGTATTTCCACAGAGTGAAGGAGGCAAAATCAGAATTCAGTGGATTGGAATGGAGAGTAAATGGAAGAGAAAATTAAGACAGAGATTGTTACCTACTCTTTTAAGAACATGAATGAAAAAGTACAGACCCTAGAGGATTATTATACAGAGAGGAGGGATCAAATAATACTATCGTATTTCAATTGCAGTTTTGAATCTGAAAAATTTGCACATGTTTTTAAGAAACTATGACAAAGTGTAACCTGGTTTTGAAGGAAGAAAGAAATGAAAACCTTTGGAAGCAGATATGAATTTGATGTTTAGTCGTTCAATCATGTCAGACTCTTTGTGAGCCCATGAACTGTAGCCCTCCAGGCTCCTCTGTTCATGGTATTTCTCAGGCAAGAATACTGGAGTGGGTTGCCATTTCCTTCTCCAAGGGGTCTTTCTGATCAAGGAATAGAACCCGCATTTCCTGCATTGGCAGGTGGATTCTTTACCACTGAGCCACCAAGGATGCCCATCCTTCTGTTAGGTAATAATTTATTTGTATTTTCTGACCTATGACAGGCTATTTAAAGGATATTATTTATATCAGAGAACAGTGTTTTTAAAAGCTATTGACACTTCAAACAAGTTCCCTTGAAAACCGTCTTTCCTGAAATGTTTTACCAAATATAAACTGCTTGAGTTTTCATAGTTAATATACGTACTTAAGAAATAATTAAATATACTTATTATTCTATGTTATTAATTTTTGTATGTATATAACTTGGCAGATAACTCTTGAGATGTAACAAATCATTTGAGAGCTTTATATTTTATAAAATAATTCTTAAAAATTTAGTTGTGATTACAACAACATATATATCCATAAGAATTTTCCTCTTTGACACCACTCTGGCTACTTGACAATGAAAAGCATATACTACTTAGTGACAAATAGTGTCTGTGCAAGCCATTTAGCTCCACATTAAACTTACAGTTTCTTTTACATGACTAAGTCTTAAGTGGAAACTTATCTCACTCTAAAAAACTAAAGAAAAAAAGAAAACCTTTGCATAAATGAATTCATGGTCAAAAATAAAGTAATGATAATGAGTAGGCAATTCTATTCTTAATAATAACGACATTATGACCTTTGGAAATTTTATTCCCTGACAGTTTTGCTTTTGCTAATGCTAATTTATAACTTGTAAAATGTGTTGGATAAAAAAAGGGTGAGAACATGTTTCAAGGATTAGTATAAATGAAAAAAAAATGAAATTGTCTTTGATGTTAATGCTACTAATTAGACTCAGAAACTAAAGATAATATCAGTGTGAAAATTCAAGCATTTATATTAAATGATAATCAAGAAATTTTTAAATGTGAAAAGAAATGATGACTTTATCATGTGTATATAAAGGGATTTGAAAGCTGTAAAGTATTATATAGGATATTTTTTTAAGCTTCTGGTCATTAGACTTGAGAAAATGACTACAATAGACTATGAGATAAAATTGTTTCATAAGAAGAAAGATAAGGAACAGAAAGAAGATGTAATAGTGATTTAACTTGCTCACTGCACAGCATGTGGAGTTATTAGTGAAGGACAAAATATAAATGGTGGGAAATAGTAGGGTTAACAACTTAGAAAATATCAAAGCATCAAAACTAAAAAGGGAGATGTGTCTATTCAAAATGTGAATCTATTATTTAGATATTAGAAAGGCCAATTTTGTGGGTGTTCTGAGGTCATAGTGGTTTCATTTGAACACTAAAAATGGAGAAGAAAACCACATAGAAAAATGTGAAAACGTATGTGCATGTGCATACATTTAGTCAATCAGGCATGTCCAACATTTTATGACCCCATGGACTGTAGCCCGCCAGGGTCTTCTGTTCATGGGACTCTCCAAAGAATACTAGATTGGGTTGCCATTTCCTTCTAAAGGGGATCATCTCAACCCTCGGACTGAACTTGGATATTCTAATGTTCTTTAGCTAATTGTTAACTGTACAGAGAAAAATCTTTATTTTTCTATCATATGTAGAACAATTTTTAGAGACTGGATATAGTATACAAAAGATATGAAAAGGAGGAGAAGCATTTTACTGTTCTTTACTTCAAATTGTGAGATTTTCACTGGGGCTTGTTTTCCTGAAAATGCCCTATATTTTCAATATGTGAATTAAAGACTTGGCCCCCAATTGAGAGAAATATAATAAATCAATCATTGTAGGTTTTATATTGGAAATGAGACTTACAAGTGCATTTTATAAAATAATTTATTATTAAGAACACAGTGAAGAATCAAAGTTTAATAAGCTGTTGTGTTCAATTCAAACTGTTGGTGAGGAGTCTAAGAGAATGAATGAAAAAGCTGTTGATTCTCATAAATATGTTGCAATTATTCTTACAGTTCTGAATAGTCTTACTTTACTAGTGTTGTATAGTTCTGAGGGTTCAAACTTTTGTCTTTGCAGTCTCCCATGACACATACGAACCAAAATTTTCACCAGGGGGTTTTAGGCTAAAAAAAAAAAAAAGACAAGATCTTCAGTACTATAAATACAGTGAGATTCATGGAGCGTATTCACTGCCTCATATTATATGATGCCATAGACACAAAAAACAAATCAATGTTTACATGATATTGTCATTGATCTAAAGCTATTGACTTATTCTCTTTACATTATCAAGAACCACTGGAACTGTTTTCTAAGTCATGACCAGATGCCTTTCCTTCAAAACAGATAATGTAGAACAAAAATATTCAACACTTTAATATCAAAATTCATAACCTGTATTTCACTGTGTAATCTTTTTTAATTGTGATATAGTTGCTTTGTAATAATGTGTTAGTTTCTGCTGCATAGCGGCGTGAATCAGCTGTATGTATCTGTATATCCCCTTGCTCTTGAATCGCCTGAGCCTCCCATCCTAGCCTCCCATCTCCTCACTGCACAGTCCCATCACAGAGCCCCGAGTTGAGCTCCCTGTACTATACAACAGGTTGCCACTAGCTATCTATTTAACAGATGGTAGTGCGTACATGTTGTTTTCAATCTTCCCATTTGTTTGACTCGCCCTGTCCCTTGACATGTCCACATGTCAATTACCTATGTCTGTGTCCATATTCCTGCCCTGCAAATAGATTTATCTGTATCATTTTTCTAGATTCCACATAGATACATCTATATACAATATTGATTTTTTTCTTTCTGACTTACTTCGCTTTGTATGACAGACTAGTTTCATCCACTTCTCTACAAATAGCCTAAGTTCATTTCTTTTCATAGCTGAGTAACATTCCATTTATCCAGGTACCACATCTTCTTTATCCATTCATCTGTTGATGGACACTTAGGTTTCTTCCATGTAATCTGATGGACAAAAATCTGTTTCCTTTTCCAAGGTTAATATCCTTGTAGTATTTTCCCCTTATTTCTAACAGTGACAAGCTTGCAGAAATTTTTATAGATCGCTTACCATTTTTTTCCCCAAGCATCATTACCTTCAAGTTCTAAGTAAGGATTTAGAAGTCGGGAAGTCAGGACTTCCCTGGTGATCCAGTGGTTAGGAATCTGCCTGCTAATGCAGGTGACATGGATTCTATCCCTGATCTGGGAAGATCCCACATGTCATGAGGCAGCTAATCCCGTGTGCCACAACTACTGAGCCCATGGGCTCCAACTACTGAAGCCCATATGCCCCAGAGCCTGTGCACAGCAAGAAAAGAAGCCTCAATAATGGAAAGCCCATGCACTGCAAATGGAGAGAAGTCCCTTTATGCTGTAACCAGAGAAAGTTCATGTGCTGCAGCAAAGACCCAGTGTAGCCAAAAAAAAATTTAAAAATAAAAATTATATTAAAAATCTTTTAAGATGTCAAAGAAATGCAACACAGATCAAGGACCTAAGAACCAGAATATCTCAATATCATTACATAAATACTGTAAGAAATAATTTATTTTAGGAGAGTGATATGATTGTGTAAACTATCATAATATTGTATACATTTAAGTATAAAATTTTGGTTACCCAAAGAGAAAAATAGCCATCTTGTGAAAAAATCCTTAAATATATAGATTCTGAAATGCTCAGAGAGCTTTCACTCTGGATTAGCTTAGATAAATATATATGGTTTTGTAAAGAAGTAGCAGTGTTAGTAGACAGATGGGAGAGATATTTTTCACATTTTACTATCTTTTTATTTTAGGTGTATTTACTATGTGAATGTTTTATGATGTATGAAATTAAATAAATAATTTTAAAATTGATGATAATAGCCATAAAGCATTGCCAATATCAAATACAATCTGGATTCCCTGTCTTTCTAGGTCACATAAAAATTAAGAAGTAAAGAAAAATTAAGAAAAATAAAAAACTTAAGTTTAAACAAGCCCTAATAGGTGGTTCAAAAAGCATAACATGTGAAGAAGCAGGACCTTGGCAATGATTCGCTTTTCAAGTCACTGAGTTAATTACATTAACTTTTAGGAACTGTCCAAAGTTTATGAAATCAGTGGATATTTACTCATTAGCTAAAAATAATCAATAATAATAAAAAGGTATAAAGACATTCTATCTAAGCTTTGCTGATTTCAATGGAGATTATTCTACATAACAGAAAATAAGTACTGAGTAAATCACTGGGGCCTCGAATAGCCAAAGTAATCTTGAGAAAGAAGAATGGAACTGGAGGAATCAACCTGCCTGACTTCAGACTATACTATAAAGCCACAGTCATCAAGACAGTATGGTACTGGCACAAAGACAGAAATATAGATCAATGGAACAGAATAGAAAGCCCAGAGATAAATCCACGAACCTATGGACACCTTATCTTTGACAAAGGAGGCAAGGATATACAATGGGAAAAAGACAACCTCTTTAACAAGTGGTGCTGGGAAAACTGGTCAACCACTTGTAAAAGAATGAAACTAGAACACTTTCTAACACCATACATAAAAATAAACTCAAAATGGATTAAAGATCTAAATGTAAGACCAGAAACTATAAAACTCCTAGAGGAGAACATAGGCAAAACACTCTCTGACACAAATCACAGCAGGATCCTCCATGACCCACCTCCCAGAATATTGGAAATAAAAGTAAAAATAAACAAATGGGACCTAATTAAACTTAAAAGCTTTTGCACAACAAAGGAAACTATAAGCAAGGTGAAAAGACAGCCCTCAGATTGGGAGAAAATAATAGCAAACAAAACAACAGACAAAGGATTAATCTCAAAAATATACAAGCGACTCCTGGGGTTTAGCTTTTAAATACCATGAGAGATGGATTTGAAAATGCAAGCAAAACTCAGCCGGGAATGAATTAATCCAGAATTGGAAAAATCAATAACTCTTCAGTTGTCAAATAGAAGAGACAACTATCAAGATCAAATATTTGCAATGTAGGTACACCTGAGATGTTGTTATTGAACTTGAATGAGCCTGGTCACTGCTCAAAGTAAACAATACTTGAGAGACAGGTGTTGGTTAGAAAGCAAAGTGTGCTTTAATCAGGAAATCAGAAACCTGGGGAGTAGGCAGACTCATATTCTAAATAAAACTTGAAGATTCTGCTTGGCCATGATCATTTTTGAAGGGAAAAGTGGGAGAGAATTTCAGTGAGTTACTGGGGTAAGAGGTTGGATTCTGCATCATTTTCCACTGTGTGCAGACTGCCTAATTCCTCATGGTCTTTCTTCAGATCCTATTTTGCCCAAGTGACTTGCTTGCAGGAGTTCTAAGAGTGCTGGGGGTGGACAATTAGTAATTATTCAACTATTTAAGTATTCATTTTTACTTCTCTAATCTAGAGAAAGAATCAACAGGCTAGGTAAAGCGTTGTGTGTATTCAGTAGAGCATAATTCAGAAGTTAGGTTAAATTGCCTAGTGACCTCATTTCTATAATTAGGTTCTCTTAAGATTAGGGGAACAAGAATGGGCAAACAGCAAAGGAGCAAAAGAGTTGCTTATACAGAACTGATCATGTTTGACTTCTTTTTAATCTATTCCGAGCTACCTCTTAGCTCTACCAACTTAAAAGCAGTAGCACTTTTGTTTGTGTGTGAGTTAATCTACCACTACCCAAAATTGTAAACACTTTCTTTGGAATGGGCTTGTTATTGTTTTGAACTAAGCAATTATTCAAATTCACATGTACATTTATGTTATCAATTAATATTGCCAAAGTTTATTTTTATTGGTGCTTTCTTAAGTAAAATCTCCTATTTTAATGGTATTTTAAAAACTGTCATTTCCATTCACCAATATTATTAATATTAGCTCTCTTCTTCATGTCTCATCTGTGGTCAAAATTATTAAAAAAAAACATTTTCTATTTGTTTGGAAGTCATTATACAAATCTAACTAAGTTTCAAAAGAGGTTGCATACAGGGAGATGAAGCAAAGGACAACATGGACATTCTATGCTTTATGTTATCAGAAAAGTTAAGTCAAATGCAATGATTTTTAAAACCCTGAATGACTTTTTTATTTCTGATTAAGCATCTATTTCCATACATAAGTGAATTAAGCATTGATAATTATATATATATATATGCTACACCCTTTGAGATTAATTAGATACTAAATACTAGAGAATCTTTGTATCTCACAATAAAATGAAAAACTACCTAATTTGAGACTGGTTCCACTTTTTCTTATACAGAAATTTATTTCCCCTTAGGTGATACAGGAAGACTAAAGGGATCTAGAGTTGACTAATTGCTCGGCATCCAGATAGATAAGATGATGTAAAGCAATTTCACCTGAAGAGAGGTCTTTCCTTTTGGAGAACACTCTGGACATGTTTCAGAATGGTTACTTTTTCCATTCTCCTGCTTAAAACACACATAATTTATTCATGGGCTCTTAACCTAAATAAAGTGGGGGCTCTTGGAGGTAAAACACAAGATTGAGAGCCAAGAAGTTTTTCAAAGTAATCCACACTCAGACTCCAAAAATTTGTAATAGTTATCATCTAAATGTTTCTATCAATTTGTGGCACAGAGGATTTCTGCTTTGAACAGTTCTTGATTGTGAGTCTCTGTTTTGCCTCTGTCTATATTTTGAAGTTGTAATTTATTCTGTAATATCAAATATTTGATGGATCAAAAAAAATCAGTTCATTTTATTTAGCTACTTTCTTGTAATGATGAAAGTGATGACTTTCAAGATTTTTACATATCAGAGCTGAAATTGAAACCCTCCACACTAAACTGTAAATTTATTTTTTAAAGACAATTTTACAAAAATTAATTAATAAGTGCATATCAATGGAAAGGCAGACATATAGAAATATTTGAAAACTTTGTACTTCTAAATCACCTTCCAGTTATTTCATGATACCATAAATTTGTCTTTTTAGTCAAACAATTTGACATACATAATTTTTTCTTCTGAGATATGTATATTTTGAATTAAGGTAATTATAAATTACCCTTCGGCTTTTAAAAAAATCACATTTTATTTTATTTGATTCTATAATATCTCTAAAATGCTCATATTTTATTTCAAATTAGATACATTTTATGGTCATTTATATTATTCGTAAATTTACCATCATCCTGATTTTATGTTTTTCTTTTTTTTTCTGATTTTATGTTTTTCAGAACTGCCTTATACACTTTTTCTAAAGGAGATAATATATTTCACATACAGCCCTCTAGTATCTTTCTAAAATGGATATATAAATTTTCTATCAACAAATATGTCATTATTTTTGTAGTTAATTGTTTCTATCTAGGACTCATTGGAAAAGACCCTAATTCTGTGAAAGATTGAAGGCAGGAGGAGAAGGGGACAACAGAGGATGAGATGATTGGATGGCATCACCAACTTGATGGACATGAGTTTAAGCAAGCTCTGAGAGTTGGTGATGGACATGGAAACCTGGCATGCTGCAGTCCATGGGGTCACAAAGAGTTGGACACGACTGACCTGAATCCTCATTGACTATATCCCCAAATGCCAGTTACACTTTTTCAAACTACAGTTCTGTCTCTTAAAATGTTTGAGTTTTGTTATTTCTATTTTTTAACCTTAATCACTTTAAAGTAATAATGCCCAATATATCCAGGACATAGAGAAATAGATAATCACATGAAAATGTTATATAAGGTTGCTAAACCATAAGTACAGCTTAGCAGTGTACCTTAAAAGTGAATATACTCATTGACAGCCTTCTAAATGTTTATGCAAAGCATTAAAATATGCTAATTAACCACAAAATAATTTTCAAAAGTGAACACTAGTAAAATGCCACTGAACGTCAAAAGCACAACTGTTTCAAAACAATGTAAATCACATTTTATATTTGATTTCCACAATCATTCAGTATAATGTAGTGGAGCAGTATTGTTTATTAGTCTGCAGAATGGTCATATTTTATAGTATTTGTGTGTACACATGGAACTATATTGCATGCATTTATAGAAGATATATAAATCATGTGAAACCTTGAAAAAAAGTGGAGACTGGATATCCATTTCCTTCTGTCTTTCTTAGTGGGAAAGCTTCAAATGTCCCACCATTAAATATGATTTAATTGTAGACTTTTGTAAATATTCTTCAGAAAGTCGAGGAAGTTCTCTCTTTTTAGTTACTGAAAGTACTTTTTCTTTTATCATGATTGATACTGGATTTTGTCAAATGTTTTTTCTGCATTTATTAATATTATCACTTGATTTTTTTCTTCTTTAATTTATAAAATATGATGGATTGCATTGGTAAGTTTTGAATTTTAATCTAGCCTTGTATAACAAAGATAAATCCTATTTGGTTGTGGTGGGTCTTTTTATACACTGTTGGATTAAATCTCCTAGTATTTTGTTCAGGATTTTTGCATCATTGTCCATGAGAAATATTGGTCCGTAGTTTTCTTTTCTTGTAATATCTTTGCCTGGCCTTGATGTTAGGGTAATATTGGCCTCACAGAATCAGTTATTAAGTAACTGATTAGTAAGCAACTGAAGCAGTAATCCTCTCTGCTTCCTAGCTTCCTAGTCTGAAATAGACTGTAGAGAACTGTTACAGCTCTTTTTTTTTTTTTTTTTTTTTACTTGTTTGGTACCATCTGAGATGAAAGCTTTCTATTAGGGAAGATTATTAATTATAGATTCAATTTTAATAAATGCATTCCAATTTCTGAAATTTGACAAACTGTGTCTCTAAAGGAATTGTCAAATTTGTGAGCTTAGAGTTGCATAAAGTTCTTCACAGTATTCCTCTGCCATAATTTTATTATAAAGTTTGCCTTGTTGTAATGTCACTTCCTTAATTTCTGATATTAGTAATCTGTGTCCTCTCTCTTTTAAAATTAGTTGGTCTAGCTAGAAGCTTATTGATTTAATGATCTTTTCACAGAGTCAGTTTTTTATTTCATTGATTTATTTTTCTATTGATTTCCCACTATTAATCATTGATTTCTCTTCTAATCATTATTTCTTTTTTCACTTACTTTGGACTTTGCTCTTATTTTTCTAGTTTCTGAAGGCAGAAGCCTAGATAGTTTATTTTATATGTTTTTTTCCTAATATATGTATTCAATGCTATAAATTTCTCTTTAAGTATTTCTGTTCTATCCCACAGATTTTGATGGCTTGTTTTTATTTTTGTTTAGTTAAAAGCTTTTTTTTTTTTCCTTTGGAGTGTTTTTCCCCATTTTATCTGCATGTTATTTTGAAACATGTTTAATCTGCATGTATTTGGAGATTTTGAATTTATCTTTTAGTTATTAATTTCTATTTTTGAGAGAAGATCTTGTATTATTTTTATTATGTTAAATTTGTTAGATGCATTTTATAACCTAGAATTGATTTACCTTTGTGAATGTTCCACATAAGTTTGAGGAAGAATGTGTATTCTGCTGTTGTTGAATGAAATAGTTTATAGATGTCCATTTGTCTGGTTGATTGATGGTGTTGTCGAGTTCAATTACGTTCTTACTGATTTTCTAACTGAAAAATATGTATTATTCAATCAGTAAGAATAAGCAGCCTGGAGTTTTGATATTAATATCAAGTGAAATATATACCAAGACAAATAGTAGTATTCGATAAGGGAGAAAGATCTCATAATGGTAAAACAGCCGTTCATAAGGTATAAATGTCTCTGTACATAATGATGGAAATTTAAAACCCATGAAGAAAATGAGACAGATATAAAGAATGAAATAAATAACAAAAAAGATTAAACACTCTTTCTCAGGAACTGATAAAATAACTACAGGAACTATCAGAAAAGACAAAGCAAACCTAAGGAACACTATCAGCTACCTTTAAATAACTGTTATTTATAGAATGCTACAGTCAAGATTACCCTACTGAGCATTATTTTCAGAGTGTATTGAACATTTATTGGGCCATATCATACTATGAATGGGGCTTCCCAGGTGTTGCTAGTGGTAAAAACCCTCCTGCCAATGCAGGAGATACAAGAGATACAGGTTCAATCCCTGGGTCAGGAAGATCTCTTGGAGGAGGGCATTGCAACCCACTCTAGTATTGTTGCCTGGAAAATTCCATGGACAGAGAGCCTGACAGGCTACAGTCCATGGGGTCCCAAAGAGTTGGACACAACTGAAACGACTTAGCACATATACTATAAATTAATTGTAAGTTAGTGATAGTTATCATTAAAATTTGAAATCATAAAGAATATATTCTTAACTAAAATGAACTGAATTAGAAGTTGATACTAATAAGATAAAGAGAAAGAAAAAACAAATATCTGTAAGTTAAACAACTTATTTCTAAAAATTCCATATGTCAAAAAAGACAGGAAAATTTAGAAAGTAACTGAAAAGAAGTTAATGCAAAACACAATATATCAAAATTATGGGATATCACTAATATAAAGACTAAGGGAAAGCTAATATCTATAAATTTTTATGTTAGGAAAGATATAAGATGCTAAATTCTCAAACTAAAATATTTAGAAATGATTTCTTAAGAAATTAGGCAGGAATAGACCAAATTAAAACCAAAGTCAACTTTTTTTGTTTTATTCACTAATTTATTACATATTTTTTGTAGATTTTACATGTAAGTGATATCAACAGCATTGATCTTTCTAGCATAAAACCCTCCAAGTCCATCCATGTTCCTGCAAATGGCAAATTTACCCTCAAGTCAACTTATTCTTTTTTTAAGCTTATTGATATTCCTATGCATGCATGCACATGTGCATGTGTGTGTGTTTGTGTGTGTGGGTATCACATCATCCTTATACTTTCATCTGTAGATAGACATGTTGGTTATTTCTATATCTTGGCAATTGTAAATAATGTTGCTATGAACATTGGGCTGCATGTGTTTTTTTCAAATTAGCGTTCTTTATTTTGTTTTAGATATATACCTAAGAATGGTATTGCTGGATTTTATAGTAATGAATAGGTCTATTTTTAGTTTTTAAGAAGCCTCTGTACTGTTTTCAATAGTAGCTACATCAATTTATATTCACACCAATAGTATACAAGGATTCTCTTTCTCCACATCCTCGCCAACATTTGTTATTTGTATTCATTTTGGTGATAGCCTTTCTAATAGGTGTGAGGTGACAACTTGTGACTGTTTTGGCTTGAATTTCCCTGATGTTTAGCAGTGTTGAGCATCTTTTCATGTGCCTGTTTGCCATGTGCCTTTCCTCTTTGGAAAAAATGCCTATTCAGATCTTCTGTTGTTGTTTAGCCACTAAGTCATCTCTGGCTCTTTGCTTCTCCTTGGACTGTAGCTCAGCAGTCTCCTCTGTCCATGGGATTTCCCAGGCAAGAATACTGAAGTGGGTTGTGGATCTTCCCAATGCAGGGATGAACCCACATCTCCTGCATTGGCAGGTGGATATTTTACCACTGAGCCACCAGGGAAGCCTCATTCAGATCTTTCTGCTCATTTTCAAATTGGATCATTTGCTTTTTTGATGTTGAGTTGTGTAAACCGTTTATGTACATTGGATATGAATCCCTTATTGGTCATATCATTAACAAATATCTTCTTTATAAGTGGAGGTTATTAGTAGGGGGGTGGGGAGTGAGCAACATTAGGGTGGATGAGTTGGAGGTATAAATTATTGGGTATAAGATAAGCTTATGCATGTACAGTACAACTGGGAGAATATAGCCAATAATTTGTAATGATGGAGTGGAAGATAAACATTAACATTTGTATAAAAATTTAAAAAAAATTAGAAGATGATCCAAATAAGTCAAGAACCAAAAAGTACTTAGAATAAAGGATATAATATAGATAACATCATAGAAGGAAGGATGTAATGCAGATAAGATCATAGATGTGTGAAAAAGAAAAGCAATAAAGAAATAGATTTAAAATAATAATGGATTAAAAAATGAAATTAAAACCCAATTTCTTGAAAAGATAAGATTAATCAGCTTCTAACTAGATTGATAAAAGCCTAAAGAGAAATGACACACTTTACCAGTAAGAATACAATATTAGGCAGAGCTTTATGCCAATAATTTGGCAAATTAAACTAAATGTACAGTAATTTTAAAAAATAAGCATAAATTACCAAAACTGAAATGGGCAAGAATAAAAAATCTGAAGAGTCTCTAGATTGAAAAATTCTTCCCACAAAGAACACTTCAGGACCAGATTGCTAAGGGGTTAAAACCACCGGTTATTTGAGGAAGAAATAATACCAAGATTACTCAAGCATTTTCAGAAAATATAAAAGTGACATTCATCAATTAATTTCTGAAAGCAATGCTCTGCTCTTACCATGGCAAGCAATATGTAGACATGAAAACAGTTGCCTTAGACTCGACTTTTAAAATGAAATTTTATTTAACTGTATTTTGAGACTCTTTGTTACAGAAACTTCATCTATATACAGGTATTAGAACACAACAATTAACTTTTGTTTCTGTTTATTGTTTACTTTATTGTTAGCATTTACTTGCTTCTTTGTTATAAAGTTCCTTCTTAAAATAATATAGCTTTCCAAAAACAAAGAATGCATAGCTATGAGGAAACACTTCTACCATTTGACTTATAAATTTTAAGCAAATGTACAGTGTTCACTACATATTTTTTCTTAAAAATAAGTAAATGCATGCATAATATTATTTTTATCATTATTGGATGTTTTGTTATATAATATTTATAATCATCTTTGATGATATGTAATATATTAATAATAATAAGAGGTACAAATATAAATCATTTGTTAAAACAATTTACCAAGTAGCACACTAAGCAATTGAAATCAATAATCTGTGCTATTCAATATAACTCAAAAGTTAAGTAATATTATGTTAATTTTTATTTGTTGCACTTTAGTATCCAAATGTTTAAGTAATTACATGGCTTAAGAGAAGTGAGAACTGGGTCTATTTAATTCCTAAGCACATGTTATGAAGACATAATTAACATTTGATAAAATAAATATCAGTAAAAATTAATAATTAAATAATATTTGCTCTAGAAAAGATATCCCTATATTTGGTCATTTAGTTATTAGTTCTATTCTCTCAGTATAGTTGTCTAGAAGATTCATACTTTTAGGCACTTTCACATATACATCTTTTTTTAGAAAATTTTAGTTCTTTAAATCATATCAAGAAGATTAACTTTAATAAGGAATTTTATATATTTTAAAGATATTCTGTATTTCAGTTTAGAGTATAAAGTTGATTATAACATAGTGAATTTATAACATGACATTTTTTATTTGCTAGAAAATTTGAAAGGATAGAAAGTACATGTTCAGAAGCATGTTTTATCTACCACATGTCATACATGTGTGCTCAGTCATCTCAGTCGTGTCTAACTCTTTGTAACTCTATGGACTGTAGCCCACCAGGCTCCTCTGTACATGGGATTCTCCAGGCAAGAACTCTGGAATGTGTTGCTATGCCTTGCTCCAGGGGATCTCCCCAACCCAGGGATCATACCCACATCTCTTGTATCTCCTGCATTGGCAGGCAAGTTCTTTACCACTAGCACCACCTGGCTGTCTGAGCCACAGGGACACTCCACCAAATGTCGATTAACCTTATTTAATAAAAGTTATTGATTCTCACATTAGGGATATTCTAACATAAGAGTAAGTATTCATTTTAGCATAAAAACAGAAATCCAATAAAATAAATGTGTCTCAACAGTTTTATTCTATTACTCTATTCACCAACAAGGACTTATTGAATATTTTCCTGAATGTTAAAGATTAAAAACAAAACAAAAAAAGATAAACCCGTTGACCTTTAGAAATTAGGGTCTAATTTTGTAAGTTGAATGGAAGAATTTGTTAGTGAACCAGACTTGAATCTGCTGCCCATGGGCAGTTGGGCCAATCTTCGGACAGGGTTGTGGTGAAGGAAAATGCAGTGTTATAGTGGGCACCAGACAAGGAGTCCAGGGCAGCTATGCTCAGAAAAACTGAAATTCCTGATGGGTTTCAAGGAAACTTTTTTAAAGATATTGTAAGAGAAGGGAGTTGGCAGGTATGTGATCAATTTATGCACAATTCTCTGATTGGTTTACAGAGAGGTAACAGGGTAGGGTCACAAGGGTTACTGTTATCAATCAACAGAATCTAGTAGATCTGGGGGATACATGCTCATGACCATCAAGTAATTAGCTTCTTTCATTTGGTAGAGGTTTTAGTATCTGTAAAGCAACTCAGGAATGTGCATCAGACGTGTTATCTAGGTGCTTCAAGGAGGGACTAAAGATTCTACAACTGCTATGTGGTTGATTTACTGTTTAAATTGTTACCAATTCTCTGAGTTGAACTGCCGTTTTTGTCAGTATGTGGTCACAGCCTCTTAAAAAATAAATTACTGAGTCATGTGTTTGTGACTCAGGAGAGTCCTGGGTGACTATAGCTTTTTGAGAAACAAAAACAGGCAGAGGACACGGGTGAGGTATCTGTCCCAAGGAGGCCCCACAGGGTCAAGCTCAGTTTCAAACTAACTGCTTTGTTTAGCAGAACCTTCAGGAATTTCACTCCTCCCCTCTTCTTATGTCTGGAAAGAAGGCCTTCACCTGCAAAGATCTCTTTCCGAGGATGAGTAACCCAACCTCCACTAACAACAGCATGTTTGTCTGCAAGCTCCGCAGCACAGCGGGGCAGGCTCCTCACGCCGTGTGTCAATTCCCGTCCTGGACCAGGGGCCCTTCATTTCGTATATTCAACTAGATGGCACCTGCCCACCTCTCAATTCAGCCTATAAATATGGAAATGTTCAGTGGGAAGAGAGTTCCCACTTGAATGCTTTAGAAAGAACATCCATATCTACCTGTTTCAACACAACTTTCTGTAAATCAAAGAGAACCTGAAGGATCTTGTGTGCTATTTTGCTGCTTTTTAAATTTCCACATTCCCATCTTATTTCCTTAAAACAAGTAGTGTTAATGATGTTTCTGTCAACGATTGATTAACCCTTTTACATATCATCTTTATCAGTCCATGCTTTCAGAACCTAGTTTTTCCCTTTAGTTACTTGGCTTCCTTTCTCTTCTTAATACTCAAGGTGTTTAACACACACACACACACACAAAATCAGTCAATCAATATGTTCTTTGGTATTGGTAAACAGCCCAATGAAATAATCAAATCAAATTACACAAGGCTACACATAACAAATATTACACTTCATTCATCTTTTTTTAAAAATCCACTTTCTTTTCGAAAATTTAATCTAAGTTCCTACAACTTACAGCTTCTAACTCAGTTTTCCTTGAAGATTTATCTGTTTAATATTGCTCCACATTGATCGTTCACATCTTCTATCTTACAAGTTGCCGACACATGTTAAGGCCTATGTCTTATAAGAACTTTCAACTAATTTAAGGATGTTAATGAATCTGTAGACTATTTTTTTTTTCAATTAACATAAAACTAGGAAACCTAGGAAATATTTTAAAAATGCTTGTTAAATGAATTAATGAATAACTGATGTCAGTGAGCATTTTAGAATATATTTTATATGTTTTGCAATAATTCACTTTTATAAGATCTGGATAAATGTGTCTAACAGGCATTGAAAAGAAAATGGTGTATCTAAATAAAAAAATGCATATTTTATTCTTATTTTATTATTTATTAGTAATGTGTGGTTTTTAGGTTACCTTAATTTTTAGTTTTATGAACTATAGAATAGGAACAGCAAGCATTTGTCTTCATTTCAGTAGTTAAATCTGATAAATCATAAAGGGTACTATCAAATATTAAGCATTCTATATACTTAACACTTCATTTTTGCTGTTGTTTAATTTTTACCTCTATGAATTTTATAGTGCTCTATGTTATTAAAAGTACTTTAAATATGATATTTTAAAATGCAATGCATTTTTATTTCTTTTTTTTTTTTTTCATTCTGTATTTTGTAAATCTGAATGTACACATATGGGGAAAACATGTTTTATATAAGAAAATATCTTAAACGTAGTGCTTTGCATATAATAGACATGAAGGAACTATAGTTAGTTATTAAAGCTTTGATTGTTTTTTAACTGCTATTTTATAAGACTTAGAAAATAAAATAGTTGCCCTGTCAAATGATAGAATATTTACCCTTAGTTGTTAGTCCTAGTCTCTTCAACTTTTTTTTTTTTTTTTTTCTAGCTTCATTGGGATATCAATAACATACAACATCTGTAAGGTTAAGTATAAAACTTGATATACTTATATATTGTAAAGTGATCATCATCATGGACTTCCCACCTGCCAATGCAGTAGACATAAGAGGTGTGGTATCCATCCCTCAGTTGGGAAGATCCCCTGAAGCAGGGTATGGCAACCCACTCCAGTATCATTGTTTGGAGAATTCCATGGACAGAAGAGCCAGGTGGGTTATGGTCCACAGGGTCACAAAGAGTTGGACACGACTGAGTGACTAAACAACAACAAAAACGTGACCAACTTAGCATGAACAATCATCACCATAGCATTAACTAGCACCTTCATCACATGACTGCCAGACCTGCCAGCAAAACGAACAGGTCGAGGACGCAATCACCAGAGCACCTGAGAAATAAAAGACTCGGAAAGATGGGGTTGAGAGGGACGGAGTCAGCTTGTGACTGATTCCGACGACTTTATTGAGGGGTGACATACATATATATGCTAACAGGATTCACCAAATTTTAGATCAAAGACTTGCATACGTGCAGAACTGCAGACACTAGTTTTAGCTCAGGAGTTTTATCTTAACTCTAGCAGAGCATGGCACCAGCGTCTTACAATCAGTTAAAGACTACCTAGACATAAACCATTCACAGGAGCCCGATAATCTTATCAGAGTCAGGAAAATGGGCAAATGGTGGCTGCAGCGATTTCCTTGAGGGAGGTGAGAAAGGCCAATTTGCACTTTAATAAATCAGGGGTGGCAGGACAGAGAGGGACCTCTTAGATCTCTCTCAGGGCCGAGAAGGGGCCTGAGCACTCAGGCCGGCTCCCCGCACATGACATAATTATCATTTCTTTTTTCTGGTGGGAACATTTAATATTTATTCTCTTAGCAACTTTCAAGTACATAATACAGTTTTATTGTCTATAATCAACATGCTATACATTAGATACACAGAACTTGTTAATCTTGTAATTAGATTTGTAATTTTAATTACCTTACAATTACCTGCCTCCTGAGAAATCTATATGCAGGTCAAGAAGCAACAGTTAGAACCAGACATGGACTGGTTCCAAATTGGGAAAGGAGTACATCAAGGCTGTATATTGTCACCCTGCCTATTTAACTTGTATGCAGAGTATATCATGCAAAATGCCAGGCTGGATAAAGCACAAGCTAGGGTCTAGATTGCCAAGAGGGATATCAATAACCTCAGATATGCATTTGATATTGCCCTTATGGCAGAAAGTGAAGAAGAACTAAAGAGCCTCTTGATGAAGGTGAAAAAGGAGAGTGGAAAAGTTGGCTTAAAACTCAACATTCAAACAATGGAGATAATGCCATCCGGTCCCATCACCTCATGGCAAACAGATGGGGAAACAGTGGAAACAGTGACAGATTTCATTTTGGGGGGCTCCAAAATCATTGCAGATGGTGACTGCAGCCATGAAATGAAAAGATGCTTGCTCTTTGAAAGAGAAACTGTGACCAACATGGACAGCATATTAAAAAACAGAGACATTACTTGGCCAACAAAGGTCCGTCTAGTAAAAGCTATGGTTTTTTCAGTGGTCATGTATGGATGTGAGAGTTGTACTATAAAGAAGCCTGAGCACTGAAGAATTGATGCTTTTGGATCTGTGGATTGGAGAGGACTTTTGAGAGTCCTGTACTGCAAGGAGATCTAACAAGTCCATCCTAAAGGAAATCAGTCCTGAATATTCATTGGAAGGACTGATGCTGAAGCTGAAGCTTCAATACTTTGACCACCTGATGTGAAGAACTGACTCCTTGGAAAAGACCCTGATGCTTGGAAAGATTGAAGGCAGGAGGAAAAGGGGATGATAGAGGATGAGATGGTTGGATGGCATCACACAATCAGTGGACCTGAGTTTGAGCAATCTCCGGGAGTTAGTGACGGACAGGGAAGCCTGGCCTGGCCTGCTGCAATCCATGGGGTCGCAAAGAGTTGGATACAACTGAGCAACTGAACTGAACTGAAGTGAACTGAACCCTTTGGCAATGTCTCTCCCTTTTTCCCACACCATAACCCTTGGTAATCAACGTTCTACTCCCTCTGATTTCTGCTTTTTTGGATTCTACATGTAAGTGATATCATAGCTTATTTGCCTTTCTCCATCTGAAGTTTCACTTAGCATAATGCACTTGAGTTTCATTTATGTTGTCATAAATGGGATGATTTCCTTCTTTCTCATGACTGACAAATGTCTCATTGTGTATCCATACAGGACCTTCTTTAGGACATTTAGATTATTTCCACATCTTGACTTGGAGAAAAGAATGGCAATCCAGTCCAGTATTGTTGCCTGGAGAATCCCATGGACAGAAGAGCCTAAGAGCTACGGTCCATGGGGTCGCAAGAATTGAACATGACTGAGTGATTAATACACACACACACAAACACACACACACACACACACACACACATATCTTTACTATTGTTAGCAATGTTGCAATGAACAGGAGAGTGTAGGTATGTCTTCAAAATCCTGATTTCATTTCCTTCAGAATTGTAATATACCCAGAAGGAAGACTGCTGGATTGTATAGTAGTTTTATTTTTAATGTGTTGAAAAAAATCCATACTGTTTTCTGTAGTGGATGTACCAGTTTAGATTGCCATCAAGAATGTACAAGGATTTTCTTTTTTTCCACACCCTCCCCAGCACTTGTTATCTCTTGTCTATTTGGGTATAGCCATTGTAACAGATGTGAGTGGATATCTCATTGAGATTTTGATTTTCCTTTTCCTGATGATAAGTGATGTTGAGCATCATCTTCTTATGTTACCTGGTGGTGATTTATATGTCTTATTTAGAAAAAAATATCTGGTCAGTTCCATTGCTCAATATTAATAAGATGTTTTTTTGCTTTTGATTGAATTATTTATTCATATAATTTGGATATTAAACTCTCAGAGGGGATTGTTTCAAGATGGTGAATTAGAAGTATATGCACTTATCTCCTCCTGTGAGAGCACCAAAATATCAACTAGTTTTTGAACAACAATTGACAGGAGGACACTAGAATCCACCAAAAAAAAAAAAAAAAGATACCCCATATACAAAGACAAAGAAGAAGCCACAGCAATACGGTAAGAGGGGTGAAATCATGATAAAATCAAATCCCATCTCTGTTGGGTGGGCAACCCACAAACTGGAGGTCAATAATACCAAAGAAGTTCTCCCGCTGTTGTGAAAGTTTCTGATCCCCAGTCTGGGGATCTGGCAAAGGAACTGGGAAGACCAAGGAAATCTGACTGAAGACCAGCAGGATATGATTACAGGACTTCCACAGTACTGGGGGAAATAGAGACTCCACTCTTAGAGGGCACAAGCAAAATCTTGTGTACACCAAGACCCAGGGGAAAGGAGAAGTGACCCTACAGGAGACTGAATCAAATCTACCAAATCTGCCTGCTCCTCCTCTGAAGGCATGTGTCAGCAGTGTTTGCTGCAGGGATTGGGCTCTGGAAGGTGCCGCTTGGTATGAGCCCTCTTGGAGGTCACCATTAATCCTACGATGAAGCCCTATAGATCTCAGAGCTGGGTCAGCTCAGGCCAAACAGTTAACAGGGAAGGAGCACACCACCACCCATCAACAGATAATTAAAGTTTTACTGAGCAAGGATATGCCCACCAGAGTAAGACCCTTTTTTTCCCACCGCCACTTCCTCCCATCAGGAAGCTTGCACAAACTTTGCCTCATCAACTAGAGGGCAGACAGAAGAAGCAACAGAAGCCATAATCCCACATGGGCTAGAATGAAAACCACATCAGAGAAAGTTCATCAGAATAAACTCTTAGATATTTTATTTGAAAATATTTTCTTCCCTTCTGTAAGTTATCTTTTTATTTTGTAGATTTTTTTTTTTTTTTTTTGCTCTGCAGAAGATTTTTAGTTTAATGTTGATTCCTTTTATTTATTTATTTATTCTTTCTTTTGTTGCTTGTGCTTTTGGTCTCATACCCAGAAAAGTCACAACCAAGACCATTGTCAAGGTGCCTATGTTTGCCTATGTTTTCCTCTATGAAGTTCATAGGTTTGTTCACATCTTTAAGTCCTTAATCCATTTTGAATTAATATAGAAGTCCAGTTACATTTTTCTGCATGTGGTTACTCAGTTTTTCCAACATTATTTATTGAAGAAACTCCCCCTTTCCAATTGAGTATTCTTAGCTACCTTATCAAGTATTAGTTGAACATAGATGGAAAGGTTTATTTTACTTTCTCAATATTGCTCCATTAATCTATGTGTCTGTTTTTGTGCCAGTAGCATTATAATATTGTTTAAAATCAGGAAGTCTTCTGTCTTCAGCTTTGTTCTTTTTCAAAATTTCTTTGGCTGTTCAGGGACTTTGATTTCATAAAATTTATGATATTTTTTTCTATTTCTGGAAAAATGTCATTGAAATGTTGATAAAAATTACGTTGAAATGTTGATAAGATTGTGTTGAATTTATAGATTGTTTTGACTAGTATGGACATTTATTAATATCAACTATTCCAATGCAGAACATGGAATATATTTATACTTATTTGCATTTTCTTAACTTTTACTCATCAGTGCTCTGATTTTAAGTGCACAGATTTTTTTACCACTTAGGTTAAATTTACTTTAAAGTAATTTATTACTTTGATCCCACTGTAATTGAGTTTTTTATTCTTTCAGATGCTTTGGTAATAATGTACAGAAATGCACCTATTTTTTGGATGTTGAGTTTTTATTCCACAACTTTACTGAATTTCTTGATTAATTCTTGCCATTTTTGGTGAAATATTTAGGATTTTCTGTAGATAACAACCTATTCTATGCAAGCAAAGTTAATTTTACCTTTTCTTTTCCTGCTTTAATCCCTGTTATTTATTTTTCTTGCCAGACTGCTTAGGCTAAAACTTCCATTACTGTGTTGACGGGAGTAATTACAGTGAGGACTCTCGTTTTTCCTAATTTTATATGAAAGACTTTTAAACTTTCATCACTGAGTATGATTTGGCTATGACTTTGCCATATGTAACATTTATTATGTTGAGGTGTGTCCTTCTATGATCAAATTTTTGAGGGTTTTTATCATAGAAAGATGCATTTTGTCAAATTTTATTTTCTGTATTTATTGAGATGATCCTATATTTTCTACTTTATATTTTATTAATGTATCACATTTATTGATTTGAGTATGTTGAATCATCCTTGAATCCTAAGGAGGAATCCTATGATACTTTTAATATGCTAATGAATTAGGTTTGCTAATATTTTGTTGTACACGTGTTCCTTGAAGATTTTGGTCTGTAATTATCTTCTCATATTGTGTCTTTATCTTTTGCATCATGACATTTTTGTAAAATGAATTTTAGAATGACATTCCACTTCAAGTTTTCGGAGGTGTTTTAGAAGAATTGGCATTGATTTTTCTTTAAACGTTTAATAGAATTCACCAGTAAAAACTTCTGGTGCTGGGCTTTGCTATGTTGGAAGATTTTCAATTACTGATACAATTGCCATACTTGTTCTTGAAGGATTCAGATCATGTGTTTCTTTCTCAGTCTTAGTATATCATATATTTTAGTATTTTTTCTAATTCCTCTGGGTTATCCTCTAGATCCTAGAAGTACAAAGTGATGTTGTTTCTGTTTATCTGAGATCTTTCTTGTTTCTTTATGTAAGTATTTATCACCATAAACTTCCTTCTTAGAATTGTTTTTGCAGCATCTAATAGGTTTAATTGGTTGTGTTTCCATTTTAATCTGTTCTAAAATATTTTTTGGTTGCTCTTGATTTCTTCTTTAAGCTAATATTGTTAAGGGACATGTTGTTTAGTTGTTGTTTATCTGTAAGTTTTCCATCTTTCTTCTTGTTATTGATTTCTAGTTTTATATCATTTTGGTTAAAGAAATACTTGTCATGATTTCAAGCTTAAATATTCTAACACTTGTTCTGTGCTCTCGTACATGACCTGTTCTGGAGAATCTTCTGTGTGTGCTTGAAAATAATGTATCTTCTGCTACTATTGGATGGAATGTTCCATATATCAGTTCAGTTCGGTTGCTCAGTCATATCTGACTCTGCGACCCGATGGATTGCATCAAGCCAGGCTCCCCTGTCCATCGCCAACACCCAGAGTTTACTCAAACTCATGTCCCTCGAGTAGGTGATGCCACCCAACCATCTCATCCTCTGTTGTCCCCTTCTCCTCCTGCCTTCAATCCTTCCCAGCATCAGGGTCTTTTCCAGTGAGTCAGTTCTTCCCTTCAGATGGCCAAAGTACTGGAGTTTCAGCTTCTGTATCAGTCTTTCCAATGAATATTCAGGACTGATTTCCCTTAGGATGGACTGGTTGGATCTCCTTGCAGTTCAAGGGACTCCCAAGAGTCTTCTCCAACACCACAGTTCAAAAGCATCAACTCTTCGGTGCTCAGGTTTCTTTATAGTCCACACTATATATATCTTTATATATATATATTCTTTATATACCCATACTTGACTACTGGAAAAACCATAGCTTTGACTAGACAGAACTTTGTTGGCAAAGTAATGCCCCTGCTTCTTAACATGCTGTCTAGGCTGTTCATAACTTTTCTTCCAAGGAGCAAGTGTCTTTAATTTCATGGCTGCAATCTCCATCTGCAGTGATTTTGGAGCACCCAAAATAAAGTATTTCACTGTTTCCATTGTTTCCCCATCTATTTGCCATGAACTGATGGTACCAGACACCACGATCTTAGTTCTCTGAATGTTGAGTTTTAAGACGTTTTCACTCTCCTCTTTCACTTTCATCCAGAGGCTCTTTAGTTCTTCTTCACTTTCTGTCACAAGGGTGGTGTAATCTGTGTATCTGAGGGTACTGATATCTCTCCTGGAAATCTTGATTCCAGCTAGTGCTTCATCCAGTCTGGCATTTTGCATGATGTACTCTGCATATAATTTAAATAAGCAGGATGACAATATACAGCCTTGATGTACTACTTTTCCTATTTGGAACCAGTCTGTTTTTATCATGTCCAGTTCTGACTGATGCTTCTGGACATACATACAAATTTCTCAGGAGGCAAGACAGGTGGTCTGATATTCCCATCTCTTGAAGAACTTTCCACAGTTTGTTGTGATCCACAGTCAAAGGCTTTGGCCTAGTCAATAAAGCAGAAGTAGATGTTTTTCTGGACGTCTCTTTCATTTTCAATGATCTAATGGATGTTGACAATTTGATCTCTAGTTCCACTGCCTTTTGTAAATCCAGCTTGATGTGAAAGTTCCAGTTCGTGTACTGTTGAAGCCTGGCTTGGAGAATGTTGAGCATTACTTTGCTAGTGTGTGAGATGAGTGTAATTGTGAAGTAGTTTGGACATTATTTGGCATTGCCTTTCTTTGGGATTTGAATGAAAACTGACCTTTTCCAGTCCTGTGGCCACTGCTGAGTTTTCTAAATTTGCTGGCATATTGTGTTCAGCACTTTAACAGCATCATCTATTAGGATTTGAAATAGCTCAACTGGAATTCCATCACCTCCACTAGCTTTGTTTGTAGTGATGCTTCCTAGGCCCACTTGACTTCACATTCTGAGATTCTGGCTTTAGGTGGGTGATCACACCATCGTGGCTACCTAGGTCATGAAGAACTTTTTTGTATAGTTCTTCCATGTATTCTTGTTACCTCTTCTTAATGTCCTCTGCTCTGTTAGGTCCATACCATTTCTGTCCTTTTTTGTGCTCATCTTTGCATTCACTATTCCCTTGGTATCTCTAGTTTTCTTGAAGAGATCTCTAGTGTTTTCCATTATATTGTTTTCCTCTATTATTTTCTTTTCTTTTTTTTTTTTTGCATTGATCACTGAAGAAGTCTTTCTTACCTCTTCTTGGTAGTCTTTGGAATTCTGAATTCAAATGGGTATATCTTTTTCTGCTTTGCTTTTAGCTTCTCTTCTTTTCACAGCTACTTGTAAGGCCTCCTCAGACAGCCATTTTTCTTTTTTGCATTTCTTTTTCTTGAGAATGGTCTTGATCACTGCCTCCTGTACAATGTCATGAACCTCCATCCATAGTTGTTCAGGCACTCTGTCTATCAGATCTGATCCTTTGAATCTATTTCTCACTTCCACTGTATATTCATAAGGGATTTGATTTAGGTAATTCCTGAATGGTTTAGTGGTTTTCCCTACTTTCTTCAATTTAAGTCTGAATTTGGCAATAAGGAATTCATGATCTGAACCACAGTCAGCTTCCAGTCCTGTTTTTGCTTACTGTATAGAGCTTCTCCATCTTTGGCTGCAAAGAATATAATCAATCTGATTTTGGTGTTGACCATCAGGTGATGTCCCTGTGTAGAGTCATCTCTTGTGTTGTTGGAAGAAGAGGGTGCTTGCTATGACCTTTTCATTCTCTAGGCAAAATTCTGTTAGCCTCTGCCCTGCTTTATTCTTTACTCCAAGGCCAGTTTGCCTGTTACTGCTGTTTCCTCTTGACTTCCTACTTTTGCATTCCAGTACCCTATAATGAAAAGGACATCTTTTTTGGGTATTAGTTCTAGAAGATCTTGTAGGTCTTCATAGAACAATTCAACTACAGCTTCTTCAGCAGTAATGGTTGGGGCATAGACCTGGATTACTGTGATATTGAATGGTTTGCCTTGGAAATGAACATAGATCATTCTGTCATTTTTGAGATTGCACCCAAGAACTGCATTTTGGACTCTTGTGTTGACTATGAGGGCTCTAATTTTTATATTAGGGTTAAGTAAACATATCACCATATTGCAATATTATGGTATTTTGAATCTGACTACTTAGATATGTAGATGATACCACTTTAATAGCAGAATGTGAGGAGGAACTAAAGAGCCTCTTGATGAGGATAAAAGAGGAGAGTGAAAAACTGGCTTAGAACTCAACAATCAAAAAACCAAGATCATGTACCTGGTCTCATTAATTAATGTCAAATAGAAGTGAAACAAGTGGAAGCAGTGCAGATTTTATTTTCCTGGGCTCCAAGCTCACTGTGGATGGTGACTGCAGCCATGAAATTAAAAGATGTTTGCTCCTTGGAAGGAAAGCTATGACAAACCTTGACAGCATATTAAAAAGTGAGACATTACTTTGCCAACAAAGGTCCATATAGTTAAAGCTATGGTTTTTCCAGTGGTCATGTATGAATGAGAGAACTGGACTACAAAGAAGGTCAAGCACTGAAAAATCAATGCTTTTTAATTGTGGTGCTGTGGAAGACTCTTGAGAGTTCCTTGGACTACAAGGAGATCAAACCAGTCAATACTGAAGGAAATCAACCCTGAATATTCTTTGGAAGGACTTATATTGAAACTGAAGCCCCAATACTTTGGCCACCCAAGCAAAGAGCTGACTCATTGGAACGGACCCTGATGCTGGGAAAGATGGAAGGCAATCAGAGAAGGGGCAGCCCAGGATGAGATGGTTAGATAGCATCACCTACTCAATGAACAGGAATTTGAGAAAACTCCATGGAGACAGTGAAAGACTGGGATGCCTGATGTGATGCAGTTCATGGGTTTGCAAAGAGTCACACATGACTGAGCAACTGAACAAAAGACATATACTTTCTTTACTAGTCTTTGTATAGTTTCATGTTAGTTAGTGGTGTCTTTTGATTTTAGCTTGAAAAAGTTTGTTGAAAGAGTTTCTGTTTTCTTATAAAATACGTTTATTGCTGAGGAATTCCCTCAGGTTTTGTTTATTAGGGAAAGTCTTTATACCACTTTTAATTCTGAAGGACAACTTTGTTAAGTAAAGCTGACCTGATTAGCAGTTTCTTACTATACATTGAATGAATCATTCCACTCTCTTTTGGCTTGCAAGTTTCCTGCCGAGAAATCCACTGATCACCTTCTGGGAGTTCCCTTGTATTAGATATATATTTTTTTTTTGTTTTTTCTTTAGCTGCTTTTAAAATGATCTCTTCACCTCTGGCTTTAGACAGTTTTATTAGAATATGCCTTAGAGAAGATTGTTTTGGTTCAAAATTTTGAGATTGTTCATTTGCTTCATGACCTTGAATGTTCAAGTTTCTCCCCAGATTTGGGAAGTTCTCAGCTATTATTTCTTTTTTTAATTTTTTTTTTAACTTCAAGGAAAATTTCTTTACTTTGTTCTGTTGGTTTCTGCTGAACAGCAACACAAACCAATTGTATATATATATAATTATATATATATATAATAAAATATATTATATTATATTATTTTTATTATATTTATATTGTAAAATAAAATAATATATATAAAATAAATAAATATATATAATAAAATAAAAATATATAAAATAAAATAAAAATCAATTATATATAATAAAATATATTATATTATATTATATTATTATATATATTATAAAATAAAATAATATAAAATAAAATAAAAATAAATTAAAATAAAATAAAATAATAAAATATATATATAATCATTATATATATATATATATATATATACATCCCCTCCATCTTGAGTCTCCCTCACCTCTCCCATTCCACTCCTCTAGGTCATCATCTATTCTACACATGATAAAGTATATATAGATTTTTTAAAATTTTAAAGTATATTTGTTAATGTGACTTTCTCCTTGCCATCTCTTTATGGGTCTACAGTTATGCATATATAATTCTTCTTTATGGAATCCAGTAATTTCTATGGTTCTTCTTCATTCCTTTCAGAATGAAGAAAACCTGTTTTCTTCTTGCTGCTCTGACTAGATAATTTCAATCAGTCTGTCTTTGAGTGATTAATTCTGATTCTCTCTTTGCTTTTTTAAGTCTGCTGTTGAATCCTTCTACTGAATTTTTCAGCTTAGTCATCATATTCTTCAACTCTAAAATTTCTGCTGGCCCCTTTTTAATGTTTTCTATCTTTTTATTGAGCTTCCCATTGAGTCCTTACACTTCTTTTCCTTATATCACAAAATTATTTGTCTGTATCCTCATGTAGCTCTCTGAGCCATTGTAGAACAACTATTTCTTTTTTTTTTCCCAATTAATTTCTGGATCTCCATTTTTTCGAGGCCAGTTACTGGAGATTTACTATATTATTGGTTGAGTCATGTTTCCCTGACTCTTCATGATCCCTGTAGAATTTTATAGGTATCTATTATTTGAAGAAGCAGTCACCTCTTTAAGAGTTTATGAACTAATGTCAGGAAGGGAAACCTTTACCTTGCCAGTGGGAGCACTTGATGCATGCTCTGACCCTGTGTGTCTTGTGGTGTAAGGCACTGAATTTAAGGATGCGTGTTGGCAGCAGGTCCAAGGCCACATGATGTATCTTTGGCTCAGGCTGTTGGATTCCACAGCATTAACAAACGTGTGGTCCTTTGAGAGAACTGTGATGGAGGCTGTAGTGACTGCAAGGACTGTTGTTTTACTCAGTGGTCCTTCTAGACACGATAAGGACCAGGGCAAGCAGGGTGGTGGTTAGATCCAGAAGTGAACACACACTCATCTGTGAGGTCCGGCCGCAGTTACCTATGTAGTTGCAGGGGATACTTGTAGACTTACCTGTAGTGATGGAGGCCTGAGAGGTTAGCAAGGGCTGGGGCTAAGTATAGGCTCATCGGCCACTGTTGGGACTCTGGATTTTGGCTTGATCTTCCATGGCTTCATTAGTAGCTCAGTTGCTAAAGAATCTGCCTGCAATGCAGGAGACCCTGGTACAATTCCTGGGTTGGGAAGATCCACTGGAGATGGGATAGACTACCCACTCTAATATTCTTGGGCTTCTCTTGTGGCTCAGCTGGTAAAGAATCCACTCACAATGCAGGGGACCCCAGTTCAATCCCTGGGTTGGGAAGAACCCCTGGAGAAGGGAAAGGCTACCCACTCCAGTATTCTGGTCCGGAGAATTCCATGGACTGTCTAGTTCATGGGGTTGCAAAGAGTTGGATACTGCTGAGAGATTTTCACTTTCACTTTTCTATGGCCACACACTCTCCCCCGGGGCATGAACACTGAAGTGGATTTGGTGCTGGGTGTTTGCCGTATGGTGTGCAGAGGGGAGTTAGAGGGGCTGCTTAGAGAGTCAGGGTGATGTTGGCCAGTGACAAGGGGCAAGGTTTGATCTAGGTCCACAAGCAGTTGTGGGATCTTGGTTGTCAATGGCTCACCCTAAGCTGTACACATTCCTCCTGGGCATATTTGCTTCAGTGGAGACAGTGAATGACCTGAGGTCTGTGATGTGTAGATACACAGCTGAATGGACTAACTCCCAGTATACGCATAGAGATGAAGATCTGCCAGGGATGCTTTGACTGGCTTCTTGTACTCACACAGCTGCAGAAGACCCATCTGGCTGTCTGCATGACTCCCAGCCTCCAGTAGGACCAGGGAGAGACAAATAGCTGGCATCTTAAACTTGCAACCAGAGAGATCTTAGGACGCTGCCAGTCCTGTACTCCAGTGGGTCCAGGAGCAGTCGTGGTGGAGGGGTCTACGATGGACCACATAGCTGGTAGGTATCTGTTATCAGGAAACCCAAAGACCTGTATGGACAAAGCTAGCAAAAACTATAAGGGGTCTTTGGAGGCTGTGCTGGTCCTAGCCTTATCAGTGACAAAATCTGAATGTGTCTGCAAATCATATTTCTGTGAACCAAAATCTCTTCTGCTATGTGAGTGAATAAAAGCCACTGCTTTTCTTCCTCATTCTTCAGCTAGCTCAAAATATCTTAGCTTTGCTGATCTGGTTGTGATGAAACTGAAGCAGGACCATTGCACAGTGCCCTGATAGGTTGGAGATCTGGTCCTCAACTTACTCTTCCTTTCCTGATGAGAGAAACTCTTTTATCTGGGAAGATCCTTCTTGGAGCTGAGCAATGCCAGTTTGGGTGATGAGATGAAATAAGCATGATGAAATTGTCTTACTCCTCCTCTTGTGTAACTGCTCTCTGGTTTTTATTTTGTTGTTGTTCCATTATGCTGCTCAGTCTTCCTAAACAGATTTTAAACATCTCCCATAGCTGGTTTTGTTCATGGATAACTGTCCAATTGTTGATCTTTGTAGGGGCACAGGGGAAGTTGAATTCTCCTATGCAGTTATTTCTTATATCATCTGCCTTGGGTAATTCTGTCTTTTCTCTTTATTTTCTGACCAGATTGTCCAGTGAATGTAATAGCATGTAAATATCAGGTTTGAGAATTGTGCAATAAAGTACCCATTGGGAATACAACTTAAGTGGATTAAAAACTGAATAAA
The DNA here is from genome assembly GCF_019320065.1 of Cervus canadensis. Classification (NCBI taxonomy): domain Eukaryota; kingdom Metazoa; phylum Chordata; class Mammalia; order Artiodactyla; family Cervidae; genus Cervus; species Cervus canadensis. The sequence continues at coordinate 95,273,463 of NC_057386.1, forward strand.
TCAACAATCCTCCTTATGGACCACTTAAACTAATATAGATTCATAAAATAGTAACCAAACTAACCATATGAAATATAATGTGTGTGTCTTCTGCACAACTATATGTCACCTGTTTCAGGGCAAAAAATAAAAGAGCCACTTCTGGCTCACTGTTTCAAACCATATTTCAGACACTAAAAATTGTGTGTATGTGTATCATTTCCTGTGATCTTAAATAATATGTAAATGAATGTGAACAGCTGTAAGAAGCCATGTAAGCCATTTTTACATGTCTCTTGTAAAAATATGTAGAAAATGTGTTTTGCAATTATATGATACTTGTTCTTGCTTGAGAGCTGAAATGTGAATTATTACTGTAAATGAGGCAGAAAATAATTGACTGTGATGCATTTAATTTGTACTGAGAGCTAAGCTCTCCTAAAGTTTTACAGTTAATATGAATTTTTAAGCCTTTTTTTCTTTTCATTATGTTTCCTATATTTTGTGTCAGTTTCCAGATTCACTGCTTATGGCAGTTAACTTTTATTGAACTAAAAACTGCAATGAGTTAAAATCCTTGATAATTAAAAGACAGCATCACAGCCTAGCATTTTTTTTTACATGAAATTTAATGTATTGTAGTAACACTATTATCTATAGACAAAGAGAAGGAGAAAAATAGTTTTGCTTGTTATAACAGAAGAAAGAAGACTATTCTCCAACTACAGGTACAACAAATAAAATTTTAAGTAAGTTTTCTGATAAAAATTTTCCAGAAGTTTTCAGTTGGCTGTAGAAAAAAAAAAAATCCAGTGCTATTGACATCTCTATAAACTGCATTTTTTTGATTTACTATATTGTCTAAAGTTTTGAATGTCATTTATTACTTTCTGTTAACCATACTTGACTTTTCATAAAAGCCATCATCTTCCATTTTAAAGCTATCTACCAGGTGATTTTCATCAACAACGGTTTTATTTCAAGTGAGTCTTAAAGTCTGCCTAGCTTTAATTTGTAAGTTTCAGCTTTCATTTTCTCCTAAAATATTGACCTTTAGTGGAAAATTCAACTCTTTAGGATGATTTCACTTTCTAGAACAGATTTTCCAAAGAGCATTATTTGAGCTCTTTGAGTGAGCCTCTACTCATACTTGCTGGCAGAAATGTTCCATGGGTTTCCAGGACTGGGCTCAGCTTTGCTCCTATGAACCCTCACTTATTTCCAGGAGGCAGACTAGACACTTTCCCATGAGCCATGAACACTGGGTGCTACATCAGATTAGCAGACTTCAATTCTGTTTTCCTCTCTGTAAATCTGATCTTGAATTCTTTATAATCACAGGACAGTATAAATTTTCTTCTCCATTACTGCATGCTAAGCTCCTTATCCAGGTCCTTCCTGATATTTTGGTTTGGGAACTTCCAACCTAGTAGAGGAGTCCAGAATGCTCCCTGGTTTCCTTGGAGTCTGTTCTGCAATTAAACAAAACCCTTTAAAATTAAGGTTTTGAAGTAAGGCATTTAAAAATACAAATGCGAACAGACTTTCTGAAAATTTTACATAATGTAGTGTAACCATAAGGTTAGGATTGAATTAACTGTTAGAAGCCCCCTGAGTAGCATAGCTATTATCCTTCAGTTCCTTCAGAGAGTATTTGTCTCAGTTCCTCATAGAGTATTTGTCTTTTGTCTTGCCTTCTATATTCTAATTCCCACAAGAGTTAGATGACTCATTTTCATCACTAAGTCTGTATTTGCATCTGAAATTTAAGGACTGCATTTTGGTCCTTGGTGGGAGGGATGAATCCAATGTGCTTAAAAATAAACCTACTTTCATAAATGCTCAGGTCCATACTTACAGTTTTTAGTCCAATAGAGTAGGTTCTTCTAAACTTACATATAATCGGTTCAAAAACTAAGCTAATTATATTAGGAAATAAAATTTAGAGACTTACACACTCCAGTTACTTATTAGCCCTACATGTTCTCCAGTGCTCAACCTTATTAACACTTGTTTTATAATTATTTATAACCCTGTTTTATAATTATTTCTGCTTTGACAATCTATCGTTTCTCCAAATCCAATATGCACAATTTAAAACTTACTATATTATCATTTGATAATATGTACCTTTTCTAAATCTTTCCAGTTCTAGTAATACCATATTCAGGAGAAAAGAAAGTTGTAAAATTTTTAATCTTTGTTACTGCTGAAAAATAGAAACATATATATATAGAAAAAAGATTTAGAGCAATGTGCAATTTCTCATATCCGTCATTCACTTAGTAATATATTGTTAGTGTCTATGAAGGAGTAGGCATTATTCTAGATCCAAAAATACAGCAGTAAACAAAGTGTGTAAGTCCCTCATCTAGTGGTGGAGAGTCAATAAGCAACAACAACAACAACAACAAAATGTAATGTATAGTTTGTAAATTTTCAGTAAGTGCTCTGGGTTGACTTCTAGAGAGACAAATAGCAAACGTTTATTTCAGTTAAGAGCCATTCATTCTCAATGTATGGCTAATAGTTGCCATTAGCCTCCATTAAAAAGAAAAAAAAAAAGAAACACAAGAAAATTAAATACTCTGAAACTAGTACTTTCTTAATTATGTAACTGAAGCATCAATATTGAAATGGTCTAGATTGAGGCTGTGGAAATCTCAATCTGTTCCATTCTACCTGGATTAAAATATAAGATTGTTAAAATACATGTATGTGCCTTCAAAGGTGGCTCAGTTATAAAGAATCTGCCTGCCAAGCAGGAGCCATGGATTCAATCCTTGGGTCAGGAAGATTCTCCTGGAGAAGGAAATGGCAACAAGTTTATTTTAAAATGACACTTCAGTATTTTTGCCTGGAAAATCCATGGACAGTGGGGCCTGGTGGATTACAGTCCATGGGGTCACAAAAGAATCAGATATGACTTAGCGACTAAACAGCAACAACAAAAACCTTCTAAAAAATTCTTGACCTTAACTCTGCACAAATTCCAAGAAAATAACAAATGAACAACTGAAGGAAAAAACCCACAAAACCGGAGAAATCCATATCCAATTTGCCAGGGATCAGTACAGTCATATGAACCCGGCGAGCAGCGGCTGCGCAGCACTGCAGTGTGAGACGCCAGGAGGAGATACCCACGTACAGGGTCAGCAGCGGCCGTGAAGAGATACCCCATGTCCAAGGTAAGGAGCAGTGGCTGTGCTTTGCTGGAGCAGCTGTGAAGAGATACCCAATGTCAAAAGTAAGAGAAACCCCACTAAGGTGGTAGGTCCTGAGAGAGGGCATCAGAGGGCAGACAGAATGAAACCACAATCACAGAAACTAACCATTCTAATCACACGGACCACAGCCTTGTCTAACTCAATGAAACTAAACCATACCATGTAGGTTCACCCAAAACAGACGGGTCATGGTGGAGAGTTCTGACAAAATGTGGTTCACTGGAGAAGGGAATGGCAAACTACTTCAGTATTCTTGCCTTGAGAACCCCATTAACAGTTTGAAAAGCAAAAATGAGGACACTGAAAGATGAACTCCCCAGGTCGGTAGGTGCCCAATATGCCACTGGAGATCAGTAGAGAAACAACTTCAGAAAGAATGAAGAGATGGAGCCATAGCAAAAACAACACCCAGTTGTGGATGTGACTGGTAATAGAAGCAATGTCTGATGCAATAAAGAGCAATATTGCATAGGAACCTGGAAGGTTAGGTCCATGAATCAAGCAAATTGAAAGTGGTCAAACAGGCGATGGCAAGAGTGAACATCGGAGTTTTAGAAATCAGCGAACTAAGATATACAGGAATGGGTGAATTTAATTCAGATGACCATTATATCTACTATTGTGGGCAAGAATCCCTTAGAAGAAGTGGAGTAGCCATCATAGTTAACAAAAGAGTCCAAAATGTAGTAATTGCATGCAGTCTCATAAAATATAGAATGATCTCTGTTCATTTCCAAGGCAAACCATTCAGTACCATGGTAATCCAAGTCTATGACCCAACCAGGAATACTGAAGAAGATGAAAATGAATGGTTCTATGAAGACCTACAAGACCTTTTAGAATTAACACCCAAAAAAGATGTCTTTTTCATTATAGGGGACTGGAATGCAAAAGTAGGAAGTCAAGAAACACCTGGAGTAACAGACAAATTTGGCCTTAGAGTATGGAATGAAGCAGTGCGAAGGCTAATAGAGTGTTGCCAAGAGAACACACTGGTCATAGCAAACACCCTCTTCCAACAACACAAGAGACAACTCTACACATGGACATCACCAGATGGCCAACACCGAAATCAGATTGATTATATTCTTTGCAGCCAAGGATGGAGAAGCTCTATACAGGCAGCAAAAACAAGACTAGGAGTTGACTGGCTCAGACCATGAACTCCTTATTGCCAAATCCAGATTTAAATTGAAGAAAGTAGGGGAAACCACTAGACCATTCAGTTATGACCTAATTCAATTCCCTTACAATTATACAGTGGAAGTGAGAAATAGATATAAGGGACTAGATCTGATAGACAGAGTGCCTGATGAACTATGGATGGAGATTCATACCATTGTATAGGAGACAGAGAACAAGACTATCCCCAAGAAAAAGAAATGCAAAAGGCAAAATAGTTGTCTGAGGAAGCCTTACAAATAGCTGTGAAAAGAAGAGGAGTGAAGAGCAAAGTAGAAAAGGAAAGATAGCAAGGAGAGATAAGAAAAACTCTCTCAGTGATCAGTGCAAAGAAATAGAGGAAAACAATAGAATAGGAAAGACTAGATATCTCTTCAAGAAAATTAGAGATACCAAGGGAACATTTCAGGCAAAGATGGGCTCAATAAAGGACAGAAATAGTATGGACCTAACAGAAGCAGAAGATATTAAGAAGAGGTGGCAAGAATACACAGAAGAACTGTACAAAAAAGACCTTCATGACCCAGTTAATCATGATGGTGTGATCACTCACCTAGAGCCAGACATCCTGGAATGTGAAGTCAAGTGAGCCTTAGGGAACATCACTATGAACAAAGCTAGTGGATGTGATGGAATTCCAGTTGAGTCATTTCAAATCCTAAAATATTTTTCTGTGAAAGTGCTGCACTCAATATGCCAGCCAATTTGGAAAACTCAGCAGCGGCCACAGGACTGGAAAAGGTCAGTTTTCATTACAATCCCAAAGAAAGGCAGTGCCAAAGAATGCTCAAACTACCGCACAATTGCACTCATCTCACACGTTAGTAAAGTAATGCTCAAAGTTCTCTAAGTTAGGCTTCAGTAATATATGAACCATGAAATTCCAAATGTTCAACCTCGATTTAGAAAAGACATAGGATTCAGAGATCATATTGCCAACATCCGCTGGATCATTGAAAAAGAAAGAGAGTTCCAGAAAAACATCTATTTCTGCTTTATTGGCTATGCCAAAGCTATAGGCTCTGTGGTTCACAATAAACTGTGGAAATTTCTGAAAGAGATGAGAATACTAGACCACCTGACCTGCCTCTTGAGAAACCTGTATGCAGGTCAGGAAGCAACAAGTAGAACTGGACATGGAACAACAGACTGGTTCCAAATAGGAAAAGGAGTACGTCAAGGCTGTATATTGTGACCCTGCTTATTTAACTTTTATGCAGAGTTCATCATGAGAAACGCTGGGCTGGATGAAGCACAAGCTGGAATCAAGTTTGTGGGGAGAAATATCGATAACCTCAGATATGCAGATGACACCACCCTTATGGCGGAAAGTGAAGAAGAACTGAAGAGCCTCTTGATGAAAGTGAAAGAGGTGAGCGAAAAGGTTGACTTAAAACTCAACATTCAGAAAACTAAGATCATGGCATCTGGTCCCATCACTTCATGGCAAAAAGATGGGGAAACTGTGTAAACAGTGAAAGACTTCATTTTTGAGGGCTCCAAAATCACTGCAGATGGTGGCTGCAGCCATTAAATTAAAAGACTCTTACTCTTTGGAAAGAAAATTGTGACCAACCTAGACAGCATATTAAAAAGCAGAGACATTACTTTGCCAACAAAGGTCCAACTAGTCAAAGCTACACTCCTCCAGTAACGTGTATGGATATGGGAACTGGAGTATAAAGAAACCTGAGAACCAAAGAATTGGTGCTTTTGAACTGTAATGTTGGAAAATACTCTTGAGAGTCCCTTGGACTGCAAGGAGATCCAACCAGTCCATCCTAAAGGAGACTAGTCCTGAGTGTTCACTGGAAGGATTGATGTTGAAGCTGTAACTCCAATACTTTGGCCACCTGATATGAAGAACTGACTCATTTGAAGAGACCCTGATGCTGGGAAAGATTGAGAGCAGGAGTAGAAGGGGACGACAGAGGATGAGATGGTTAGATGGCATTACCGACTCAATGGACGTGAGTTTGGGTAAAACTCTGGGAGTTGGTAATAGACAGGGAGGCCTGGCATCCTGCGACCCATTGGGTTGCAAAGTACCAGACCCAACTGAGTGCCTGAACTGAACTCAAATGATGAATATGTGATAAGTGATGATGTACTGAAAGACACTTCCCAATACCAACTTTATACATTACTAGGGAGAGATAGTTAGGCACTTTTGAAATATTTTGTCCTCAAGTGTTTATATTCTAGAGACTCTGAATATATTTTTGCACAAGTACACATTGGATATATGCTTTTTTCTAACAATAAACAGGTTTTTTTTTTTTAAGTAAAAGAAGTTCTTTAATTGTAAAGAAACATAATAGGGAACCTAAAATTGCTAGATTATATTTTATTAAGTTCCTTGCAAATGGCAAAAGTGAAAAATGAAACAAAAATTTTTCTGGAATCCAGGTTCACCAAAGGTAAACTTATTACATAGATAAGATCCCTGTTACAGAGATAAACACCTTGTGGGTCCTCTAGAAATGTTATTTGCATCCCTTATCCTTCTATTACAGCTAGTGATTAGCTGGCCTTCAAACTGTCTCCCTGATCCGTATTTCTTCTGTGTAAATTATAACTTGCAAAATGTTTCCTATTTCAAATGTGTAAACATATTTGCTTTCTTGAAAATATCATGTTTATCAATGCACAATTTCAGATGTGAAACTACATTGAAAGGCACTTACATTTTTTCTGCAATTGGTTTGCATTATTTTAGCCTTAGCCCGGTTACTACTTTGTTAATTACTAAGATCATTACTTCCATAAATTAGGTATATAATATATACTCAATTAAATCTTATTGACCTATTATCTGATGAATTCAGGCGTTTTTCTAAAATAAACTGCTATATTATGTATAACTCTATTTAGGTATTTGAACTTTTTTGAACTCTTGAATGAAAGCTTCGGTCAAAAGATATCATATTTACAAGAATGCAGAGATTTGACATTAAAATAGCACATATGGCAAAGAGAAGTCCCTAGATTAATGTGAAAAGAGAGATGATAAGATATAAATGACAGGAAGGAATAGGTATTTTTACAACATAATCTGAAGAAAACAGTAAACTCAAAGAAGTGATTAGAATTCTGGAAATTGAGTGACAGGATTTTTCTAAATGACAGAGAATAGGCAAGTATAAAATAAGCAAGAATATTCTCCCTGGGAAATGGTAGGAGAACAGCATTTTATAAGAAGTATGACAAAAACATAAGTGGATTGACAAAGTGATGTCAAAAACATGTAGAAAATAATATTGCTCTATATGAGAACGATTTCTGACTTTTCAATAACATGACTATTGTTATGGAACTAAAGAAGTTAAAAATGAAGAGAAATAACCTTTCAGACAACTAGTTTTAATCAAATTAGTTGATAAACCTCCATATACATATATTTTAATTGAAATTCACAAAACATATGATTAAATATTATAAATTAACAGTTCAATGGCATTCACTTAATTCACAGTTGTGGGCAAACACTACCACTCTCTAGTTTCAAACCTCTTCATCATCCCAGAAAACTATCTTACATGATAAGTAACTATTCCAATTTCCACCTCTCTCATTCTATGGTTACAACAAATTTGCTTTCTGTCTCTATGGATTTGCCTATTCTGATTGTATCATGTAGATTTAATCATACAAAGTGATCTATTATGCCTAGTTTCAGATGAGGAGAAATGGTGATTTAAGCCAAAACATTTAAACTAAAGTAAGTTCACAAAATATGAAGAAAAATTTTAAATCTCTGACAAAATTAATCAGAGTAGGAATTTTTGTTCAGTAAGTTTCATTCTATGATTATTTTAACTATTTTTTTTTAATTTTCAAATAACAGATGTGATTTATCAACTATGAGTTAATCTGTCAGAAACATAATTTAAATAAGCCAATAGGAACCATAAAGTGGCAAAGAACATGGTAAGAGACAAAAGCCAGTTTGTCACCCAGGCAAGTTCATGCAGCATTTGGGATAAAATATTAAAAGTACACATCAAACCACACTGTAAATAATTGTGATTTCATAAATTAGGTTTGTTTTTTAAGTTATTTGGTGCCCATTCACACATAACCATCAGTTTTCTTCTCATGAAATCACTGAAAGAGTATCAGTTGCAAACAAACCTTCTTGAGACAGAATACAAATTCTATACAAATCATCAAGGGCAAAACCTGAAAGACTATTCTATTTTATCTTAAACAGAGACTAGTACTGAAAATCTACTTGTGAAGTAAGAATGAATAATATCAGAGCTCAGATTAAAAACCCCTGAAATTGCAGTGGTTTCTCTGTGGCCAACAACAAAGAAATATGCCCCTTCTGTGAGCTTGCTAGCATTTCAATGCACAGCAGGCTTGTAAATAATTTTCTAAGCTCTCACTCTGCAGTGAACATTGAGAAAGGCCAGCTGGATGTGCTTACCATGCTGAGAATGACCACATAAAGTGGGTATAAAATTTTAAAATCGGTTTAATACACTGATTAATTATAATAACTTTTCCATTAAATTCAAACCTCATTAAAACATAAGCATGCTGAAATATCCTTTGTATATCAGTATTGAAAAACAAATGAATAAGTGAATGGAAGGAAAGTATAGAGTAGAAATAGAGGCCAATATAACAACACAGTTTGCAGGTTAATTACAGAATTATTGGAAGCTAGTATTTTTTCAATGACTGCAATTCCCTAATCAGAGATAATTTTCCCTAGAAAAAACTTTATTTATTTTTCCACATAATTTGACTTGCACAAATATCAAGCTATTTTTCAACATATATTTCAAATTCCATTTATTTTTTAATGAATTTCATCATCCTTCTCTGAGGACTGATCCATTCTTCCTTTGGGTTTCTTTCTATCCCTTCACATTCTCTCCATTCATAGACTTATCAATAATGTTTTCCATTTACAATTGAAATCTTTCTTTAAATAAAAGGTTCCTGTGTTGCAAACAACACAGAGGTAGGCATGTTCTTTGCTGCTAGTGATTCAGTGAATAGCACACAGTTGCTATCATTATCTGTGGTAATAATCACAATATGTAAATAAAGGGAAATATCAGAAAAATGTGATGTAAAATTCTACATACTTAACAAGAGTTTGCAGTAGGTTTTAAAATCAATTACTAGTATTTACATTTATTTTCATCTTTGACTCTATGTTGTTGACTGATAGTTAACTGACTGATAGTCAGTGTCTAACTGACTGATGGGTCAAAGGCCTTCCTTGGTCTCCAAATATGAAAAGCTGTGCTGAGATTTCCTTGTGGGACAAAAAGGATGCTATTTTCCAGCTAAGACACTCTCAGTTAACTCTTTCCCCCTATTCTCTTACTTCTCTGGTCCACAACAAATCACTTTCACCATAATCCTCAAAACTTTACTATTAAAGAGTATAATCTGATACATTTGATATATGACACAGTCCTAGGAATCAAACTCTAAGGATGACGTTGGTTTGTGAATAGGTCATTCTTCAGCTGGATTGCAAAAAGGATCACATCTCTAGTACAATACAAGATAGGACAGCCAGTCCCATTCCTGTTAGCGTATTTTGCAGCTGGGTGACCTGTCACGGAACAGAGGTGTAAAGAGATCCTGTAGCTTGAACGTCATCCCTTGTCTTTGAGGGGTATGGAAGAAATAGAAAACACAAGCAATGCAGAAATGGGTGACTGTTAATAGGCAATGTGGATACCCTTAGATAAAATGACAGGTTTAGAATAATTAAGCAACAAATTAAAACAAAGTGTAAGTGCCATAAGGCTCTGGGACTCATCTGCTGCAGCTGGAAAACTAACCAAACAGAAAGCCATATGACCTAATTTAATTATCAAGAGTGGCAGAGAATCCAAAGGTCCAATTCATCAGACTAGGAAATTCTCTGAAACCAGTCAGGACTATTAGAGGGAACTATTGGGACACTGAGATTTGGGATGGGGTTATACAGACAGGGCTTCCCTAGTGGCTCAGTGGTAGAGACTCTTCCTGCCAATGCAGGAGATGAAGGTTCAATTCCTGGGCTGGGAAGATCCCCTGAGAAGGAAGTGGCAACCCACTCCAGTATTCTTACCTGGGAAATCTCATAGAGAGAGGATCCTGGAGAGCTACAGTCCAAGGAGTTGCAAAGAGTTGGAATTGACTGAGTAACTAATACACACACCAAGCCTGTAGTTCAGACTTGGGACACTGCTCTGTAACACAAGATTTCACTCCTTAACAAGGCTTCTGGGAGATAGGTGTTGGAAGCTTAATGAAATAAGAGCCCAACTTACGTGGAAACCAGAACTGCTGTATCTAGGGGTGATTTAGGGGGACTCACACAAAGGGATATATTAGCAAGTAATTAATATTTATATTTAATTAATATATAAAAATGCAAACAAAAATGGCAATTACTTCAGTGAATGAATTGACTGCTAACAAGATGTAGATTTGTGAATATACACACTAGTAATACTTGTTCAACATTATTAAAGTTTCATACTATTTCATTGGTTCTATGATATTAGAAATAACATGATTTAATAAAACATCCATGAAAACACTGGTTTGTCTCTTGAAATGGAAATGGTGTCCCTAGATAGCTATGTTTCTGGGTTGGTTGAAGTGATCTTCAAATAAGAATCACTGTGTGTTACCATTATTTTGATTAAGTGCCAAGTACTGTTCTCTTTCTATTTAAAGTTTCAAAGGAAATGTATATTTCTCCAAGCATAATCATCATTCAGCTCATGAAGCTGACTAACTAGAAGCTTTGTCATGCATTTATTTAATGATTATTAAGAAATGAAAGACTAGGAGTATTTGCTTTCATTTGTTTTGTTGCTCTAATCATTTGTATTGTAAATTACTATCAATGTGGCATTAAAAGACTAGAATTATGTAGAGTAAATGAAAACTAGAGTTAACATCTTATGTTTGACCCTTCTCATAGCAAATACATTTGGATTTCTTTCAATAATTTTTAATACCTATATATTTATTCAATTATATATTCAATATAACTATAATTATATAGGCGTTTGTGTGCATGCTAAGCTGCTTCAGTCATGTCTGACTCTTTGCAATCCTATGGACCATAGGCTACCAGGTTCCTCTGGGCATGGGATTTTTCAGGCAAGAATACTGGAGTGGGTTGACATGCCCTCCTCCAGGAGATCTTCCTGACCCGGGGATCGGACCTGCATCTTTTAGGTGTCCTGGATTGGCAGACAGGTTCTTTATCACTAATGCTACCTGGGAAGCTATATATGTATTCACACATTTGCATTAATAGAAGAATCAGAATTAAGCTATTCCCTTCTAGCTAATTTCTAACAGGTAAATTAAAAAAAGCATATTTCAATGAATATATATACAGGCTTAACAGTGAGTCTGTACCGCTTATATGGTTGGAGATAGAGTTGATTTTACCAAAAATAAATATTTGTTTCCATCTCAAGTCACTTCCTCAAATGAAAACTTAATAAGATTTAATAGTATTCATCACAAAGAATATTTTAGCATTAAACAAGTTGCTAAGAACTTAAAAAACTCCCTTTTCTAAACTAGAATAATACAGACCAAGATTGCAGATAATTGTTCCTTTCCCACTTTTTTTTTGTTAATGTCCCAGTACCTTATCTGTTGGAATGGTTTTATTCATTAAAATTTTATTGGAAGGAATTTCTAAAATCTTTTCTGGAAATGATAATCCTTATTGCATAGTGTTTGAAAAATCTAACCTCTGTAAGATTGAGGGCAAATATTATGCAAATAAAGACCAAAAGAATGATTGTGCCTGTGAAACATTCCTTCAAAGACCTTTATATATGCTGAGTTAACACTAATGATCTCTGAGGAGCACAGCTTCCTGACATATTTTATTCTCCCTTATAGAAGGAGAGGGCAATTGAAATAGAGCAATTTTCCACATAACTATATTAAATTGTTATTTTCACTTTATAAGTGTTTTCCTTACAGCCCAAAGTCACACAGCAGACTCAGTTTAAATATTTAAACTGAACAATTTCCTTTTGTGTCCATCTAGACCAGGGTTGACAAACTACAGACTAAGGGCAAAATTCTGTCTACAACCTGCTTCTGAAAATTGTTTTATTGGAAAACAGACACATTTACTTGCTTTTTACTATCTAGGGCTGCTTTCCCATTACCGTGACAAAGCTGAATCATTGCAACAGAGAGCATATTGTTTTTAAAGCCTAAAAAGTTATAAATACATATTTTTAATACTTGCATTTATTTTATATGTATATACACACACACACACACACACACATATATATACACACACTCTCTCGGTTGGAATAGCTTAATGTTGGTTTTTCTTGCAGCACGAATATATATATAAACACATGGATATTAAAATCTGAAAGACAAAAATATGAATATATTTGCCATGAGAAGGATCAAATACTTGATGTTATCTATTTCCCATTTATATTACCTAATCCTCCTCTTTGAATACCCACTAACTACTTTTCAATACCAAATGGATAGGAAAAAATAAAAATAAATATATAGAAGGTATATAAATATAAAGTATTAAATGTTTTCTGAACTCTTAAGAGTTCAAGATGGCAGTGTGAGAAGATCCTGCATTTACATCCTCCCAAGGACACAACAAATCTAAAGTTACACATGGAATTATTCTTTCAGAAAAGAACTTGAAAACCGAATGAGTCTCCACTGTTCATTGAAAAGTAAAAGGGTAAAAGTATAGCACTGAGATGGTTAGTAAGAGCAGAGGTGTGGTCTTGCCAAAGAAAATCCCATACTCTAGCTATGGTGGTCCACACTTGGGAGGGATCACAAAATAATGGATATTTCCCTTAAGAAGCAAGGGGCTTGAGCTTGACATCAGGTGATCCTACACTTGAAACTGCACAGAAGAGAGAAGTCCCCAAAACACCTGACTTGGAACCATTGGGGAACATGATACCCTCAGGACAACTACAAAACTGCAGGAAATGAAAAACCCACTTGTAAACTCACTCAGCCTAAAACCAGTGCAAACACCAATATGAGAAGTGCACAGACTATAGATGAAGGAGGCCCATGTTCTAACCTTGGAGTGTCTGCTGGACCAGCAGGAACCAGCTGGGATGTGCCTCAGGGACTGAGACCTTGGGAGAAGCTATTTTTGCAACTTCAGGAAAACTTGCTAATGCCAGCGCTGGTGAGTGCCACTTTGAAAGCCCGATTCACCCGTGCTTTGGCAGGGTCTCACTCCCAGCAACTGACAGTCCACCAACCAGTGTGTGCAACATACACAGGCATGCCTTAGAGGAAACAAAATCAATATCCAAATCTCTGTGGCTTTTCTATATATGATAAAGATAACTTAAGAAAACAATTTGATTTACAATAGCATAAAAAAGAAGAAGAAAAAAGGAACAAATTTAACCAAGAAAGTAAAAGACCTATGTATTAAAAACAGCAAGACACTGATAAAAACTGAAGCAGACACAAGTAATTGTAATGATATTTCATGTTCATGGATTGGAAGAATTCATATCATTAAAATACCTATAGAAATAAACAAATAAATACTAGCTAGAAAAAATACACTTCAAATCAATCTACAGATTGAATGCAATCTCTATCAAAATTCCAGTGGCATATTTCTTAGAAACAGAATGAATAATTCTAAAATTTTTGTGGTACCATGAAAGATTCTGAAATCCATCCTGAAAACAAGTGTGTAAAAGAAGAGCAAAGATGAGGGTATCATACTTCCTGATTTTAAGCTAAAACAGTGCTGTAATAATCAAAATAGTATGACACCGATATAAAAACTGACACATAGGTAAATGAAACAGAATTTAGATCCTGGGAATAAACCCACATGTTGTATAAACCCACATGTTGTATGCCACATACAACAAAGTCATAAAAATTTTAATGGACAAAAGGTAATTTCTTCCATAATTGGTGTTGGAAAAACTGAACAACTACATACAAAAAAGCCCCAAACTAGAACACTATCTTACATACACAAAAATTAACTAAAAATTGATTAAAGGCTTGGGAACCATTTAATTCCTAGAAGTAAATGTCCACAGCTACTTCCCTGACACTGCAATGTTTATGTGAACCTGACTCCAAAGGCAAGTGGAACAAAAACAAAAGAAAACAAATGGGACTACATCAAAAGCTTCTACACAGCAAAAGAAACCATCACCAAAACAAAAAGACAACACAATGAACAGAAGAAGATATTTACAAATTATATATTTCATAAGGTATAAATCTGGAGTAGGGCATGGCAACCCACTTCAGCATTCTTGTCTGGAGAAACTCCATGGACAGAGGAGCCTGGTAGGCTATAAGCCATAGGGTCACAAAGAGTCGGACATGACTGAAGCAACTTAGCATGCATGCAAGGCATTGATATTCAGCACACAGAAATAAATCACACAAAAATAACAAAACTTAACTCAATTACAAAATGAGCAGAGTATCTGAATAGACATTTTTTTTCCAAAGAAAACATACAGATGAGCAACAACCTATGAAAAGATGTTCAAAATAACTAATTATTACAGAAATGCAAATCAAAGCCACACTGAGATATCACCTCATACTTGTTAGAATCAGTTCAGTTCAGTCTCTCAGTCGTGTCCAACTCTTTGCAACCCCATGAATCGCAGTACGTCAGGCCTTCCTGTCCATCACCAACTCCCAGAGTTTACTCAAACTCATGTCCATCGAGTCGGTGATGCCATCCAGCCATCTCATCCTTTGTTGTCCCCTTCTCCTCCTGCCTCCAATCCCTCCCAGCATCAGGGTCTTTTCCAATGAGCCAACTCTTCATATGAGGTGGCCAAAGTACTGGAGTTTCAGCTTCAGCATCAGTCCTTCCAATGAACACCCAGGACTGATCTCCTTTAGGATGGACTGGTTGGATCTCCTTGTAGTCCAAGGGACTCTCAAGAGTCTTCTCCAACTCCACAGCTCAAAAGCATCATGTTAGAATGGCTATTATTAAAAAGACAATAAATCACTAATTTTGGCAATGACATGGAGTAAGGGAACCCTTGAATACCGTTGGTGAGACTATAAATTGGTGCAGCCAGTATGGAAAACAGTCTGGGGGTTCCTCAACAAGTTAAGAATAGTACTACTATGTGATCCGTGTGTTCCACTTCTGGATATGTGAACAATGCAAAATCATTACATTAGGAAAATATGTACACCCTTATGTTCATTGTAACATTGTTTGCAAAGTAGCCAATATGGAAATAACCTACTGACTGTGGATAGGTGAATGAATAAAGAAGATATGGTATAGGGTATACATTCATAATGTAATATGACTCAGCCATTAAAAAAAAGATGAAATCTTGCCATTTGTGACATTATAGATGAATCTGGAAGGTATTGTGCTAAGTGAAGTAAGTCAGAAGATGAAAGATGGATGCCATATGATTTCACTAATAGGTGGAATCTAAAAGGCAAGCAAATCACATAAATAAAATAAAGCAAAAAGAAACTCGTAGATAAATCATATTAGTGGTACCAGAGGGGAATGAAGTTGGGAGTGAGCAAAAGGAGAGAAGAAGGTCAACTATGTGATGATGAATGGTCACCAGACTTGTGGTGGTGATCAGCAAGTAGTGAATACAGATATTAAATTATAATGCCATACACCTGAAATATATAATTAATTAAAATATGTTCTAGTCCATTTAGAATAATCATAAATATAATAGAAATTAAAAAGCATAGATATAATCAAAAATAAAAATCTAAACTTTCAACTTTTCATGGCTCCAGGAAAAGAAGTATTTTATATTGTTCATTAAGTTATTATGTTTTGTTATGTTAAAGCTGAGGAAATTGAAGAAATTGTTTCTACTTTTTTGCTATGACTATATAAATGTGTTGTAATAATTTGTCACTTTTACTCAAATTCTTAAGTTTCTTTCACTTGAAAAGTGACCCTTTAAACGTGTTATATAAAGCATGAGTAAGCACAAGCCTGGGAAAAATACATAGAAGTCAGTTTACTTAGTTGGATTTTTATGTATCAGAAAAATTAGACATTGTAAGTTAGAAAGTCACATTTTTTTGCCTTTTCATACTGTTCATGGGGTTCTCAAGGCAAGAATGCTGAAGTGGTTTGCCATTCCCTTCTCCAGTGGACCATGTTTTGTCAGAACTCTCCACTATGACCCATCCACCTTGGGTGGCCCTACACAGCATCATTCGTAGTTTCATTGAGTTAGACAAGGGTGTGGTGCATGTGATCAGTTTGATTAATTTTCTGTAATTGTGGGTTTCATTCTGCCCACCCTCTGACAATAAGGATAAGAGGCTTATGGAAGTTTCCTGATGGGAAAGACTGACTGGGTCTTGTTCAAATGGGTGGGGCCATGCTCAATAAGTCTTTAATCTGATTTTCTGTTGATGGGGAGGGCTGTATTCCCTCCCTGTTGCTTGACCTGAGACTATACTATGGTGGAGTTAATGAAGATAATGGCAGCCTCCTTCAAAAGGTCCTGTGTACCCCTGCTGTATTCAGTGGCCCCGACCTTGCAGCAGGCCACCGCCAACCCACGCCTCAGCTGGAGACACCTGGACACTCACAGGTAAGTCTGGGTCAGTCTCTTGTGGGGTCACTGCTCCTTTCTCCTGGGTCACTAGTGTGCACAAGGTTTTGTTTGTGCCCTCCAAGAGTCTGTTTTCCCAGTCCTGTGTAAGTTCTGTAATCAAATCCCACTGGCCTCCAAAGTCAAATTCTTTGGGGGTTCTCAGTCCCTTTGCCAAACCTCCAGGCTGGAAATCTGTTGTGGGTCCTGGAACTTTCTTGACAGGGCAAGAATTGTGCTGGTTTATCCAGTAGTCATGTATAGATATGAGAGTTAGACTATAAAGAAAGTTGAGCACTGAAGAATTGATGCTTTTGAAATGTGGTATTGGAGAAGACTCTTGAGAGTCCCTTGGACTGCAAGGGGATCAAACCAGTCAATCCTAAAGGAAATAAGTCCTGAATATTCATCAAAAGGACTAATGCTGAGGCTGAAACTCCAATACTTTGGCTACCTGATGCAAAGAACTGACTCATTGGAAAAGACCCTGATGCTGGGAGAGACTGAAGGCAGGAGAAGCGGACACAGAGGATGAGATGGCTGGATGGCATCACTGAATCTATGGACATGAGTTTGAGTAGGCTGTGGGAGTTGGTGATGGGCAGGGAAGCCTGGTGTGCTGCAGTCCATGGGGTCACAAAGAGTCAGACATAACTGACTGACTGAAATGACCCGAACTAAAATTAGAAAGTGATAATCTTGAAATAACTGATTTGATGACCATTATTTTTATTTAAAACATACTGTTTTTTGGGGGGAGTTGTAACATTCCCTTTGGGGATTTGAAGAAGTCATGTGCAGACCTAGAGAGAGAGATTGTTTACAGTTAAGAATAATTTTCAGAGCTTAGCACTGCTATTCATAGTAATGTTTATCGCTTAATGATATAAATTTGTAATGCAAAATACATTCCTCCATTTCTTAAGTCAATACTAAATTAAATAAATAAATGGATTCACTTTTAGTAACAAAAATTCCCCATGATGAAAGATTAATTTTTGTTAGGAACATGATTTTAAATTACTGATGAACAGATTAATTTTTAAATATATTTCAGATCAAATACCATATTCTATTTAAAATTTTAAGAATGTTCTTTAATAGTTTAAAGCTCACAGGCCCCAAATAATTAGAAAACAATGACTACCTCACAAACTATGAGAAATAGGATAGAAATCAAAGGCCAATGGGTGGGATGATCATCCCATTCTTTTCTCCCCTCCTTTTAATTTCAATAAAGTAATGTTGATAAAGAACCCACTGATGTTAGGCACTGCTTTTATTAGAGATGTAGTGATTAATAAATCCTTGTCATGACTACCAGAAGCATCCACTGTATTCTAAATATGAGAAATTGGTTTACATTGCATGTACTATAAAAGGTCTATAAATAGTACTGTATTTTGGAGTATATGGCAGCTGAGGGTTTGGCTACTCTGCAAATATTATTGACAACGTGTAATATTTATTTAATTTAACTTCATTCCTACAATGGTCCAGACAATGCAATAGCTGCTAAAGTGATGACAAAACAGACACAAGTGATGTTTTCTTGGAAATTAGAGTCCACTAATATTAAGGAAAGTAGGATAGATCAAATATCCTGAATTCAAAACTACCAATGATTATATATTTTATTTTCCCCTCTATATCTGAACTCATGTTTCAGTATGCACATGAAATATAGAGGAATAAAGAAAATAAAAAAAAAAAATTTTAATCATTCATATCTAAATTAGAATTAATTCTATAATTGTGAATGTATGAAAAGATGTTATAAATTATGCTCATATAAATACTTCGACGTTATCATTCCTAAGATATATTGTAGATTCTCCACCACATGAAGATCTTTGAGCCGCTTCACCTACAGTTTTGTTTTGTTTTTTTTTCTGAATCACACGTGATTTCTGTCCTTTGTCTCATCTTGTATACTATCAATTCCCCCATTTCTGTTTTCCTTATTCTTCTATAACAGAAAAATGTTATTTCTATACTTCTAAGTGCAAAATCGTAAATTAATGAGCTGGACTGCTGACAACAATCTGAGCTCATTAAGCATTTCTATGAAGAATTTCCATTCCTAAAAGGAATTCTGATACCAGCTAGTAAGGTCATTTAATTTCCATTCCTATAATTACTAGATGTAGAAAAGACACTGTTCTAGATGTATTTTAGAGAAAACTTACTACTTAACATAATAAATATTTTTATTTTTGAAAGGATGGTTAGATTTCAATCAATTCTGCATATTTATTTGAATATATAGGACTCTCCGGGCTTCCCTGATGGCTCAGACAGTAAAGAATTCACCTTCAGCGTGGGAGAACTGGGTTTGATCCCTGGGTTTGGAATATCCCCTGGAGAATGGTAGGGCAACCCAGTCCAGTATTCTTACCAGGAGAATCCCCATGGACAGAGGAGCCTGGCAGGCTACAGTCCATGGGGTCACAAAGAGTCAGACATGACTGAGCGACTAAGCACAGCACAGTAACTCTCAGGAAACTTTGATGCTATAATACAAACAATCATTAGGAGAGAAAAGGCATGTTTGTACATTTTCTCTGATTTGATAAAGGGAGACTCAGTTCTTTGGTCTTTCTAAATGCATTGACTATACCTGGAGTGAAAGATTCACTGGTGACAGAAAACAACACACCAGACGCAGAAATCAAGCATTTCTATCAGCATTAGGCAATTAGAAACACTTTGAAACCAATGGCTTTCCAGGATGACTAACAATCAGTTCACTGGTAGCAACTGGGAATAGAATTACTCTAGGTGCTGTTTTCTTAGAACCTTATTGTCCAGAGCTTTCTTAGTATCATGCATTTTTTTTCCCACAGAGTTCCTAAGCCATAATAAATATCTAGTAGTTCCATTGCTATGTTGTGATGCTTATGCAACTGAATAAGTTTTATACTCTAAAAACAGCATTTATTTGGCAAAAATTAAAATCCAGTTAGAAACTGACACATTTCTCATCTTACATTGATTTTCCTGTGATACCTGCTTTTTTACAGCAAATGGTGAAAATAAATTTGTACAGGTATGACATAAGCATTGAAAATAACAGCTTAATTTAGAGCAATGAAAAATGTAATGTGATAGAATTTATGTGTTAGTAAGGCTTACTTCTTGGGTATCAGATAGAGGGAAAGGTAAATGCTATGTTAAAAAGAGACAGTTGCTATTAATGAAGGTAACTAGCAAAGATTTAAAGAAAGTGAAAGACTGAATTGTCTCATCAAGAGTGTTCTAGACAGGGAGGAAAAATAGGAGAAAGACTCATGTGTGTATGTGTGTGTCTGTGTGTATGCTCGCGTGCGTGCATGCATGCGTCCTCAGTCATGTCCAGCTTTTGTGACTCCATGGACTGTGACCCCCCAGGTTTATCTATCCATGGAAATTTTCAGGCAAGAATACTGGAGGCAGGTTGCTCTTTCCTACTCTGTGGCATCTTCCCAACACAGGGATTGAAACCGCATCTCTTTGGTCTCTAGCATTGGCAGGCAGATTCTTTACCACTGAGCTACCCAGGAAGAAATACCCTTAAGCATGTATAAATCTGCCTAGTGAACTTTAAAAAAAAAAGTCAGTATGACTGGAGGTTAGTAGGTAAGTACAAATATAAGAATGCACTGGAGACACATTATAAAAGGCATCATACTTACACTTTATGAAAATTGTAAGGATTTTGGCTTCCACTCTGATGGCAAAGGAGCCATCAAAGTGCTTTGAGCAGAGAAGTATGATTATGTAAACAAGAGTTAACCTGGATTGCATGATTGCTCTGTTAATAGAATTTATACAAGGAAGTAGAAAGATATACCCATCTGAATGCAGAGTTCCAAAGAATAGCAAGGAGAGATAAGAAACTATTTTTAAGCGAGCAATGCAAAGAAATAGAGGGAAACAATAGAATGGGAAACACTAGAGATCGCTTCAAGAAAATTAGAGATACCAAGGCAACATTTCATGCAAAGATGGGCACAATAAAAGACAGAAACCATATGGACCTAACAGAAGCAGAAGTTATTAAGAGGTGACAAGAATACAGAGAAGAACTATACATAAAAGATCTTCATGACCCGGATAAACACGATGGTGTGATCACTCACCTAGAGCCAGATACCTTGGAGTGTGAAGTCAAGTGGGCTTTAGGAAGCGTCACTACAAACAAAGTTAGTGGATGTGATGGAATTCCAGCTGAGCTGCTTCAAAATCCTAAAAGATAATGCTGTGAAAATGATGCACTCAGTATGCCAGCAAATTGGGAAAACTTGGCAGTGGCCACAGGACTGGAAAAGGTCAGTTTTCATCCCAATTCTGAAGAAGTGCAATGCCAAAGAATGTTCAAACTACTGCACAATTGCACTCATTTCACATGCTGGCAAAGTAATGCTCAAAATTCTCCAAGCTAGGCTTCAATAGTACATGTAACAACAACTTACAGATGTTCAAGTTGGATTTAGAAAAGGCAGAGGAACCAGAGATCAAGTAGGCAACATTCATCAGATCATAGAAAAAGCAAGAGAATTCCAGAAATAAAGAACATCTACTTCTGGTTCATTGACTCGCCAAAGCCTTTGACTTTGTGGATCACAACAAACCATGGAAAATTCTTAAATAGATGGGAATACCAGACCACCTGACCCGCCTCTTGATAAACCTGTATGCAGGTCAAGAAGCAACAGTTAGAACCAGACATGGAAAAACAGACTGGTTCCAAATTGGGAAAGGAGTACTTCAAGGCTGTATATTGCCACCCTATTTATTTAACTTAATATGCAGAGTACATAATGCAAAATGCTGGGCTGGATAAAGCACAAGCTGGGATCAAGATTGCCAGGAGAAATATCAATAACCTCCTGTCTTTTTCTTGATCTTAGAGGTCTTGAAATACCTTTCGCATTTCATCATTAAATACAACGTGGGCTGTGAGATTGTCTTATATTTTCTTTAATACTTTATGTCACCTCTATACCTACTCTTTTGAGTTTTTATCATAAACACGTACTGTGTCAGAGTTTTTTCTCCATCTTTTGAGATGATCACATAATTTTTATTCTTCAACTTACTAATGTTGTGCATCTCACTGATTGATTGAGTTATCAAACCATTCTTGAATCTCTGTACTAAATCCTACTTGATCATGTTGTATAACCCTTAGAATGTATTATTCAGTTTGGTTTGCCAATATTTTTGATAATTTTACACATATGCTCATAAGTGATATTGGCTTTTAATATTCTTTTCTTGTGTGATTTCATTTTGTCTGCATTTGATATCAGGGTGATAATGACCTCATAGAGTGTGTTTGGAAGTTTAACTTCCTCTACAGTTTTTTGGATTAGTGTGAAAAACTAGGTTCTATTAACTCCTCTAAATATTTAAATTATAATTCACTTGTGAAATTTGTTCCTGGTTTTCTGTTTTGGGAGTTTTTTTTTTTTTTTTTAATATTGATTCAATTCTATTACTTGTAATTAGTCTGTTCTTATTTTCTATTTCTTCCTAAATCAGTCTTTGGAGATTCAACATTACTAGGAATTTGTTCATTTCTTTTAGGTTGTTCATTTCATTGGTGTATAATAGTTTGTAGTGATCTACGATCCTTTGTTTTACTGTAGTGATGGTTGTAACTTCTTTTTCATTTCTAATATTGTTTATTTTGGTCCTCTTTCTTTCTTAATGAATTCGGCTTGAAGTTTATCAATGTTGCTGATCTTTTCAAAGAACTAGCTATTAATTACATTGGCATTTTCTATTTTTTTGCCTTTATTTCATTGACTTCTCTAATCTTTATGTCCATTCTATTACTAAATTTGGCTTTTTGTTTTCTTGTTCTTTTCCTCCCTAATTCCTTTAGGTGTAAAGGTAGAATTTTTATTTTAGATTTTTCTTGTTTCTTAAGGCAGGCTTGTAAATCTGTAAACTGCTCTCTTTGAGTTGCTTTGCTGTGTCACATCAATTTTGGATCACTGTGTTTCATTTTTCATTTATCTCAGGACATTTTTGATTTCTAGTTTAATTTCTTTGGTGACTCAATGATTTTGTTTTGTAGTATGTTTTTAAACTCCAACTTATTTGTGTTTTTGCAGGTTTTTTTTTTTTTTCTTTTTCTTTTGTTGATTTCTAATCTCACAACTTTGTGGTTAGAAAAGATGCCTAGAAAATAAATAAATAAATAAATAAAAAAGAAAAAGAAAAGATGCCTAGTATGATTTCAAACTTCTTAAATTTGCTGAGACTGCTTCTATGGCCTAGTACCTAATCTATCTTGAAAAAAAATTCCATGTGCACTTGAGAAGAATGTGTGACCAGCTGCTTTTGAGTGGAATGTCTTATATATATATATATATATATATATATATATATATATATATATATAATTAAGTCCATTTGATCTAACATGCCATATAGTTCAATTTAGTCAGTCATGTCCGATTCTTTGTGACCCCATGAATCACAGCACCCCAGGCATCCCTGTCAATAACAAACTCCCAGAGTTTACTTAAACTCATGCACATCGAGTCGGTGATGCCATGCAGCCATCTCATCCTCTGTTGTCCCCTTCTCCTCCTGCCCCCAATCCCTCCCAGCATCAGGGTCTTTTCCAGTGAGTCAGCTCTTCGCATGAGGTGGCCGAAGTATTGGAGTTTCAGCTTCAGCTTTAGTCCTTCCAATGAACACCATCTCCTTTGGGATGGACTGGTTGGATCTCCTTGCAGTCCAAGGGACTTTCAAGGGGCTTCTCCAACACCACAGTTCAAAAGCATCAATTTTTTGGCGCTCAGCTTTCTTCACAGTTCAATTCTCACATCCATACATGACTATTGGAAAAACCATAGCCTTGACTAGATGGACCTTTGTTGGCAAAGTAATGTCTCTGCTTTTTAATATGCTATCTAAGTTGGTCATAACTTTCCTTCCAAGGAGTAAGCGTCTTTTAATTTCATGGCTGCAGTCACCATCGGCAGTGATTTTGGAGCCCCCCAAAAAAATAAAGTCTGACACTGTTTCCACTGTCCCCCCATCTATTTCCCATGAGGTAATGGGACCAGATGCCATAATCTTAGTTTTCTGAATATTGAGCTTTAAGCCAACATTTTCACTCTCCTCTTTCACTTTCATCAAGAAGCTTTTTAGTTCCTCTTCACTTTCTGCCATATGGGTGGTGTCATCTGCATATCTGAGGTTATTGATATTTCTCCCAGCAATCTTGATTCCAGCTTGTGCTTCTTCCACCCCAGCATTTCTCATGATGTACTCTGCATATAAGTTAAATAAGCAGGGTGACAATATACAGCATTGACATTCTCTTTTTCCTATTTGCAACCAGTCTGTTCTACACCCAGTTCTAACTGTTGCTTCCTGACCTGCATACAGGTTTCTCAAGAGGCAGATCAGGTGGTCTGGTATTCCCATCTCTTTCAGAATTTTCCACAGTTTATTGTGATCCACACAGTCAAAGGCTTTGACATAGTCAAAGCAGAAATAGATGTTTTTCTGGAACTCTCTTTCTTTTTCAATGATCCAGCGGATATTGGCAATTTGATCTCTGGTTCCTATGCCTTTTCTAAAACCAGCTTGAACATCTGGAAGTTCTCGGTTCACGTATTGCTGAAGCCTGGCTTGGAGAATTTTGAGCATTACTTTACTAGCGTGTGAGATGAGTGCAATTGTGTGGTAGTTTGAGCATTCTTTGGCATTACCTTTCTTAGGGATTGGAATGAAAACTGACCTTTTCCAGTCCTGTGGCCACTGCTGAGTTTTCCAAATTTGATGGCATATTGAGTGCAGCTCTTTCACAGCATCATCTTTCAGGATTTGAAATAGCTCAACTGGAATTCCATCACATCCACTAGTTTTGTTTGTAGTGATTCTTCCTAAGGCCCACTTGACTTCACATTCCAGGATGTCTGGCTCTAGGTGAGTGAGTACACCATTGTGATTATCTGGGTCATGAAGATCTTTTTTGTACAGTTCTTCTGTGTGTTCTTGCCACCTCTTCTTAATATCTTCTGCTTTTGTTAGGTCCACACCATTTCTGTCCTTTATTGAGCCCATTTTTGCATGAAATGTTCCCTTGGTATCTCTAATTTTCTTGATGAGATCTCTAGTCTTTCCCATTCTGTTGTTTTCCTCTATTTCTTTGCATTGATCACTGAGGAAGGCTTTCTTATCTCTCCTTGCTATTCTTTGGAACTCTGCATTCAAATGGGAATATCTTTCCTTTTCTCCTCTGATTTTCACTTCTCTTCATTTCACAGCTATTTGTAAAGCCTCCTCAGACAACCATTTTGCCTTTTTGAATTTCTTTTCCATGGGGATGGTCTAAATCCCTTTCTCTTGTACAATGTCATAAACCTCCGTCCATAGTTCATCAGGCTCTCTGTCTATCAGATCTAGTCCCTTAAATCTATTTCTCACTTCCACTGTATAGTCATAAGGGATTTTATTTAGGTCATACCTGAATGGTTTAGTGGTTATCCTTACTTTCTTCAATTTAAATCTGAATTTTGCAATAAGGAGTTCATGATCTGAGCCATAGACAGGACCACTGTTTTGTCTAACTCAATGAAACTAAGCCATGCCGTGTGGGTCCACCCAAGATGGACAGGTCATAGTGGAGAGGTCTGACAGAATGTGGTCCACTGGATAAGGGAATGGCAAACCACTTCAGTATTCTTGCCTTGAGAACCCCATGAACAGTATGAGAAGGCAAAATGATAGGATACTGAAAGAGGAACTCTCCAGGTCGGTAGATGCCCAATATGCCACTGGAGATCAGTGGAGAAATAACTCCAGAAAGAATGAAGGGATGGAGCCAAAGAAAAAACAATACCCAGTTGTGGATGGGACTCGTGATAGAAGCAAGGTCCAATGCTGTAAAGAGCAATATTGCATAGGAACCTGGAATGTTAGGTCCATGAATCAAGGCAAATTGGAAGTGGTCAAACAGGAGATGGCAAGAGTGAATGTTGACATTCTAGGAATCAGCAAACTAAAATGGACTGGAATAGGTGAATTTAACTCAGATGACCATTATATCTACTACTGTGGGCAGGAATCCCTTAGAATAAATGGAGTAGCCATCATAGTCAACAAAAAAGTCCAAAAAGCAGTACTTGGAGGCAATCTCAAAGACAACAGAATGATCTCTGTTCGTTTTCAAGGCAAACCATTCAATATCACAGTAATCCAAGCCTATGCCCCAACCAGTAATGCTGGAGAAGCTGAAGTGGAACGGTTCTATGTAAGACCTACAAGATCTTTTAGAACTAACAGCCAAAAAAGATGTCCTTTTCATTATAGGGGACTGGAATGCAAAAGTAGCAAGTCAAGAAACTCCTGGAGTAACAGGCAAATTTGGCCTTAGAGTACGGAATTAAGCAGGGCAAAGGCTAATAGAGTTTTGCCAAGAGAATGCACTGGTCATAGCAAACACCCTCTTCCAACAACACAAGAGAAGACTCTACACATGGACATCACCAGATGGTCAACACTGAAATCAGATTGATTATACTCTTTGCAGCCAAAGATGGAGAAGCTCTATACAGTCAGCAAAAAACATGCCATATAGGGTCAGTGTTTTTGTATTAATTTTCTGTCTGTATAATCTTTCCATCAATAGTAGTATGGTGTTAAGATCTCATACTTCTATTATGTTACCATCAAGTTCTCCCTTTTTCTTGGCTAAATTTTTGCTACTTATGTGCTCCCATGCTGAGTACAAATGTATTTACAATTATTGTATTGTTTCCCTGGATGATGCCTTTTTATTATGCAATGTCTCTCTTTGTCTTTATTTAAATTATTTGTTTCAAAGCTTAGTTTTTCTGATATAAGTGTTGTTATACTTTTTTTTTTTTTTCCATTTTCACTTGCATGGACTATCTTTCTATTCCCTCACTTTTAATTTGTGTGCATCTTTAGATCTGACGTGAGTCTCTTGGAGGCAATATATATATATATATATTCAGTTACTCTATGTCTGTTGATTGGAGTATTTAATCCATTTACATGTGAAGAAATTATTAGTAGATATACACTTATTGTTATTTTGTTCATTTTGGGGGGGATTATTTCATTGTTCATTTTTCTCTCACTTTCCTTCTGATTTACTAACCACATTTAGTGTAATGTTTGAATTCTTTTACTTCTTTATATATGCAATTCCTTAAAGTAGCTTATTTCTTAATTTTGAAAGCTTGCTAACAACTCTGTATCTTGACATATATCCCAAGTTTACTATTTTAGATAGCACATTTCACATCTATTTGCTTTGTGTTTTCCTTAACTACTTACTTTGGATATAGATTAATTTACTACTTTTCACATTTAGCCTTCCTACTAGTCTTATTTCCTACCTTTATTGTATATTTGCCTTTAACAATGAGTTCTTTTCTATTGTAATTTTTATGTTTCTAGTTGTAGCTATTTCCTTGTAGCTTAGAGAAAGTCCTTTAACATTTCTTACTAAGCTGGTTATGTGGTGCTGAACTGTTTTAGCATTTGCTTATCTATAAAACTTTTGATCTCTCCTTCAAAACTGAATGATAATCTTGCCAAGTTAGAATATTCTCTATTGTAGATTTTTCCCTTTCTTCATTTTAAGTATGTTATGTCCCTACTTTCTGGTCTGCAATGTTTCGGCTGAAAAGTCAGCTTTTATTTTTATGGCAATTCCCTTGCATGTCACTAGTTGTTTTTCCCTTACTGCTTTTAGTATTCTCTCCTTATCTTTAACTTTTGCCCTTTTAATAATGTGTTTTCTCACTGTGGCTATCCATTCTTCTCCTGAGTTCTTTGATAGCTTTATTATCATTACTTTGCACTCTTTATCAAATAAGATTGCTTATCTTCATTTCCCTTAGTTCTTCTAGGGTTTTATCTAGAATATGTTTAAAATTAAGGAATTTCAAACACATTCCTCTGTCATCTCATTTTACCTAAATTGATTATTTTTACTATTTAGTTGATAGGTTGGTTATGTGTCTTGATCTTGGAGAAGTGTCCTTATGTAGGAAACTTCCTATGGGGCCCAGGATTGCACTACCCTCTGCCAGCAAAGATATATGTTCTGGGGGGGGGGGGGGGCTTTATATGGGCCACATTTTTCCTTCATAGTGTAGGACTGACTACTGAGGGCAGGTGTGACTGTCTTTTGGTCCAGTTGATTACCAAGCCCTGCTTTTTGCATAGAATGTTGGCTGATGCTATATGGGACCAGATCATAGGATACTTGGCTGCACAGTCAGGGGACCATTAGTTTTGTGCTGGCTAGCTTGTAGGTAGGTTGGATTATAGGCAACTGGCTTCAGAGCCACAAGGTTTCCCAGGGCTATTCCTCACCCACTGGTGGGTATAGCCAGATCTTGGGGATGCTGGCTGCTTGGTCCAAAGGTCTTGGAGCTGGTGTCAGTCTGCTTTTGGACAGGGCCATGTTTGGTGGTTAGCTGCAGGGCTTTAGAAGTCCCAGCGCTAGTGCCACTACACTGATGGGTGTGATCAGGTGTGGAGCTCTCCTTTGGGAGGCAATATGGCCTTGGGTGATAGAGCACTCAGGGATTCCTAAGACTGGCAGCCTCCCGGTGGGTGGGGCTGTGTCTTTGACCATCAAGCTGCTTGGTGTGGAACATACCAAGACTGGTGACAACCAGTTGGTAAGCAGGGCTGGATCCTAGACACTAATGAGCTAGAAGAAGGATACCAAAAGTGGTGTTTGCTAGTACCAGTGTCCTAGTCATAGAATAAATTTCCAAAATGACTGCTGCCAGCATCTGTGTCCCCAGAGTGAGTCACAATCACCTCCTTGTCTCTTTAAGAGACTTTCCAAGATTAGCAAGTGCACCTTGCCCAAGGTCCTTTCAAATTGCTACTTCTGACTTGGGTATTACAGTGTGTGAGACTTTGGGTCTGCACCCTTTAAGAGTGGAATGTCTATTTCCCTCAGTTTTCTAGCTCTCCCAAAAGCAAATCCTACTGGTTTTCAAGCATTCTGATGGCTTACATTTCCCATGTAAGACCCCTGGTCTGAGAAGCCCAATGTAGGACTTGGACCCCTTGCTCTTTCAGGAGAAGCTCTGCAGTTGTATTTAGTCTCCCATTTGTGGGTTGCTCACATAGGCTATTAGTCTTGACTTCACCACACGTCTATCCCTCTAACTGTCACATTGGGGCTGCTTCTTTATATCTTTAGTTGCAGAAGAACTTTTATATTAGTCTTGAGACATTCTCATCAATATTTACTCTGTAAATAGTTGTACTTCTCCTGCACTTCTGGGGAAAAGGTGAGCTAAAAGTCTTCCCACTCTTCCATCTTGGCCACTCCTCCAGAACTAATATATTATTAATTAAAGGCTTAAATTAAAAGAATGCATTTTAATTTGGTTTCTTAAAATGATAAAATTGTTGATATTAAAATTTTAGTGAATAAAAAATAATGTAGAAGAAGAGACAGATATCTGGTACAAATGAATTTCAAATAAGGTATATAGCTACTCCATCTTAAAGGAGGGGTAACGTAAGCCTCCATTCATTAAGTTTGGTCTGCACATAGTGACTTGCAAAGGGTACCAAAAGAAAGAAAAACAGAGTGATTTTTCAGAATAGTCTGACAAGCAATACTTCAGCCAGGTATTGTGAGGTCAGTGTCAATACTCTCATAAATCTTCATAATAGTATATATCTTGGATATGATATAATAAAAATGACACTTTGCTTCTATAGTCTTCCTCCCCAAAATCCATCTATCCATGTTAATTCAAGACAGGGGCTTCTTACAATCTACCTGATCAGCATTCCTGGAAACCATCAAGGTCATCAAAAACAAGGAGAATCTGTGAAACTGCTACAGCCTAAAGAAGACTTTGGAGGTAAGACAACTAAATATGAGGCTATATCCTGGACAGAATCTCTAGCAGAAAAACACAGGAAATGTGCCAGCGTGTCTGGAAACCAAGGAGGCATCTGGGGTACGTCAATGGACTGTAGTTGGGGGACAGAGTACCTTCCTAGGGTCATTTTTTGAGAGGTTTCCAGAGGGTTCATTAAATCCATTAAAATGTATAAGAACATTGATCAGATGATATCCAGAATGCTAATTTATTCCAGAAGAAGCAGGTGATCTCAAGAAAAGATTCTGCCTCAGCTTGGGTTTGGAACACATTACAAATTTTGTTTTTACAGATAAAATAGCAATGGGAGAATGCTGTGGTAGTGACTATATAGTGCGTTACAGAAGATGAGTAAACTATGGAGTTGGAAATGCTTTAGGAAAATATGCATTTTCCCACATTATTAGGGTTAGTATCAACTGTTTCTTTCTTCAAGAACAGAACAATATTTTACATTTCTCAAAGACATGCCAATTTGATCCAGTAATCTTAAATCTAGATGCATACCTTCACTTGATAATTACATGAAAGCAAATATTTACATAGAAGGATGTTTATGATAGCAATGTTTGAAAAAATAAAAAAAAACCTGGAAAACTGGGTCAAATTCTATTTTTATTTCTCATAGATTACATGCTGACTCTAAAGTGAGGTTAACCAAACTTGGCCCAGCAAGCTAGTCACATAATCTTGTAAATAAGGTTTTTCTGAAAAACAACTTTTTTACACAGTAAACAAAAAATAAGAAGGTCATTCATTGGCCACTGAGAAATTGTTTTGCTAAGGGCTGTGTTACAAAGCCACAGGTGAGCAAAATATAAACTATGAATAATGTGTGCTATACTTTGTCCATGAATAGTTTGTCAATACGTGGAGAAATTACCTTACTTAACAAAATGAGGTAATATTGTTAAGCTAGTTTACCGATTTGCTTTCACAAATAGGTTTAACTTTGTTGATCAAGTTGCTGGCTCATAAAGTACCACTAGTTCTATCCCTCCTAGATTAAGTTACCTATTGTTTTATTGAGTGATAAATGATCAATCTTTTTTTTTTTTTAATCCAGTTGATGTGATCTGATTTTTACTTTGGGAATATTAACCTGGCAATAATACAGGACAGAGTGGAGTGGAAAGAAACATCCGGGGGAACAAAAGGTCGGGGAAAGCATGGGGGAAGAATGTATGTCACACAGAGCCAACAGAGCAAATTCACTGCCGTTTTCTCAAAAGAACACAGGACTGATTAGGAAACACGGAATTCTTCCATTCTGTGTCAACTCTGCCTGCCCTCCTCCAATCACCACTTTCCATTCTCCTCCACCTCCATCTTGAATCACCAATACAAGGAGTGTGGAAGATATAGGGCATGCCACTCATCCTGGGGGATGGTGTTTGTGATGTTGAAGGTGAGGTTTCTGGGGATGGCGGCTGAGGGGTGGTGGTGTCTCATGTACGCGCACCTCTCAATGTCTCCTCTGGGCCCTGATTCTAAGATAGAAAGCAGATTTCCAAACAGTGTCCTGTCAGTGCCAGCCACATCCTCAGGTCTGAAATGATCAATCTTAATAAAGGTTTCAGTAGAGCCCTCTCACAGGATTTTTGCAGTTTATGAGGTGGTTCCCATTATCATTTAAAATGTTTAAGGATAAATTATAGATCTTTCAGATGAGATTACATTTTACTGCCCTCTTCCTATTTCTGAGCATCAGAACTGAATATTATACCAGTTCCTCATTATATTAGACATGTAGTATTTTTTTATATATATAGTGAAGAAAAAACTCAAATTTTTTTTTTATTTTGAAATCTCATTGTCAGCCTTTTTAATGAATCATTTATACCTTTCATACTTTGCATAGAAATTGAAGACAAGAGTATCACACAATGGCCCTAGCACAAAATGTCTACATTCAGGGGTAAACTACTTTTCTTTTCCTGAAAATAAGGACTATAATTTTTAAATTTCCAGAGTATTTTGTTGAAACAATTCACTTTTTCACCCTTTCAAAAGTTATTTTTATGTTCCATACATTCAAATAATAGAATAGGATCTGGGGATGGAGAAAAGAATAATATACTGAAATTCCTTTCTTAATTGGGTTCACTGGGGCAAGAGAATGAAAAAAAAAAAGCATTGGGCAAGAAAAAGAAAGAAAGAAAAGGAAAAGAGAGGAAGGAAAAAAGAAATAAGAAATATGTGTGTGAAGAAAATAAAGTAGTATCAAGAGCTAGAAAGAGTGAGGGAGTAAGGACAGTGTAAAAGAGCTGTCAGAGTTGCCTTTCTGAAGAAATGATGGTTGCCGCTTGAGGATAAGGGAGCCCCATAAAAATCCCTGATTTCCAAATCAGGGTGTACGGCACATTCTCAGAGAGAGTCATGAGATATATACATATACACACACACACACACACCAAAAAGCATCTTTCAAAACAGGGGTTAACCCTAGAGTATGCCAACATCAAAGTGAACTTTGGCATACACAGTTTCCACTGAAACTTGGAAAACACAATTTCATGTTCTCCTGAAATGCAGAGAGTGGGTGATAAAGAACAGGATCAAACTAAATAGAAATGTAATACTAAAATCATTATAAATCTAGATGCTCATGGAGTTATACCTTTATCATAGGGGGTAATTGGAAAATAAACTCACTACAGAGCACAGCTTCAAGGAAACTGTTTTTTCAAACTTGGAACTGGGAAGAGAAGGAAAAATAATACAACAACCTCTCCCACTCATAATGCACAGTCATGAGATACCTTAAACAGGTTTTGAGAATTCATCCATGTTCTCTGTGTGATTTGAAGATGACAAAAAGAGCATCTAATTGAAAATGGCCTCAGTCTGATAATAGTTTACAAAGATTTTGTGAGCAAATAACTTGATCACCAGACCCTAAGAAATAGTTTGGTAATACAAAGCCAATAGAAATGTGTATACACATTCTCAGATGACATACTAAAGATCTTCACTGCAGCATTATTCATAACATTAAACAATTACATTGATTCAAATATGTGTCAAGAGTTGAATGGATAATCAAACTATGATAAATTAATGCAAAATGATATTAGATAACATTGAAGACTTAGAAATCCACACTGTAAACAACCACAGATGAAGCTCATGAACATGTTAAACAGAAGAAGCCAGACATTAAAGGGCCATGGCTGTATATTTTCTTATGCGCTGCTTCTGATAGGCAAAGGTAATATATTACTCTGGACAGCAGAGAGCAGTGGTCAGCTTTACACAGAGATGACAGGGTAGCTGCCGGTGATGGGGCTGGAATACTGACAGTGCTCTCTTTCATGATCTGAGAGTTCATCACATGGATGTGTTCACTTCATCAAAATGCACTGTGTTGTAGAGTTATGATTTATGTATTTGAGTATGTATGTTTCACTTCAATAAATTAAAAAATAATAACCTCATGTATTGTCCTCCATATTTGCTCTCTCAATATCAAAAATATTGATTAGCTTTTGCCTATATAAGAATATTTATTCTGGGTACATCATGCAAAATGCCAGGCTGGATGAAATACAAGCTGGAATCCAGATTGCTGGGAGAAATATCAGTAACCTCAGATATGCAGATGACATCCCCCTTATGGCAGAAAGCGAAGGAGAACTAAAGAGCCTCTTGATGAAAGTGAAAGAGGAGAGTGAAAAAGCTTAAAACTCAACATTCAAAAACTAAGATCATGGCATCTGGTCCCATCACTTCATGGCAAATACATGACGAATCAGTGGAAACAAACAATGACAGACATTTATTTTTGGGTTCCAAAATCACTGCAGATGGTGACGGCAGCCATGAAATTAAAAGATACTTGCTCCTTGGAAGAAAAAATATGACACACCTAGACAGCATATTAAAAAGCAGAGACATTACTTTGCCAACAAAGGACTGTCTAGTCAAAGTTATGGTTTTTCCAGTAGTTATGTATGGATGTAAGAGTTGGACTGTAAAGAAAGCTGAGTGCCGAAGAATTTATACTTTTTTTTTGTTGTTGTTGTTTATTTTAATTTTTATTTCATTTTTCTACTAGTTCTTGTTTTACAAAGGTATTGGACACTGACAAATTCATAATAAAATGAAAATTGTACCTTGTGTGTGTGTTAGTTGCTCAGTTGTGTCCAACTCTTTGCGACCCCATGGACTGCAGCCCACCAGGCCTCTCCGTCCATGGAATTTCCCAGGCAAGAATACCGGAGTGGGTTGCCATTCCCTTCTCCAGAATTTATACTTTTGAACTGTGGTGTTGGAGAAGACTCTTGAGAGTCCCTTGGTCTTCAAGGAGATCAAACCAGTCAATCCCAAAGGAAATCAGACTTGGACATTCATTGGAAGAACTGATGCTGAGGCTGAAACTCCAATACTTTGGCCACCTGATGCAAAGAACTGACTCATTGGGAAAGACCCTGATGCTGAGAAAGATTGAAGGCAGGAGGAGAAGGGGACAACAGAGGATGAGATGGTTGGATTGCATCACTGACTCGATTGACATGAGTTTGAGCAAGCTCCAGGAGTTGGTGATGGACAAGGAAGCCTGGTATTCTGCAGTCCATGGTGTCTCAAAGAGTCAGATATGAGTGAGCAACTGAACTGAACTAAATATTTTTAAACATCATTGCTAGATTAATGATAACATTTTGTGAAACTTGGTAAAATGCATTGGGGTCTTCAAACAGTGTGGTTAATTTTATGTGCAAGTCTAGTTATGTCACTTTTATGGAAAACTCGGGGTAACTATTTTTTTATGCATTTCTAGAAAGATATACATTACAGAAAACCATTTTTCCAAGATTACTGAAAATAATATTCTGATATTCATTGCTAAAAAAAGGAAGAACTTTGAAAATTAGTAAAGTATAGATAAGTACCAAGAGGAATTAAATAAAATTACAAAAGCCGAGTAAAATATGAAAGCAATTTCAATTATTTTAAAATGTTTTTCCTTTTATAAAAAAACATTTATGTTAGAGGTTCTATACTTTTTCCTATAGACTTTATCAGTAATACCTTAAGTACCATATGTGTATTTTTCCAAAACCACCAAATCACTTTCATGAATATAATCTAGTTTCATAATCAAAAGAATCTATAAATGTAGTCAATAGAAAAGTATTTCATCCCCATTTTATTTTTAAGAAATTAAGTTTGCTAAATCTGAAATTACTGAGACAAATGCATTTTTTTAACTTTCAAATTTGTCCCTTATAGTATAATTTGCTTCAAATATTGAATTCATAAGCAGTCTTGATAAAATACAACAAATTTATCAATGTTCCCTTACTATATTATCATGTGAAAGTGAAAATGTCAGTTGCTTAGCCCAGTCAGACACTTTTTGACCCCATGGACTGTAGTCTGCCAGACTCTGCTGTCCATGGAATTCTCCAAGAATGCTGGAGAGGGCAGCCATTCCCTGCTCCAGGGATCTTCCCAACCCAGGAACTGAACCTGGGTCTCCTGCATTGCAGGCAGATTTTTTTTTACTGTCTGAGCCACAAGGGAAGCCCACTATATTATAATGTTAATGCATTTATAAATTTTACTGAATCTCTTTCACTTTTATAAAATTCTCCCAGATAAAATAAACAGATTAAGAAAAATATAAGTATAGATTTTACTTACTTCACTATAGATGCCCAGTATTGTTGATTTGGTTTGCTCCTTTTTCTCTTGATACCAATAAGTGTATATATATATATATATACCAAATAGAATATCCTTTTCATTTTATATTACATTAATGGAATCATTTTATGAAGTATTTAGGGTAATGACCATTGGCAATAGGAATTAATTTGTAAAAATTTTTGAGTTCATCTCAGAGATGAAAAAGGAAATTAGCATTAGAGATTCAGACTCAAATTTATAATAAAAATGAAAATTTTTATATGCAACATTTTCCTTATTAATAATTTCCACAAACGGGGAGTTGTCTTGTTCAATTTTCTTTTCTGTTATCTTTTTCATACGAAAGATGTAGCAGGAAGTATCATTCCACACTACTAAAAAGATGAATTGAACAAGATTGATCCTTGAATTTAGTTTGTTAGTAGCTCTAGATTGTTCCTTTTTTTTCCCCCTGGAATACAGGAGAAAAGCACAGAATGAAAACTGCCTTTCACATTTCATCACGTGTAATGTTACAAACTGGTAACAGCAATTTTCCAACAATAGAGAACTTCATTTTTATATGTTGAAGGTTGAAAAAAAATTAAACAAAGACTACTGACATATATGATGTGAATATTGTGTGTTTATATGTGATCACCCATGAAGCAAAAATTCTGTGACTGATCCCATTATAAAGTCATGATTGCTTAAAAGGTACATACATAACATAAACATATTTATGAGTGTACTTATATATCAGATACACAGATCATGAAGCAAGAATTGCTTTCAACTAATTTTGCAATTAAGGCCAGGTTAAGCCATGTTATATTGCTCCTAAATTTTTACTGTCAGACAATTAATATAGATATTGAGTGCATACTATATGTTAGACATTTATATATGTACTGATTATTCATAGCAGTTACAATTAACCAAAAATAATTGGCCTTTATAGAACTCATACTCTAGTGATATATATGAACAGTACTTAAGTAGACTAGTATTTGTAGTTGTTCAGTTGCTCAGTCATATCTGACTCTTTGTGACCCCATGGATGGCAACACGCCAGTCTTCCAGTCCTTCACTATTTCGCAGAGTTTGCTTAAACTTATGTCCGTTCAGTCGTTGATGCAATCCAACCATCTCATCCTGTTTTCTCCTTCCCATGCCTTCAAGTTTCCAAGAATTGGTGCCTTTTCCAATGAAATCAGCTCTTCATATCAGGTGGCCAAAGCATTGGAGCCTCAACAGCAGTCCTTCAATGAGTGTTCAGGACTGATTTCCCTTAAGATTGACTGGTTTGATCTCCTTGCTGTCCAAGGGACTCTCAAAATTCTTCCCCATCACTACAGTTCAAAAGCATAAATTCTTCAGTGCTCAACCTTCTTTATGGTCCAACTCTCACATTGGTACATGACTACTGGAAAAACCATAGCTTTGGCTATATGGAACTTTGCTGCCAAAACAGTGACTCTGCTTTTTAATACACTGTCTAGATTTTTCATAGCTTTTCTTCCAAGGAGCAAGTGTCTTTTAATTTCATTGCTGCAGTCACATCCACAGTGATTTTGGAGCCTAAGGAAATTAAGTCTGTCATTGTTTCAAAATTTTTCCCCATCAATTAAACATGAAGTAATGGGACCAGATGCCATGATCTCAGTTTTTTGAATGTTTAGTTTTAAGCTACCTTTTGCACTCTCCTCTTTCACCTTCATCAAGAGGCTAGTTAGTTCTTCTTTGTCTTCTGCCATTAGGGTGGTTTCATCTCTATAAATGAGGTTACTGATATTTCTCCTGGCAATCATGACTTCAGCGTGAGCTTCATTCAGCCTGGCATTTCACATAATGTACTCTTCATATAAGTTAAATAACCAGGGTGACAATATACAGCCTTACCATACTTCTTTCCCAATTTTGAACCAATCTGTTTTTCCATGCCCAGTTCCAACTGCTGCTTCTTGACCTGTATACAGATTCCTCAGGAGACAGGTAAAGTGGTCTGCTATTCCAAACTCATTAAGAATTTTCCACAGTTTGTAGTAATTCATGAAGTTAAAGGCTTTAGTGTAGTCAATGAAGCAGAAGTAGATGTTTTCATGGAATTCTCTCTTTTTTTTTTTTTTTTTGATCCAACAGATGTTGGTAATTTGACCTCTAATTCCTCTGTCTTTTCTAAATCCAGCTTGTACATCTGGAAGTTCTCAGTTCATGTACTGTTGAAGCCTAACTTGAAGGATTTTGAGTATCAACTCGCTAGCATGTGAAATGGGTGCATTTGTTCAATTGTTTGAATACTCTCTGGCATTGCCTTTCTTTGGGATTGGAATGAAAACTCACCTTTCCCATTCTTGTGGCCACTGCCGAGTCTTCCAAATACACTGGCCTATTCAGTACAGCACTTTTATAGAATCATCTTTTAGGATTTGGAATAGTTCAGCTGGAGTCCCATCATCTTCACTAGCTTTGTTCATAGTGATGCTTCTTAAGGCTCACTTGATTTCACACTCCAGGATGTCTGGCTCTAGGTTAGTGATCACACCATCAATGGTTATCAGGTTTATTAAAACCTTTTTTTTTGGGGGGAGGGGCACAGTTCTTCTGTATATCCTTGTCACGCCTTTTTAATATCTTCTACTCCTGTTAGATCCATGCCATTTCTGTCCTTTATTGTGCCCTTCTTTGCATGTAATATTCCTTTGGCATCTCTAATTTTTTTTGAAGAAAACTCTAGTCTTTCTTATTCTATTGTCTTCTATTTCTTAGTATTGTTCACTGAAGAAGGCTTTCTTATCTCTCCTTGCTCATGTCTAGAACTTTACATTCAGATGGATATATTTTTCCTTTTTTCATTTGCCTTTCTCTTCTTTTCTAGTTATTTGTAAGGCATCCTAAGACAACCATTTTGCCTTTATGTATTTCTTTTTCTTGGTGATGATTTTTTATCACCATCTCCTGTATGATGTTTCAAATCTCCATCCGTAGTTTTTCAGGCACTCTGTCTATCAGATCTAATCTCTTGAATCTTTTTGTCACTTCCACTGTATAATCATAAGGGTTTTAAATTAGGTTATACCTGAATTGACTACTGGTTTTCCCTACTTTCTTCAATTTAAGTCT
Organism: Cervus canadensis; assembly: GCF_019320065.1. Classification (NCBI taxonomy): domain Eukaryota; kingdom Metazoa; phylum Chordata; class Mammalia; order Artiodactyla; family Cervidae; genus Cervus; species Cervus canadensis. The sequence goes on from NC_057386.1 coordinate 95,312,118, forward strand.
GAATTTTGCTAAAAGGAGTTCATGATATGAGCCACTGTCAGCTGCTGGTTTTGTTTTTGTTGACTGCATTGAGCTTCCTCATCTTCAGCTGCAAAAAATATAATCAAGTGGATTTTGGAAATGATCATCTGGTGATGTCCATGTGTAAAGTTGTCTTGACTTGTTGGAGAGGACGTTTGTTATGACCAGGTGTTTTCTTGGCAAAACTCTGTTAGTCTTTGTCCTGCTATATTTTGTACTCCAAGGCCAGACTTGCTTGTTACTCCAGGTCTCTTTTGACTTTCTACTTTTGCATTCCAGTCCACTATGATGAAAAGGACATCTTGTGTTGGTGTTAGTTCCAGAAGGTCTAGTAGGTCTTCACAGAACCATCAACTTCAGCTTCTCAGCATCAGTTTTTGGGGGATAGACTTGAATTACTCTGATATTGACATTTGCCTTGGAAACGAACCAAGATTATTCTGTCATTTTTGAGACTGCACCAAGTTCTGCATTTTGGACTCTTTTCTTGACTATGAGGGCTACTCCACTTCTTCTAAGGTATTCTTTCCCACACTAGTAGATATGGCCTTCTGAATTAAGTTTGCCTGTACCCATACATTTTAGTTCATTGTTTCCTAAAATATCTATGTTCACTCTTATCATCTCCTGTTAGACCACTTCCAGTTTACCTTGATTCATGGGCCTAAACATCTAGATTCCTAAGCAATACTGTTCTTTACAGCATCAAACTTTGCTTTCACCACCAGGCACATCCACAACTGGGCATCATTTCTACTTTGGCTCAAACTCTTCCTTCTGGAGCGATTTCTCTGCTCTTCTTCAGTAGCATATTGGACAACTACCAATAAGGGGTGGGGGGGTTATCTTTCAGTGTCATATCTTTTTGGCTTTTCATACTTTTCATGGGGTTTGCAAGTCAAGAATGCTGAACTGGTTTACATTCCTTTCTCCAATGCAGCACATTTTGTCAGAACTCTCCACCATGGCTGGCCATCTTGGGTGGCCCTGCATGGCATGGCTCACAGTTTTATTGAATTACACAAAGCTGTGATCTGTGTGATTCTTTTGGTTAGTTTTCTGTGATTGTGGTTCTCATTCTTTCTGCCCTCTGATGGATGAGGATAAGAGGCTTGTATAAACTTCCTGATGGAAGAATTGTCTGTGGAGAAAACTGGGTCTTACTCGGGGAGGTAAGGCCATGCTCAGTAAATCTTTAACCCAATTATCTGTTGATGGGTGGACCTGTGTTCCTTCTCTGTAGTTTGGCCTGAGACTCAACTATGGTAGGGGTAATGGTGGAGGACCTCCTGTTGGAGGAACCTGCCCAGACTGCCCAGACTGCTGCTGTCAGCGCCCCTGGCCACAAGGCAGCCACTGCTGATCCATGCCTCTGCTGGAGACTCCCAGACACTCACAGGCAAGTCTGGCTCATTCTCTTGTAGGGTTTCTGTTTCTTTCTCCTGGTTTCTGGTGCACACAAAATTTTGTTTTTGCCCTCCAAGTATAGCATTTAAAGGCATATTTGCTTTTATTTATTTTTTTTTGTAAGTAAGATGTATTTTCTTTTGCAGCAGTTGAAGACACATTCTGCTGTTTTGCAGATGACTAAGACTGTCTTTTTTGTATGGTAAGCTGAATTTAAAGTTTCCTCAGTGGAGAGCTAGGACCGGGATGAGTGTCTACAGTGATTCCCAAGAGCATTCTTTTCTGGTTTCTCATACCAGATGTCTTCCTCCTATTTGAAGAATGTCATGAAAAGCTGTTTCAATGTAAGTCACAATGCCTGGAACATAAGACACAAAGCACTGTTTAATAATACCTTTTTCATTAGGAATTTAAGAATCACATTACTTCCATAAATTCATTGTTAATCATTGTGTATTTACAATTTACCTCCTAATATTCTGCCATATTTATCACTGTAGTTTAAAACAACCAACATGAAATTTCACTTCTGTTCATCATGGGAACAGGGGATGGATTTACCCTTTCATCACAAATAATTAAAATCTGGATCTGATACATGAAATGGACAATTTTTAGAATTTTTAGAATTTAGAAAAAGACAGTGAAATATCTAGACTAAAGATTCAGGGCTGTTAAATAAAAATAAGGCACAAGTCCTCACTGAATTTAGGAGATAGAGATCAAAAGTGCAGAGAGAGAGGTTTGTGTCACAGTTCAGGAAAAATGTGATTTTAGTGGAAAAGAGCTTCCAAAACACGAAAATGATTGCTTAAAGTAAAAATTAGAAATCAAGAAATATGTGGAACTGTATTGCTCTTAAAGTTTTATATGAGATGAAGAGATGTAATACCATCTGTGGTAGACAAGTTAAAAGCAAATAATATATACCCTAGGAAAAGACAATGAATATTAAAATACAGTTACTAGTTAATAGAGGAGATGAAACAGAATCATAGGATTAGCTAATTTGTAAAATAAGAGAATAGAATTTTAAAATGTTTGGGATATGTGAAAGCCAAAAAATATGTTTGATTCAAATAAAGATGCACTGAATGCTATAGTAAATGTAAAATGTCCAAAAGGAAAAAAAATAAAAGAAAAAAATTTGCCACCCTGAATAAATGAGACAGTTATTCATTCACCCATGATGTTTATAGAAAATCCACTTTACATATAAAGGTAAAGTTTTTTAAAAATATAACAAAGAACATATTTATCACAGAAGGGCCAAACACAAGATGAAGTGACTATAGTGGCATCAGATAATGTGTATTCTGAAAAAATAAATATTGACAGAGATAAAAAAATAATACTGATAAAGGTATTAGTTCTATAAGAAGAAATGGCAACCCTAGTAATGTTGTATTCAATAACAGAGTCCAAAATATATGAAAGAAAGATCAACAATTCTAAAACAGAAATAGATAAATTGGCAATTGTGGTAGAGTATTTCAATACTCTTCTAGTTAACTGACAGAATGAGCAGTTAGAAAATCAATGTGTACAGAATATTTAATTAACAGCTCTGTCCCAGGTGGCTCAGCTAATAAAGTTTCCATTTGCCAAAGCAAGAGATTCAAAAGATGCAGTTTCAATCCCTAGGTCGGGAAGATCTCCTGGAGGAGGAAATGGCAACCCACTCCAGTATTCTTACCTGGAAAATACCATGGGCAGAGGAGCCTGGCGTTCTACAGTCCATGGGGCCACAAAGAGTAGGATGTGACTGAATGTGTGCACACACATACTATGATTTGAATTGAACTAATAGACATCTGACTAGCATTCTACATAAAGCAGCAGAGTATACATTCTTTTTAAAGCACATGGTATATTCAGTCTCATACACTGTATGTTAGGCCATAACACAAGTGAGGTTGCCATTTCCTACTCCATGGGATCTTCCTGACCCAACCTATATCTCCTTAGTCTCCTGTACTGGCAAGTGGATTTTTTACTGCTGAACCCCCAGGGAAATCCATAATACAAGTATGAACAACTTAAAATAATACAGAGGATACTCTCTGATCACAGTGGAATTAGCTTAAAAATCAGTAGCATAAACTAACCTGGAAAATTCTTCTATATTTAGATATTAAATAGCACACTCCTCATGGGACAAAGGAAATTCATAGTGAAAATTTGGGACTGACATGTACACTCTGGTATATTTAAAATAGAGAAACGAAAAGGATCTATTGTACAACCCAAGGAACACTGCATAATATTCTGTAATAACTTAAATGGATAAAGTATTTGAAAAAGAAATACACATGTGTATGGATAACTGAATTTGTGTCACTGTATACCCAAAAGTAACAAAACATTGCTATTCAACTATGTTCCAATATAAAATTAAAAATAAAACCAAAGAAAAATGGGAAAAACATTTTATTGGAGTATAGTTGATTTACAATGTTGTGTTTGTACAGCTAACAAATTTCTGCTGTACAGTGAAGTGAATCAGTTATACATATACATGAATTCACTCTTTTTTAGATTCTTTTCCTATAGGTCATTACAGAGTATTGAGTAGAGTTCCCTGTGCTATACAATAGGTCCTTTCTAGTTATCTATTTTACATATAGTAGTGTGTATATATTGAACTGAATGAAGATAAAAACATATCAAAATTTGTGGGATACAGACAAATATGTGTTTGTGCTCAGTTATGTTGAACTCTTTGCAATCCCATGGACTGTAGCCCACCAGGCTCCTTGGTCCATGGAATTTTCCAGGCAAGAATATTGGAGTGGGTGGCCATTTCCTACTCTAATACAGCTAATATTGCCTATAGAAAATGTATAGCTTTAAATTTCCATGCTAGGAGAGAAAAGATGTCTATCAATAATTGTAGCATCTCATTTAGAAAATAAAAAAAGAGCAAATTATATTCAAAGATTTTTTGAAAAAAAATTAGGATAACAACATTAATAAGTGACATAGAAATTGTATAGCTAAAGGAATAAAAATAAATGACCTTAAGTTATTTTTTGAAATAAAGTCAATAAAATTGATAGATTTTTAACAAGTCTGACCACCATAAAAAGAGAGAAAAGAGAAATAAATCATACCAATAATGAGAGTGAAAATGTCAGAACAAACTGATACACTCTAAAAGGATCATAAAATAATATTATGAACAAGCTTATTTCAGTAAATTTGACAACTTATATTAGGAGAAAAATTCCCTGAAAGACACAAACAACCAAAAATGACCAAACAGAATGAGAAATCTGAATAGAACTCTGTCTTCAAAGCACATAACATGCATTTCCTATACATACAATTTAGAGGGAAAGGAAGCATTTTCTAACTCATTTTGATAAAGCTCTTATTACCATACTACCAAAGACAAATCAAAATACTCTAAGAAAAATTAAAAAAATGAACATAGATGCAAACATTACAGATAAATATTACCAAGTAAATCCAGCAATATATAAACAACACATAAGACTTTTTCAATATTTGCAAATCTGTCAATACAATTCATGATAACTACAGAATAAAAGAAAAATGTCTCAAAAGATTTGTGAATAGTGCAAAAAAAAATTTAACTTTTTTTTTCACAAAATAATAGCCTTTCAATATAATAAGAATGGAAGGTAACTTCTTCAAAAAGGTAAAAGCTCTCAATAAAAATCTTGTAGCTAGAAGAATACCTACTGGTGAAATACTTAATGATTTTATTCTGAGATTAAAAAAAAATATGCATATATATATGCTCCCTTATATTCAACTTTAGATTGAAAAAAGATGTACAGATAGTAATTGTAGATGATGTGATTATGTTCAAAGTCATTCTAAAGAATCTATCACAAAAAGCTATTGCTGTCAAGTTTGCAATTTAAATATCAGTGTCAATATTCAAAAGTTTTTTAAAAAGTTAAATTTTAAAAAGCTTACTTCCTATATCTTAACAATAAACTTGAAATTGAAAAATGCTGTTTAATATAGAGTCAGCAATATGAAATACTTAAAGATTTATCTAGCACAGTATGTCCACAATCCTTGTACTAAAGACTGTAAAACATTGGAGAAAGGAATTACAGAAGTCTTAAATAATTGGATAGATATATCATTTTCATATGTTGAGCACACTCTTGTTATCAAACTAGCAAATAATTATGATAAGCAGAAATAATACAAGGTCATTTAAATCATAAAAATTTTTTGACATTGTAGCAAATGAATTTCAATATTGTATAAAAAAACAAGCACACAACGTCTAACTTAGGTTTACCTCAGGAAGGTTGGATTATTATTTAAATTATTTACAATGAAATTCAGAACCTAAAGAGATTATGGAAGAAAATAATTTTATAATTCTAATGATCATTTGACAAAATGTCATATAATTCATTATTTATAAAATATATATTCAATATAAATGTAATACAAATTCATTGTATTTATATGGCAACCATCTTAGTAAAGCTGGAATGAAGGGCAATGTTTAGTGTGATATCATTTTAAGTATGACATGATCATATACATCCTTATTAAAATGAGCAAGAGTTGAGGATGACTATATTATCACTTCTTTTTCATATTATATTGAAGAATCCATTCTGTACATTTTTAAAAGCAAATATGCTTTTTAGTAGAAAATTAAAATGTTATTTTTTGCCAAAAATTTTACAGTAGATATTATTAAGATAAATAAAATATAAATACTAGAAAATATATTTGCTATTTATAAGGTTAATATGTAAATTATTGGAAAATTTGGAATATGACTGAGTATATGATTTATATAGAAACATCAATCGCAATTGCATACTTCTGAAATAAACATAAAAATGATACTATTTGAAATGCTATAAGTTATTTTGAAATATACATAACAAAAATCTCAGTTATTCTATGCAGAGAATTATTTAACATTGGTGGAAAATAAAAAAATATTCAAAATGGGGAGAAATTCTATATTTATGAATATAAAAATAAATATTGCAAAGACATGATTTTTTCATAAACGTTTTGATTCAATGAAATTCAAATGAAAACTATAGGTCTTTTATAACCCTTGATAAAATAATTCAAATATTTTTATGAAAGATAATTAAGAATAATCAAGATACATTTGACTAGAAAGGAGAGTTTGCATTATAGGATATCAAGACTTATAAAATCACAGTAATTGATATAGTACATAATTAGAATATATTAATGGACAGAATTTAATGATTCTACTCATAGAATATATTTGAAAACCAAATAGACACAATATAACTCTTTGAAATATGATGTGTTAGCTTGGAGGATTAGTGAGAAAAATGGATGTTTTAAAAGATTAAATAGAACAGGAAAATAATTATTGATATGGAATATATTAAATTGATTCCCTTCTCACGCCATTAGCCAATGTCAAACCATATGAAAAACAAGGTAAATAAGTCGTACTTTTAAAAGTTTAATATAAATTTTAATCAGTTCTATCTTTGAGTTTGAGAATATGGAGTGTTTATAAATAAAGCCAAAAGTGCCACTTACAAAGCAAAATGTTGACAAATGTGACTATGTAAAAAGAAAAAGTCTCTACAACAAAAGCCACTCTATAGAAAGTTTAAAACTTAAGTTAAAAACTAGAGGAAGATATTTGCAACATATACAATCAATAACAAAATAAAAAGAACTCCTACAAAACTAGCTTGAAACAGAAAAATTACCTAATATTAAAATGAAAACAAAAAATACTCTAGAAAATACAGAAGAAGTCATATACATGGTTAGTGAAGATTTGATGTGATATTCAATCATATAATCAGAAAAATGTAAATTGAAACCAGAATGAGATTCAATTTTACATATTTTCACATAGCAAAATTTAAGAAGTATAATTCCATATGCTTGAAGGTATGCCATTTATTATAGCTTCAAAAATCATTGTTGGAACTTTGCAGATATTGTATATAGCCATTTTGTACAGACATGTTAAAAAATAATTTGATATTTTAACAGTTTTACTATCCATGAATTTCACTTCTAAATATATACGAAAGTTTAAAAATACAAATATTTCTAGGATAATATCCAGGGGTATTAATAGCAGTACTGTTTGGGAAAACAAAAATAAGCCCATCAGCAGGAAAATGGATAAATCAAGTATGAAATTTTAAAACAATGCAATATTATAGAGTGGTCACAGTAAATGATCTATATCTAGTTCTGTAGCATAGATTAACTCCATTAATATAACACTCCATTAATATAACAGTTATATTAATAAATATAACTATTTAAAATTCCCACAAACTACATAAAATATGGTACTATTTTCATAAAATCAAATTATCTGAAATCGTAGGCTCAATAATATGCCTTGAAATGTGACCAAACTAAAATTTTAGCAAAGATAATGTGAAAGGCAAGATTAAGAGAGTGACTAGTTTGGGTGTAGAAAACTAGTTTGGGTGAGTAGGTTATAATCACACAAAGTGAAGTAGCTCAGTCATGTCCAACTCTTTGCGACCATGTGTACTGTAGCCTACCAGGCGCCTCCGTCCATGGGATTCTCCAGGCAAGAATACTGGAGTGGGGTGCCATTTCCTTCTCCAGGGAATCTTCCCGACCAAGGGATTGAACCCAGGCCTCCCACATTGCAGACAGATGCTTTTACCCTCTGAGACACCAGGGAAACTCTATAATCACACAGGGGGAAGTTATTGTCCTTATTTTCCTCTTCATGTTGAGTGGGCAGTATATTGTTAAAGGCCAAAAAGTATCAATATATACATGCTCCTCGTATGCAAATAAACTACTCATGGGCCAATGATAAAATAATGTCATGAATCAGAGAAAGTTTATCCAGTTATATGACCCCCAGACCTAGAGATTAAAAATGATCTCTGTCTCACACACACCCACACCCACACCCACACACACACACGCACAGGGACACACTGCAAATATTTTAGGCTAATTTTGAAGCCTTTTTTATACATTCATAGTTCTCTTCCCTGTTTAGTTGCTAAGTCCTGTCTGACTCTTTTGTGACCACATGGACTGCAGCCCTCTAGGCTCCTCTGTTCATGGTATTTCCCAGGTAAGAATACCGGAGTGGGTTTTCATTTCCTCCTCCAGGGGGTCATCCCAACCCAGGGCTTGAACTCATGTCTCTTGCATCTCCTCTGCAGTCTCAGTTCTTGCCATTTGGCAGATAGCATATATTAGACTAACATTAAGCATTTAATTTTTTTAACAGTACAGGATCCTGTTTTCCTCATGTCATGTCCTCAGTTCCTGTACATATAATTTCATTCTCTTAACCTAGCCCATAACACTAATTTTTCATAGTCCAGTTCAACTTTTATTTTTAAAAGGAGCCTCTCTGATTTTTCCTGTGCTCACAAAAGATACTCAACTCTGTGCTTCCATAATTCTCCTCCCTGCTTGTTTGTGGAGTGTGGGGCACTCTGCTTTAGACCTGAGCCATCTAAAATCCAAATGCACATCTGGTTAATCTGTATGTTCCTGTGTAGGTACTATGGTGGGAATGTAAGCAAATATTCAATACATATTGAACTAACTCAAAAGTGTCACAAATGAAACTGGCAATTGTAAACTGTTGAATTGAATCCATTCTTATTGCAGGCTATCTCCGGCAATCTCTAAATTATTCAACAACTTCATAGAATAAATTTCCAGGAATTATTATGCCATGACAACCCTTAGAGATGGAGAGGAAAACTTTAAGACCGACATATCACTTTTCCCCAGGCATCTTTTGCCCCATGGTTTTAATATCTGTCAGTGATCTTTATTTAAACAAGTTTTTACATTAGGCTCTCTCATTTATTATTACTCATGTATTTGTTAATTGACATTCTTCATTAAAGAAGAACTTTCCTTCCCCATTTCTTCTTTTATTGAGTAAAAGTGTAGACAGATTTTTATTAAAATTTTCATTAAACACATTTTCATTTTCTCCTCCTCCTCCTCATCATCGTCATAATCATTATTCTGATGCTTATAATGTCAAAACTTAGCAAGACCGTTTTCAAACCTACTTACCTTTTGGCTTTACCTCACTAATTTTTGAGCACATCATAAATAGATTTCTATTGATTTATCAGCGTAGATAAAATACTTCAGTTTCCTTTATCCTTTTCTCTTTCTCTCTCAGTAAAAATTATGGCTTCCAACATTATCAATATATTTGTTCATTTGATCTTTCACAAAGTACAGATGAATTGGTTTCAACATTACAAAATAAATACCATCCCAACAAGACTACTAAGTAAAGACTGTTTTGTGGTTTTTATTGCCCTTAGAATATGTTCCATTAAAGGCACACAATCAAAATACAGTTTTCAAAATTATGTGAATTATTTCTCCATGGTTGTATATAAACTTGATATAAAGTGGTTATAATGTTGGGATAACATTTGCTTGTATTCAGGTTCAGGAATTGCTTTGGAGGGACACATTTTGGCCTTTTAAATCACTATTCTATTATTTCTCTGTAATAAAATCATTGTCATGTATTATTAATACGTTTGAAGCAAACAAATGTCCTTTATGTAAACTGAATTACGTTAATATTGTCTATCTTGACATTTTGCTTGAGACTCCATTTGTATTTCTATGATTCTCTACTTTGATGTTTATTCTTCTTTTATGGTTCTTCATAATGCAAGTATTTCAGTTTTTCTTCTATTGTACTGACCAATTAACTACTTGGCTGATGTTTTTCCTATAACTCCATGAAATTCCACTCTGCATTTAAATTTGAAATGTAAAAGTAATGTATTTCAAGTAATATATTTCAACTCTTATATTGAAGATAATCTTCCTTAATTATATACTTCTGTGCATATACACATGTATAATACATGTAATACATATATGTATGTACATATCTATGTGTGTATACATAATGCAAATATATATGATACACTCATGTTTTACTTTAGGCTTAGATCAATTTAGACTATTTTACTTTTGAAGGCATTATGATATCTAGGTATGTGTTTATTTTTTTAATCCTATAATCAAAAGCGAAGTGTTATTTTAATAGATAAAAACTGCCAATAATTTGAGCTTTTTCAAAGAGCGTATTTGTTTTTTTTTTCCTGTAACTAACTTAGTAACATTCTGAAGTACTATTTTCATAATTCTCTGTTGACAATGAAATACTACTATTTTCTTTTAAAGCCTCAAATTGTCTACCGGAAAAATAATTTTATTTATTTTTAAATCATAAAATTACATAAAATGGATGTCTTTCAGGTTGATGTAAAAATTCAACTCAAATTTTCATTCTGTGGCTTTGGTTTTAAATCTCTGTATTGACTTGGTAAAGCAGCATTTTCAGGATCAAAACATAAAATGTACCTTGTTCGGGGAGTAAATAGCACAATGGTATGTAGCATGTTTGGCTGCAATATTTACTTATCTCTGTGTGTGTCTTAGTTTGCCTTTTGCCCCTTCCCTTTCTCAAATGATTAGTTTTCATATGTAGAAACATCATTGCCTGGCAAGTAAACAGAAATAGGGCATTTTTATCACAATATCACTTGAAGTGTTTCTTTAAAGTTTCAAAGATTATTTTAATGCTAAAGTAAGCTTGTAAATGTAATGTCATCTCTAAAATTAGTACCTACACATGAAAAATATGTCAAATTTTGCTAATTCCTATCACATTTAAAGATCATTGAATAGACCGCTAAGATGTATGTCGCTGCTGCTGCAGCTATGTAACCGCGTCAGTCACGTCTGTCTCTGTGCGACCCTCTGGACTGCAGTCTGCCAGGTTCCTCTGTACATGGAATTCTCCAGGCTAGAGTACTAGAGCGGGTTGCCATGCCCTCCTCCAGGATCTTCCCGACCCAAGGATTGAACCCAGGTCTCCTGCATTGCAGGCAGATTCTTTATCGCCCAGCCACCAGGGAAGCCCCTAAAATGTGTATACCTATAATGGTCTTTTGATGTGTCAGCTTGACTAAGCAATAGTCTTCAGCGATACAATCAAACCCTAATCTCTATATTGCTGTGAATACTTTATTATTGTGAATAAAGTGTAGTTGATTTTAAGAAAGGAATATTCACCTGAGTAATGAGTGGGCCTGATTCAATCAGTTGAAATGCTTTAAAGACAAAGTTGAGATTTTCCTGAATAAGAAAAAGTTGACCCTGGAGGACAGCAAATTTAGCTCTTGTCTGAGAGTTCACAGCTGCCCTGTGGGTTTTGGACAGTTCCATAATCAAACTATGTTATTGCAATAAATCTCTTAAAATACACTTCCTTCTGTTTTTTCTTTTCTAGTTGAATTTTGATTAATACAGATTTTAGTAATGGATTCTATATTTCTTTTTTCCTTTACATTAGCAGAGGCTTTGACTAATCCATGTTACCATTCAATTTCACCATACTTGGTATTTCAGTACATACTTATTACAATTTTAATTCTGAGTAGACCAACTTTTATCATTTCCCTTGTTGCTTGTGCTTGACATTGCAGTCATATTAATATTTTCTTATCTAAGCAGTAAATTTTGTAGTTCTTCATGTGTTTAGGGTTTACATGATTTGAAGGCTTTTATAAAAAAAAGATTGAATGTTTATTTTAAGATCAATTTTTCAGGGAGGATTCAACTCAGGACAAAAAAGTATATATTGGAAGAACTCTAGGATCACATTCTTCTTATGTTAAAGATGTTTCAGAGATCCCACCAACATCTTCAAGTTGAGTGAATCTCTAGAAGAACTCAAATGGGTATACTCTAGTTATATTCACAGTCAATGTTTATGACAGCAGAGGATTCAGAGCAAAAGGAAAATGATCCACAGTGGCAAATTCCAGAGAGCTTAGGTGCTGGCTTCTGGGTCTGTCTTTATCTGGATCATATAACAGGTATTGTCTCCAGCAGCCAACTAAAAAGACCCATGTAAATGTGGGTGCCAGAAAAGTCTCAAGGTCAAATCATTTTATGAAGACAATGTTAAGGAAATTATGTTGCTATTGTGGAACAACTCAGACTGTGATAACTTTGTACTGATTTCTAAAGCTATATTGATTATCATTGCTTTGAACTCTCACTAGAGATTGTGTTGCCCCTTGAATACCTTGTTCTATTTAGCTAGGTCTTTACTCTCAGCCTTGGACTCTGATTTCTGCCCCAACTCCACTCATTCATTCTAAAATTAATTCTAAGTCTATCTACAAGTCAGTTAATTTTCTTTTTTTCTCAAGTATGCATTTCCCATGATAAGATGTATTCCCATGATAAGATAAGAACAAATAAACTTCAAATATATGTCATTAAAGCTTACAATACTCAACATGCCATTTAAAGCCATTTTCCTTTTGCATAAGAGTATTTTATCTTTCTGCATGGTATCTTCTGCATATTTTATCACTTCAAACAAAACATAAATTTTGTTTTCTGACTTTACCAACTTCAAGTATGTTACAGGTCCTCTTTCAAAAGAGTTGCTCATATGCTATTCCATGTAGTGATTATATTTCTCTTTACATTATTCAAAATTGTTTTCAGATTTCTTTAATAATTTAAGATTTAGTGTGGGGATAAATCAATTCCCACAATCAATGGTATTGAAAGATATATTACCATTTGGGCCACTAAAAAAAGAAACAAACAAACAAAAAAACAGCTATCAGTGTTTACATAAGACTGTGATGATTCATCTAAAATCAGAGAATGAATAGAAAGACTGTATTTTCCAATGAAACACAATGTTGTTTCAAAGTCATTTGTAAGCATTCATAAGAATGTTAAAAAAATCAAACATCAAATTAATATAGCAAAATCATGATGGGTTAAAAGAAAAACTTGATGGCTTTTACTGAAAAAAGTCTTAAGCAGCAAATCGAATTGCAAGACACTATCCTTGAAGTAACATCATTAAGATCATTTTGAACAAAGACTATTCAGAAAAAGTAGAGGACTTGATTTATAAAATTATATCTCACAGTAGAACGACCAGACTTCACTTGCAGGTGAGAGGCATAGATGATTCATTCTTTCATTCTGATCCTTGGTACCTGAGCAGACTCTTCAAGAAATGCAAAATGGGGTTGAAAGATGGAAGAAAATAATATAGTTCCTAACTTTCTCTGAGGAACAACTGCAGCAGTTTTCCTGTCTTCATCCATACAAAGAAGAAGACAGGTTTGCTTGTGACATAATTAAATGTCAGGGGATTGATCATTTGGACCTGTATCACCCACACAACTACACAAAGTCCCACGTGGTTGGCAACTTCATTCTTCCCATTGAACCCCCTTTTCCTTTAATGGTTCAGAGAAGAAAAAATTCTGGTACTGATTTTGAACATTCCTAATTCATCTCAGTCTTCTGTGCAGTAAGATTATTTCCTTTCATACAGTTGACCTGAGGAAACTTGGAGTTAGCAGACAAGTTCTGCTCTAGGTCTGTTCTCTCCATTGCCTTAGATTAGCCAAAAGGTTTTGTATTCCTTGCTAGAAAATTTAGGGAGTTGTATTAGTTGTCTTGTATGTTTGTTTGTTTTGTTTTTTAAGAAAATCAGTTTATTTGATGATATCTTTTACTAAATACATCTTTTTCTCCTATGACCTCTGGTCCTTAAGCAAAAGCAATTCAGACTTTAGAGTCCTGTGTATTACCTAATTTAAAAATCTATATGAAATCTTATATTTTATTGAGCTACAATTGGCATATATTTTGTAAGTTTAAGGTGTGTAACATATTGATTTAATTCACTTACATATTGCAATATAATGACCACCATAACATTAACTAACACTCTATAATGTCATATGGTTCAGTTCAGTTCAGTCACTCAGTCATGTCTGACTCTTTGTGACCCCATGGACTACAGCATGCCAGGCCTCCCTGTCCATCACCAACTCCCAGAGTTTACTCAAACTCATGTCCATTGAGTCGGTGATGCCATCCAGCCATCTCATCTTTGGTCTTCCCCATCTCCTTCTGCCCTCAATCTTTCCCAGCATCAGGGTCTTTTCAAATGAGTCAGCTCTTCGCATGAGGTGGCCAAAGGATTGGAGTTTCAGGTTCAACATCAGTCCTTCCAATGAACACCCAGGACTGATCTCCTTTAGGATGGACTGGTTGGATCTCCTTGCATTCCAAGAGACTCTCAAGAGTCTTCTTCAACACCACAGTTCAAAAGCATCAATTCTTCAGCACTCAGCTTTCTTTATAGTCCAACTCTCATGTGCATACATGACTACTGGAAAAGGCAAATTGGAAATGGTCAAACAGGAGACGGCAAGAGTGAATGTTGACATTTTAGGAATCAGTGAACTAAAATGGACTGGAAAGGGTGAATTTAACTCAGATGATCTTTATATCTACTACTGTTGGCAAGAATCCCTTAGAAGAAATGTCTTATAATTCTTATTTATTTTTTGTGCTGAGAAAAATCAAGATCTAGTCTCTGAGCAACTTTTAGGTTGCTTTTTGTTTGCTTTTTATTGGGATATAATTTTTTCACAATCTTGTGCTAGTTTCTGCAGGGCAGCAAAGTGAATCAATCATAAATATAAACACATCCCCTCCCTTCTGGATTTCCCACCTATCTAGATCACCATGGAGCATCGACTAGCATTGCCTACACTATAAACAGGCTTTCACTAGTTATCTATTCAATGCATAGTAGCGTATACATATTAATCCCAATCTCCCAATTCGTCCCACCCTCTTTTTCCACCTTGATACTCATATGTTGGTTTTCTATGTCTATTTTTCTATTTCTGCTTTGCAAATAAGTTAATCTGTACTTTTTTTCTGGGTTCTACATATATGTGGCAATATGCAATATTTCTTGTTTATTTTTTTCTCTTCATGTATGGCAGTCTTTAGGTCCATCCATGTCTCTACATATAACCCAACTTTGTTCCTTTTAATGGCTGAGTAACATTCCATTGTGCATATGAACCACATTTCCTTTATCCACTCCTCTATCAATGGACATTTAGATTGCTTCCATGTCATGGCTATTACATAGAGAGTTTATAGCACAGTTTTGTTGATTATAACTGCTGTACAGAGCATTAGATCCCCAAGTCTTATGTATCTACTGATTGCAAGTTTTATTTATGGCCTAACTGTCCCATCCATACATGATTGCTGGAAAAAATGCAGTTTTGACTATATGGCAAAGTGATGTCTCTGATTTTTAATACTCTGTCTGGTTTTGTCATAGCTTTCCTTCCAAGGCATACGTGTCTTTTAATTTCATGGCTGCAGTCACTATCAGCAGTGATTTTGGAGTCCAGGAAAATAAAATCTGTCACCATTTCTGATTTTCCCCTTCTATTTGCCATCCAAATATAGGACCAGATGCCATGATCTTAGTTTTTGAATGCTGAGTTTTAAGCCAGTTTTTACTCTCCTCTTTCATATATATTTAGCTTTATGTTTAAGTTTTTAATCCATTTTAAGTTCATTTTTGTGAGTGGTGTAAGATAGTGTACCAATTATATATTTTTGCATATATTTATCAACTTTCCCCAGCATTGTTGTTGAAGAGACTATTCTCTCTCCCTTGAGTGTTTTTGGATACCTTATCAGATATTAACTATGTGTTTAGTGATTTATTTCTGGTCCCTCTATTCTGTTCCATTGGTCTGTGTGTCTGTTTGTATACCATTATTAGTTTTGATTACAATATCTTTGTAATTTTTTTGAAATAAGGAAGTATGATGCTTCTAGTTTTGTTCTTCTTTATAAGGTTGCTTTCCTGAGGGATCAGCAGGTAAAGAATGTAAGAAATGCAGATTTGATTCCTGGGTCAGGAACATCCCCTGGAAAAGGAAAAGACAACCCATTTCAGTATTCTTGCCTGAAAAGCAAAGATTGCTTTAGCTATGCAGGAACTTTTATATTTCCATACAAATCTTTATTATTTTTCTATTTCTGTGAAGAATGCTATTGGAATTTTTATAGGGATTTCTTCAAGTCTGTAGATGCATGGGCAGTATGGGTACTTTAAGAATATTGACACTCCCAATCTGTGAACACTGAATGTATTTCTATTTTTTGTTTGCTTTCTTCAATTTCTTTCATCAAAATCTTACAGCCTTTATTGTTCAGAACTTTCACCCCTTTGGTTCATTTTTTTTAATATATATTTTATTGCTTAAATTATATCATGAATGAGATAATTTCTTTTTCAGGTATATTTAGTGTATAAAAATACAACTGACTTCTATGTGTTGATTTTATATCCTTCAAGGTTACTGAAGTCATTGATTTTTTCCAAAAGATTTCTAGTGTGGTTTTTAGGATTTTTCTTATATCTCAAAAATAAATAAATAAATAAATAAAATCATATCATCTGTAAATAATGGCAATTTTACTTCTTCCTTTCTAGTTTGAATGTGTTTTATTCTTTTGTCCTGCCTAACTGCTCACGCTAGGACTTCCAGTATACATTGAATGAAGAGGGTAAGAATGAGCAAACTTCTCTTGTGCCTGATCTTATAGGAAAATCTTTCAGTCTTTTACTGTTGAGTATATTAGCTATCCATTTGCTGTACAAGGTCTTTATTGTATTCAGATATGTTCCTTGTATACTCAATTTGTCAGGGCTATTCATCATGAAAAGATGCTGTGTTTTGTCAAATGCTTCTTCAGCATCTATTTAGATGATCTAATGACTTTTATCTTTCATTCTATTAAGGGAGCTTATCGTATTTGTTAATTGGATATGTTTAACCATTCTTGCATTTCAGGTATAATTCCCATTTGATCATGCCATATAACCCTTTTACTGCATTGCTGGATTCAATTTGCTACTATGTTGCTGAGAATTTTTGCATCTATATTCTTCTGGAATGTTGACCTAAAGTTTTCTTTTCTTATAGTACCATTATCATTATTGATAATGGTGGCTTTATAAAATGAGTTTAACTGCATTCCCTTCTCTTTATTTTTAGAAGAATTTGAGGAGAGTTGGTATTAATTCTTTACCTATGTGGTAGAATAAAGCCATTTGATCCTGTTTTCTTATGTGGGAGATTTTAGGTAACTGATTCAATCTCCTTACTAATAATGTATACAGACTTTCTACTTACTCCTGTTTCAGTCTTGTTAAGCTGCATGTTTCTAGGAATTTATTCATTTTCTTACAGATTATCCAATTTCTTGGCATATAATTGTTCACAGCAGTCTCTTATTTCCTGATGCATTTCTGTCCTATCAGTTGAATGTCTTCTCTTTCATTTCTGATTGCATTTAGGAGTTTTTGTTTGTTTGTTTGTTTTTTCTTTGTAAGTCTAGCTAACTTTTGGCTAATTTTGTCTTTACAAAAATAGGTCTAAGTTTTGCTGATAATTTCTACAGCTTTCTCTTACTTTCCATTTATTTCTCCTCTTATCTTTGTTATTTATGCTAATATTCAGCTTAGTTTGTTCTTTTTCCAGTCTTTTTTCTCCTTTATATCTGAAGGATAACTTTACCAGAGTGAGTATTTCTGTCTGGTAACTTGTTTTTATTTTTCTTTTTTCTTTCAACACTTTAAACATGTCAGCCCATTCTTTCCTATCTTATAGGGTTTCTGCTGAGAAATCTGCTGATAACCCAGTTTTTTATTTTTTACAGTTTTATTATAATGTGTCTTGGAAAAGATTGCTGTTGTTTTGTTTTCATTGAAATAATAGGTGATATGATTTTGAACTGTGGTGTTGGAGAAGACTCTTGAGAGTCCCTTGGACTACAAGGAGATCCAACCAGTCCATCCTGAAGGAGATTAAGTCCTGGGTGTTCATTGGAAGGACTGATGCTAAAGCTGAAACTGCAATACTTTGGCCACCTCATACAAAGAGTTGACTCATTGGAAACGACCCTGATGCTGGGAGGGATTGGGGGCAAGAGAAGAAGGGGACAAAAGAGGATGAGATGGCTGGATGGCATCACCGACTCAATGGACATGAGTTTGAGTAAACTCCGGGAGTTGGTGATGGACAGGGAGGCCTGGCGTGCTGTGATTCACGGAGTCGCGAAGACTCAGACATGACTGAGCAACTGAACTGAGCTGAACTGATGCTATCTTCATGAACTTGGACATCGAAGTAACCTCCCTATATTTGGGAAATTCTAGGTTCCTCCCTTCTTCCTTTCATCTCTGGAACCCCAATTGTTTTAATATTTTAATATTTGATGGAGATCCATATACTGTATAGACTTTCTTGATTCTTT
This sequence comes from Cervus canadensis, assembly GCF_019320065.1. NCBI lineage: Eukaryota > Metazoa > Chordata > Mammalia > Artiodactyla > Cervidae > Cervus > Cervus canadensis. Next base: position 95,330,760 of record NC_057386.1, read on the forward strand.
TTCATTCCTTTTTCTTTGTTCTCCTCTGATTGGGTTATTTCAAAGTTTCGAAGTATGTTCTATTTGATCTATTCTACTATTGATATTCTCCATAGCATTTTTCTTTTTTTTAAAAACTGAATATTTCACTCAAGAATTTTAGTTTTATTTTTTTTTAAGTCCTATTTTTTTTAACATTTCTAATATTTTCATGTTCCTGCATTTTCTTATAATTTGTTGAGTTTCTCACAATAGGCATTTTGAATTCTTTATCACCTAGATTTCAAAATTCCATGACTTTGAGTTAGGTTATTGGAGGATTATTATTATCTTTTGGTAATGATATGTTCCCTTGATTCTTCATATTACTTGTTTTTCATTGATGTTCTTGCATGCAGTAGCAGACACCTCCTCAAATCTTTACAAGTTACCTTCAGGTGGGATGAACTATGTTTGTCCTGTTACATCTGGTGTTTTATCTGACTTTGTATAGATACACCTGCTCCACACTTCTCACTGTTTCTTATGGTAGAAATCTTAAGCTTACATGTCTCTTTTTGGTTCCTACAACTCACTAGCCAGCGGCTGGAAAATTATTTTTCTTTTCCAGAAAGTCATTCTACAGCTTGAGTTTGTGGTTTCTCTCTTGCCCCCAGACTCTAATTTGTTTTTCTGAGAGCAGCCTACTTATTGGAGTTCACTTTCACTTTGGCACTTTGGGCCATACACAAGGAGCCAGTTTCCTAGTTGGGGGAGCTATAGGTTTAGCATTGAGCTGGTAGGGATGCCCACAAGCCTTGTGAGGGGATTCTCTTGGTAGGTTCCCTCAGAGGCTCATGTGCAGACTTTCTGCTGAAGTCCTGAGTGAAGTCACCAGAAAATGCATCCCTTTGAAACTCTTTGATGTTTCTACCTGCTCCTTCCCCATCTTCTCCCTCTTCCTAGACAGGGCCCTCTCATCTCTGTATTCTGAGTGCTACTAGAGTAGGGCTAGACTGGGTCCTGCTCAGCTGGGATGCTGGACACTCACTCACTGCCATCCCCTTCCCCAGTGTGAGAGGTTGTCATTGGCTACTTCAGTCCCACACCATGCAGCCTTGGGGAAGATGCTCATCATCAAAGTTTCTCTTGCCATCTCCAATAAATCCAGGTCTTTCCCCCTCCAACACAATGTTGCAATCCCCCCTTAGGAAGTTGGACTTTTACAAAGTCTTACCCATTTGTGGATTTTTCCCAAATCAGAACTCTCCAGGCATTTTCTGACCATGCACAGGGGAGTGGGGGGGGGGGCGGGATCACAGGTCTTATGTGTCCTGCTGATTTCATACCCCATACCAAGGTCTCCTTGCTGATCAGCAGAATTACAGGTGTTCAAGGCTCCCCCAGAGTTCCGTGTTGCTAGATTCTACAACTCCCACACAGGCACTTCTGATTTTGGATGGAGGCCTAATTAGTTGCTAAGAAAGATAGACTAAAAAAAGGCATACCTTACACTGCTATGACATTGACCTTATTCTTCCTAGATTCATATTATTTACATTTATCTTCTTTTTCTTTCTGAAGGAAATCTAAGTAAGTTACAAGTAGATGTATATTTCAAAATGCTGCAAAGTTCATTAAAAATCACTTTTATTTGTCTGAATATCTTGAACACTAGAGCCACTACTCTATAAATCCTGATACTGTTATGAGAATTTAGTAGTTTATTCATTCCTCCTATAATCTCTGTCTCTATGGAAGTGTTACCTGCTATGGGATAGCTATGCAAGTTTTTCAATCCCATTTCTTCTAAGCATAAGTGTAAGATTGGTTTCTTATAAATGTAGAGCATATGTAGCCTGAGTTGTAATAGTCATCAAATATGTCAGATGAACAAATTATTCCAATTTCACCATTATGTGTCTCTCTTTTGGGTCCATGATGCAGCAAAAATTCAAAGATCCGCATGTGTTATAATTAGAAGATAACGATGGTAGTGAGGGCAAAACATAAACTGAATGGAATAAATTTATGCTGAATCTCCAATTTTTTTTCCTGAGTGATATGTATCTTTTCCACATTATTTTATGCAAATGAAGAAACTGATTCAATAATCCTAGTTAAAATTGCATCCAGTGTGCTGTGTATTTTGCTGAGCTATTCCAATAATATTGCACTGGCTGTTTCCCAAACCATATTTCACCCAGTCAGACTTAAAATATTGCTCTGCTCTGCCTTTATTCCTCTGAAGTGACACCTTGAAAGTGATGCCTTGTGTGTTATAGAAGATGGACTAAAAGTAGATTCAATAAACTGTCTGTCTAATTTATACCACACACAACATCATCTGGGGACAGTGTGCAATAAGGCAAAAAGGGAAGAAATAAATGGTACTTTTGGCGTTTCGGAGAGCAGGCCAGGTTTAGAAGCCATAGGGAGTATATTTTGTTTGCTGTTTGTGCCTCAATTCCAAGAATTTCTTAGATTTTAAGTCTCTCCACCTACTTCAGTTTGTACTACATTACAAAGTCAACTTGAAAATATTTACTATCAAATTTTACCTTATTTTGTTTCCAACTTTTCAAAACTGGGATATTCTTTAAATGATCTGTGAATTTAGAAAACAATGCAATTTCTTCTTTTAATATTAAGTTAGAGAGTCAAAGATAAGTTTTATTTAATGCATGTGTAAAACATGTTATAGCAATTATACATATTTGACTGGTTATCTGAGAGGTAGATATGGTAAGGCAATATGTTATTCAAGTTTGCAATTCTCCCAGTGCCTTACAATGCATTGTCCCTGTTATGTAGCAGTTTATTTATCAGTAATAAAAATGATAAATGGTTATTTGTCAGTAAGGTTTTATTATATCAAAGAGGAACTCCATTTCAATCTGCAGTACAGTATATAATCAATTTCATAATATTTCAAGAAATAATTCATTTTCCTGACACACTACATATCCAAGTAGAAGATATGGGTGAAAAAAGAGGATACCAAAACTAAGCAGTATAATACTTTATTAATTTCAAATATTAAGAATGACTAATTATATCAATATGCACACAACCAATAAACAGATTCAGAAAATATGTTACTGTTCATATGTGATTTTTGCCAAAATCAGAAGTTATATTTTAAAGTACATAAATCTCACAAAAGGTTTGGATCTTTCCACAGTCTTGTTTATCTAGGTTTAAAAAAATGGCCTACATGTAAGGACTGTATTTCTTGGTATTTCCAATTGATTGAGGATTTACATTGGATCATAAATTTGACCTTCCTTTTCGAAGTGAGAAATGCTTTATGATTCTCATATTCACCTTCTGACACCAAACTGTAGCTATAAAATGGAATAGAACCATTGCCCTCGGGTAAATGTCATATTCTATGACCACATTTTTAGAAAGTTATAAAGATGCTACAGGGAACATTGCAAAAATTTAAGGGATACATTTATTTATAGAATCAGTTTAAGAATTGATGCTTTTGAACTGCTATGTTGGAGAAGATTCTTGAGAGTCCCTTGGACTGCAAGGATATCAAGCCAGTCAATCCTAAAGGAAATCAATCCTGAATATTTATTGGAAGGACTGATGCTGAAGCTGAACTTCAATATTTTGGCCACGTGAAGCAAAGAGTTGACTCATTAGAAAAGACCCTGATGCTGGGAAACATTGAAGGCGGGGGGAGGAGGGGATAACAGAGGGTGAGATGGTTGAATGGCATCACCAACTCAATGGACATGAGTTTGAGTAAGCTCCAGGAGTTGGTGATGGACAGGGAAGCCTGGTGTTCTGCAGTCCATGGGGTAGCAAAGAGTCAAACACGACTGAGTGACTGAACTGAAATGAATGTTTTAATATGATCTATTTTGTAATTGACATAACTGAAGATAATCATGCTCCTCTAATACTTTATACATTGTAAGTTTTTAAATACTTTAAATGCTATTTGCTAGTTTAGAAAGATTCTTCTCAAAATGAAATCAATTTAGAAATTATTTTGCAATATGTGAATTATAATTCATATGTGCTCTTTCCTTTTTTAAGATGACTGTTTGAAAAATGTTTAATGGTTAAAAGGTTAAGAACTCATTATATTTAGCAGAAGTTATTTTTTATAAACTACTTAGACTTAGAAGGAAAATTGATTACTAAAACCAAGTAAATTTTGACTTTGTTATTTAAAGGAGTCTTTATTTCACAGCCAATTTGAGAGGAAGATACTGAGCTTTTTCATGTACCTCCTGCTCCTTACACATGCACGCCCGCCAAGTGTCAATATCCCCCAACAATGGTATATTTGTTACAACTGATGGGACTACACTGACATATCATTATCACACAAAGTCCACTGTTCACATTAGAATTCAATCCTGATGTTGTATATTCTACTATTGACTTGGACAAATGCATAATGACATGCATGCACAATTACAGTTTTTTATAAGGTATTTTCACTGACCAAAAAATCTGCTTAAAATCCCCTAAAGTATTTTTTAACTATTATTTACTCCTAAGCAGAAAATATTTCATATAAGAAAAAATTTGATGAAGTTCTTTATCAATGAATGCCAACATATTAGTTTGTGTTGATAATATAATATCCTTCCACCTTCATGCAACTGACCTGGATTCCCCTGAGGTTGTTGGCAAATCTGATACTTAAGAATACCCAGCTAGAGTGGTTATTGCTAAAGAAGCCAGAGAAAACGCCTATAGAGAGCTATTGACTCTTCAGATATTGCCTTTGTGTTCTGAAGATGTCTCACCATATCTAACTGATAAAGCAGATTTTTTTGCTGCTGCCTTTTGCCTCCTAAATCTTACTCAATTTTAAGTGAACTCTAATCTACTGCTGTATTCAGAAGGGAATTCTGAAAAATACAGTCCCAACATAACCAAACTGAAATTGAAAAATCTAACACAAATACAGTAGGATATAAACCTCATCATTTAAAACAAAATTATTTATATATTTAGTTAGTTTATTACTATTATTATTATTATTTTTTGGCCGTACTGGGTTTCCATTGCTGCTTAGGCTGTTCTCTAGTTGCAGCAAATTGGGCCACTTTCCAGTCGCTGTGCACGGGCTTCTCACTGCGGTGGCTTCTCCTATTGCAGAGCACAGGCTCGAGTGCCCACAGGCTTCAGTAGTTTCAGCACATGGACTTACTAGTTGCAGCCTCCAGGCCCCAAGACCACGGGCTTAGTTGCTCTGTAGCATGTGGGATCTTCCCAGACCAGGGATTGAACCCATGTCTCCTGCACTGTCAGACTGACTCTTTACCACCGAGCCACCAGGGAAACTCTGAACCTCATTATTTAATACTCCTTCTGTCTCAATTCCTATTTATGGGCCAGTTTCCTCTGCATAATACACGGTGAATCTGTCTACACAGAAACTCTTGACTCAGTGTCCAAGATTCTCACAAAGATAGGATGTGGGGCTCTGAGTCATCCACCAGCACTTTGAATCAGAACTCGGGAACATGAAGGGATACAGAATGAGTACATTATTTCAAGTTGAAATGGGCATGGAAGAGAGGGCTGGATGAAACAGTGGCACCTGCATTACCTTTCTGGGTGCAGCAGACATAGAGATTTTAACAGCAGCTTTTATTGTCAAGAGTGCCTTGTATCTAGCAGTAGACATGTCATTTGTGGCACCTATACCTAGTAATTAATTGACTTTCATTGAAAGATTAAAACTCCATCCTATGGACTTCACATGGATAAGAAGCGCTACACAGCGTGTTTTCTTCCATGATTTATTTTAAAATAATTCATTTTAAATAAATTTAAATTATAGTTTATTTAAACATCCTTATGAACCTAAAACTTCAACATTTTTATTTTTGAATTTCTTATTGAAGTATAACATCCATGCAAAATAATTGTGCCTATCAAGAGATCAACATTTTCCCTCACTCACAACTGGCTCACAGGTCAGGAATAGAACTAGCATTACTAGTAACAACCACAATCTCTGTGGTGCCTTTTCAGTATTTCCTGCTAAAGGATAAAAACTATGTGTAATTCTTATAACAGAGGTTAATTCTTCCAGTTTTTATCTTTATAATTATACAAAATATGTGCTTCAGTATCTGGCTTTATTTCCTCAGCAGCATATTTTCAAGTTATCCAAACTGTTGAGTGGCTGAAGTTAATTTATTTCCTTTGCCAAGTAACAATCAATTGCATAAAGGTATATTGCAATCATTTATCCATTCTATTCTTAATGACCATTGAATAGTTTACAATTTCTTGCTATTAGAAATAAGTGAACATTCTAGTGCATGTCTTTGGTGGAAAAAAATATATACATCTTCTACAGAGTATTTTTCCTAGGAGTGGAGTAACGAGATCACAGGAAATGCATACATTGAGCTGTTGAACTGTAGTGCTTTCTGCCAAGTCATTTTCAAAATTGATTTGTAGTGAGATCCACTTACAAGTTAGGTACACTTGGTTAATTATGTACTTCAAATGCACTGTATTCTCACTGATGCTTTTTTTCTGCTTGTTCTATCAGCTATTAAGAAAAGTGTGTTAGGCTGCACCACTATCTTTTGAGTTCTGTCAACTTTTGCTTTACGTATATTATTCTTACAGATTTATAATAGTGATTCCTTCCTAGAGGATTGGTTCTTTTATCATTATAGCATTTCTGTAATATCTCTAGCATTCCTCTTTTTAAGGTATGTCAGAAACTCAGCTATGTTCAAGAGAACCAGGCTGCCAGGTGTTAGAATATCCCACTAAGACAATAAGCCAAAATGAAATTAAAATTTAAGCCCTTAACTGCTTTCTGTTATTGTCTATATAAGCAAAAAGGCTAAATCAGAGGAAGCATTGAGTCCTTCCCTCCCTCTTCTGTTCTATTCCCCCACACAGAATAGTGCAGGTGGATAAGCATAGACATGAGGTTGCCTCACAGTAGATGAAACCCTAAACAAAGGGCTTCTGCAGTTTTATGGGCCTGAAAGAAGGCTGGGAGATGGGGAAGGAGGCACTCATAATGAAGGGAAAAGATTGGTTACTGAGTGACGAAGAGAAGCACCTTCTAGTATACCCCTATCCTGTAAAGACATCTAAGCAATGGCACCCAAAGAAAGCTTCCTCCAAAGACACCAAGTAAAGAAGCCTCTACATGAAAACACCTCAGTTCGTGTTGCAGTGGTGTGCAAGAGTAGGGCTGGCTAGGAGATGCTGAGTCTTGACTGCAAGTCAGACCTGAGATGTGAACTGCAAGTCTGATATATGTAGGGCAACTCTCCCAGTGGAGCCTGCCAGGTATAGGCTTTGTAAATGCCTATGATCAGGCCTCAAACATTGCACATAGGGCTGCACTCCTCAAGGATATATTGAGTTAATATAAGTTCCACAATGCTTTTTGGGTTTTGTGGGGGTTTTTGTTTATATTTATAACAAAGTACAAACCTGACTCCATATTGGATCTGTCCCTTTAGTGCTAACCTCTGCGCTCTGTTGCCTGTGCCTAATCCTGATGACTCTGACCTTTGGGAAAGAATGTTGTCTAGAGACTGAAAAATAGAGGAGAACCCATTCTCCAGGCTCTAATCTTTTTTTTTTTTTTTTTATGTTGGTCTTGTTTATCTAACAAGACCTCCAAAAATTATGCAGACCCCTTCTACAATTCTCCTCCGAGCCTAACTACCCGACCCCTTCTACAATTCTCCTCCGAGCCTAACTACCCGAGTCCTAAGTATGAAACAAAGGACTCGGGTGTGTGCACGGGGGAGCATGACCCTAACTCTTGGGCTCTAATCTTTAAATAGATGAAACTTTTAACAGAGAATAACATTTGTCTTCCTGGAGGTTTATAGGAACACATTGAAATGACCTACATGGACACTTGCAAGAACAGGGGATTCCAGCACCCAGAAATTTGCTATGGCTCCCATAGCCCCTCCCCTTTTAGTATAAAAGAAGCCTGAATTCTACCTCAGGGAAGATAGTTCTTCGGGACAAGAGTTCACAAATCTTCTTGGTCTACTAGCTTTCCAAATAAAATCATTACTTCTTGCCCAACAACTTCTCTCTTGATTTATTGTCTTGTCATGCAGGGAGTATGTGGATCACAACAAACTGGAAAATTCTTTAAGAGATGGGAATACCAGACCACCAGATCTGCCTCCTGAAAAACTTGTATACAGATCAAGAAGCAAAGGTTAGAACCAGACATGGAACAATGGACTGGTTCAAAATTGGGAAAGGAGTACACCAAGGCTGTATATTGTCACTCTGCTTATTTAACTTATATGCAGAGTACATCATGCTAAATGCCAAGCTGAATGAAGCTCAGGCTGCAATCTAGATGCCAGGGGAAATATTAATAACCTCAGATACACAGATGACATCACCCTAATAGGAGAAAATGAAGAGGAACTAAAGAGCCTCTTGAGGGAGGTGAAAGAGAAGAGTGAAAAGGTTGGCTTAAAAACTCAACATTCAAAAAATAAAGATCATGGCATCTGGTCCCATCACTTCATGGCAAATAGTTGGGGAAAAATAGAAACAGTGACAAACTTTATTTTCCTGGACTCCAAAAATCACTGTGGATGGTGACTGCAGCCATGAAATTAAAAGACACTTGCTCCTTGGAAAAAAAGCTATAACAAACCTAGAGAGCATATGAAAAGGCAGAGATATCACTTTTCCAACAAATGTCCATCTAGTCAAAGCTATGGTTTTTCCAGTAATGATGTACAGACGTGAGAGTTGGGCCATAAGGTAACTGAGTGCAGAAGAATAGATGCTTTTGATCTGTGGTTCAGCAGAAGACTCTTGAGTCCCTTGGACAGCAAGCTGACCACAGCAGTTAATCCTAAAGGAAATTGACCCTCAATATTCACTGATATTGAAGTTGAAACTCCAATACTTTGGCCACCTGATGCGAAGAGATGCCTTATTGGAAAAAACCCTGATGCTGGGAAAGATTGAGGGCAGGAGAAGAAGCAGGCAGCAGAGAGTGAGATGGTTGGATAGCATCGTCGACTAAATGGACATGATTTTGAGCAAACTCTGGGAGATGGTGAAGGACAGGGAAGCCTGGTGTGCTGCAGTCCATGGGGTACAGAGAAATTGAGTGACTGAACAACAAAATACAAAGAGATGGGAGAGCTTAGACTAGGTAATGTATTTATGTGCTATCTTCTCCCCTCAATTTACTTTCAATATTTCTGTATCCTTATATTTGAACTATATCTCCTTTTCACTTCATTTTTACAAGTCCAATCTGACATTCTCATTGTATTACTTGTAGTATTTAGTTGAATTATATCTTGCATAACAACTGATAAATATATGTATGTATATGCATATGTCAGTGCATATATACATACAGACATATGAATTGAGAAACGTCTTGTGGTGAATTATCTGTCACCTTTATGCTCTTTATTTCAACTATAACTTTTATTGTTTAATTTTTATCTCTCTGTTAAACTATAGGTTATACAGTGTTCTCTTGGAATCATGCTAGAGATTACAATGTGTGTCCTTGACATATTGTAATCTAATACAACAATTAATATTATTAATTATCCCTTGAAGAAAATGGGTATTTTTTACCCTTACTCTTACTGCTTTCATTATTTATTCACCTTGTCTCTAGTATTCAGCATTTTCATTCTGCTGTGCCTGGTGTGGTACTTTTTTGCAGGTATTCACTAGGTGTTTATTATGCTTCTTGAATTTGTATAAGTTGCCCCCATTTTGAAAAATGCTTGGTTGTTATTGAATAGTGTTTCTGCACTTTTCATTGTCTCTTCTCACATTCCAAGAATATTAGGCTTTTCCACTCTTTTACAGATGTCTCTCTCTGTCTCTCTTTCTCTCTCTCTCTCCCTCTCTCTCTCATTTTTTAAGATGTGACTCTCTTTTTATTCCCACATCATAATGTTACATGTTACATTTTCTAATAGCCTGTCTTACAGTGCAATAATAAATCTTCTGTTATGTCTAATGTGTTCTTAAACTGTTTTCATTGGATGTCAATGTTATATATTATAATTATAATTTCTAGAACTTTCTGTTAGCTACATGTGTAGTTTCCGGGGCTTCCCTGATAGCTCAGTTGGTAAAGAATCTGCCTGCAGTGCAGGAGACCCCAGTTCAATTCCTGGGTGAGAAAGGTCTGCTGGAAAGGGATAGGTTACCCACTTCAGTATTCTTGAGCTTCCAATTCATTAAGCAATTAACCAGTTAGCAAATATATTTATAGGTTATAAATCTTCCAATTTTCTAAAATTCTACATTTTTCTTCTATTTTCTCTATCCTTTTCTACATATAATGATTATGTTACTCACAATTCTCTTACAAACCTAATTGTTGTTCAGTCGCTAAGTTGTGTCCAACTCTTTGCAACCCCAGGTACTGCAGCATGCCAGGCTTCCCTGTCCTTCACTGTCTCCCAGAGTTTGCTCAAACTCATATTCATTGAGTCGGTGATGCCATCCAACCATTTCATCCTCTGCCATCTCCTTCTCCTCCCGCCCTCAATCTTTCCAGCATCGGGGTCTTTTCCAGTGAGTCGACTCTTTGCATTAGGTGGCCAAAATATTGCAGTTTCAGCTTTAGCATCAGTCCTTCCAATGAATATTCAGGCCTGATTTCCTTTAGGATTAACTGATTTGAGCTTCTTGTTGTCCAAGGGCCTCTCAAGAGTCTTTTCCAGCTCCACAGTTCAAAAGTATCAATTCTTCAGTGCTTAGCCTTCTCTATGGCACAACTCTCACATCCGTACATGACTACTGAAAAAATCATAGCTTTGACTATATGGATCTTTGTTGGCAAAATAGTGTCTCTGTTTTTTAATACACTGTCATTACTCCCCCCCTCCCTCAAGGAGCAAGCTTCTTTCAATTTTGTGCTAATTTCAAAGTTTGGATCTTTTGTGAAATTCTTTATATTGTCTGTTTATACCCTTAATTAAAAAAAAATCAGATTCCTCTGTCATTTGGCAAGCCTGGTGGTTTTATTACATAGAAATCATTGTTTATATATGGTGTGTTATGCATACTCAGTTGTGTATGACTCTTTGTGACCCTAGGGACTGTGGTCCACCAGGCTCCTCTGTCCATGACATTTTCTAAGCAAGAACACTGGAGTGGGTTGCCATTTCCTACTCCAGGGAATCTTCTTGACCCAGGGATTGAATCCATGATTCCTGTGTCTCCTGCATTGCAAGTGGTTCCTTAACCACTGGGTCATGGGGACTCAAATGATAACCTTTCTCTTTACTTGGCTGACTCTTCTGTTAGGCAGATAATGTGGTTTCTGAACTCTGTGATAAAATCAGGGACTTTGTTAAGTTAAGTCTAGGTTTCCGTTTTTGCCAGAATTCAGCAACTTTCCTAAGGGAAAAACTGCTAACATCCAAAAGATTCCTATTTTTTTTTTCCCCCCCAAAACTCTTCTGATCTCTCATTCCCTCCATTGTCTATATTTGGTTTTATGCTCAGATCCTTGACTCCCTGTCCACATACAAATCAGAAAATGCCTCCACAGTAAAGTGGCTGCAAACATCTGATTACTTCTATGAGATTCTTTAGTTTTATAGAAACTATAGTCCCAATCACAGCACTTTTGTATCAGTTAAAGCCAATTATTATTGACTAGAATACCTGAATGCCACAAACCATTTAATCTCACTTGTAAATTAAAGTTCTCATCTAGGGAGCTTTATGGTGTCAACGTTTAGAGCACCCTCTTCTTCCATTAAAATCCAGGATTTAGCTGGCTGGTTTGGAGGATTCAAATCACTGTATTTTAAAATAATTATTCCTGAGATACTCATCACAGATGTAGTTAGTTCATGTGGTAACATTTTCACTTACCTTTAAAATCTACCTAAATTTTGACATAGATTTAATTAGGTTTGTAGATCTAGTTTCACAGAAAAAAAAAAAGAGATTAAAATCCATAGAGTTTTAAATCCCTTTGCCCAATTTTGCTTTCCACATCACAATAAGCAAAAGTTATGACTAAGCAGCCCAACATTCAACTGAAAACTTTGATCTTTACAAGACAGTCTCTTCTAGATAAAGGTTAATCTTATTACATTTTATTTTTAAGGAATAGCACCATAACATTTAAAACTTTAACATCCGAGAAGGTATCAGGATATGGATGGATCTTTCAATAATTTTAGTAATATTATTTTATTTTATTTGTAACTTCTTGATATATCTACTGCCTTTACTTATGTATTTCTGGTTAAGTTGACTTCTAAAATTTTATGATTTTGCCTGAAAATCAAAAACAAAATTTACGTTAATTACAATAATGATAACATCTGATGTTACCCTTAACTACAGATACAATAAAAATGTTAATTTGTAGACTTTCCATCACCATTTATTTAAATATTCCTGATCAATGAATAAATTGTATAATTCTGGGTGTTGATACCCTACATATGGATTTGCTTTTAATCTTTCTGCTTTACATTTATGACATGACATTTCTTGCAACACACAATGCATTTCTGATCGTAAATAAAACTTTAACTTCTTGCTGGCTTTATGGGGCCATAATGTGCCTTCCATTATTCTTTGGAACTAAAACCTGTCTTATTCTCAACCCCTTGGCATGGAGGCTAGGAGTTTTCTGCCTTGCTTTACTATATTCTTTCTCTCTACTCTCTTTCCCCGTCTTTCTCTTTTTTGTTAACTAGTCATCTTTCTCTTCACATTGCTACAGATTCAGGCTACATTTTCCTACAAATTGTATTAATCACAAGAAAAGGTAATAGGCAAAATGATTCAATACAAACTATTAATGGGGGTGATGTCAGAAAGATTGAAGAATGAAACCAAGTGAGGCCCTTTGGGGCTTCCAGGCATAGAGCCTTTCCCGCCCCCATTTCTTGTTGGCAAGGCTCCAGCCTCCATGACCTTCCCTGAATTCCAAAGGATGGATTCAAACAGTTGCTGATCCTGGGAGGAGCAGTGAAAAAATCACCTGAGACAAAATGAAAGGAATCAGAGAATCTCATCAAGACTAGGAGACTGACCACTTGACCCAAGATTAATGGAATGCAAGCCCTGCTCACACTCTAATTAACTATCAGAGACCCTTTTGACCCACTGTTATAACACCCCTCATCAAATTCTCTGGGATTCAGACACAAAGTTTCTTGAAGCAGAAGCCTGATTTGTCTCCCTTTGCCTGGAAAAGTAACAAATATATCCTTTTCACTTCATTCAAAACTGTTTCCAAGATTTGATTTTATAACAGTGTACAGAGACACACAACTTTCAGTAGCAAGAACAGGAAATACTACACTCTCCTTCAACTGTGGAGATTAAATTTTGTGATTCAGCTGATTCAACAGCAACTTGTGGACCAAAATCCATTGTGAGAAATCTATGAAACAGTTAAGAGACTCTTGCAACCCAGGCAAGCATGAAAACAGCTGCATCAAAGCCAGTAGGAAAATTCATGGCAGTAAAGCTTGCCAGAGCCCTTCATCTGGCTCAGTGCCAACATAATCAATAAAGCAGAAACCCAACTCTCAGCATCTCCCTGGGGAGGGAAAGAGAAGACATAAACATAAGTCTAACATTCAGACTTTTCTGGAAGTTTCCCAAGGGATCAGTTTCTATCTTGCTTGAATATAAATGCTCACAGGTAAAGGTGCCATTCAGGGGCCAATGAGAAAAAAGATGACAGCTTGAACTATCATACACTGAGTCACCATTATCCCTCCTGCTGCGCAGTGCAGATCCCAAGGAAGAAAGCCTCAGGCTGAATGAAGCATGCCTGCAAGCAATTGTTCAGCTTCGTGGAGCGCTGCCAAGGAGATGGTTTCTGGCTCTTCTGTCTGAGTGCTGACAAGACTTGAGTACGTGGTGATTGTAGAGTATGCTGACATACCCTACACGCTTCAGAACATACAACAACAACAAAACTGGGCCACTTCTGTTGCTCCGAGAAAACCAATGTACAGCAGCTAGAGGCTGATACAGATCGGTTGCTTCTCCCGCAGACAAAAAAGAGAAGAACGAAGCACTCATCATTCCAGCTATGGGTGACTGCCCAAGCGACTGCTTTTATTTTATTTATGTTGTTTTCTTTTTTCCTCTCACCAGACTCAGAGCACTGATGGGTCCAGGCATGCTTTAGATATCCGGGTCTGCTGGGAACAAAATGTGCTGGGAGTTTTTAGGTAGCTCCAGAGAACATGAAGTTCTGCACACAGACATCAGAGAGAGCAGGAGATAAAGAGTTCTGGGGGAAAAAGAAAAAAAAACAGAAACTAACAAAACTTCTCTAAGTAGGAATTTACAGGTATAACTGCAAGGAAGACAAATACACAGAAAAATGGGGGAAGGGGTGCAATCCTCACATTTCTGTTGAATATCTTCCCCATTAAAAATATCCAGCAAACCTGGGAACTGTGGCTGGTTTTGTTTGTTGGTTTTTTTAAGTGTTCAGTAACCAACACAATGTAACAGGGCACAAATAAAAAGGGAAACTGAAAGGAACAAAATAAATCATCAAAAATTGACCATAAAGATGCAGAAGTATATGCATTACCTGGAAAATAATTAAAAATAATTGTCATGAAGATGCTCAAAGAACTCAGAAAAATTATGCAGGAACTAAATGAGAATATCAACAAATAGATAAAAATAACAAATATAGCCAAAGAAATTTTGTGTTGGTAATGAAATAACTGAATTGAAAAATTCACTAGGGGAATTAAACAGTAGACTTGATCAAACAGAAGAATCATCAAATTAAAATATAAACCACCTGAAATTATGTAATCAGAGGAACAAAAAGAATAAAAAAGAATGAAGAGGGCCAAAGAGACAAGCAAGCAGATCATTATGCACATTATAGGAGTCCCAGAAGAAAGCAGGAGAGAAAGTGGCAGAAAGTTTAATTGTGGCTGAAAACTTATCTGTCAAATTAAATGAACAGCCAGATTCAAGAAGCCTCTGTGGGCTTGCTAAGTTGCTTCAGTCATGTCTGTCTTTTTGCATCTCTATGGACTATAGCCCGCCATGATCCTCTGTCCATGGGACTCTCCAGGCAAGAATACTGGAGTGGGTTGCAGTTCTCTCCTCCAGGGATTTCTTCCCGGACCCAGGATCAAACCCTCAACTCTTACATCTCCTTCATTTGGAGGTGGCATTTTTTTTTACCACTAGCACCACCTGGGAAGCCCTCAAGAAACCCAGTAGAGCCCAGTTACTGTGAACCTAAAGAAGAATACACTTAGTTACATTGTAATCAGTTTATCAAAAGTCAAAGAACATATAGGGTTATCATTACCATCTTTCTAAATTCCATATATATGTGTTAGTATGCTGTAATGTTCTTTATCTTTCTGGCTTACCCTATATGCAAAACAGAAAAAGAGACACAGAAATACAGAACAGACTTTTGGACTCTGTGGGAGAAGGCAAGGGTGGGATGTTTCGAGAGAACAGCATATATATTATCTATGGTGAAACAGACCACCGGCCCAGGTGGGATGCATGAGACAGATGCTCAGGCCAGGTGCACTGGGAGGACCCAGGGGAATCGGGTGGGGGGGGAGGTGGGAGGGGGGATCGGGATGGGGAAT